>NC_082639.1:125266889-125566889 GCF_028023285.1 Balaenoptera ricei
ACCAGAACAATGAGCCCCCATGCATATACATCAGCCAGATTCGGTATGTTTCAACATTTTGTGTACCTGCTTTGTCCATCCCCTCTTCTTGTGGTTGCCGGAATATTTTAAAGCAATTAGCAAACCCCTCGTAGCATTTCAGCCCTATGTGCATCTCTAAAAAATCTGAATGTTTTCTCATACAACCTTAAGACCTTTATGCCAACCAATGAAAATGATGATTCTTACTTTAATACTGAGTCCATATTCAGGTTTTTCTGATTAACTTTAAAATGTCCTTTTACTCTTGTGTTTTTTGAATCAGGATCCAAATATTGTTCTTGTATTGTAATTGGTAATAACATCCCATTAATCCAGAACAGCCCCCCACCCCACCCCCACCCCCACCCCCAGGTAATTGACGTATTGAAGAAACTGGGCCGGCTGTAGAGTGTTCCACATTCTGGATTTCTCTGTTTGCTTTTTCGTGGTGTCATTTAAATTGCACTTCTGCTTCCTAAATTTCCTATGAGCTGAAAGCCAGCTCCAACAGCTGGATTAGCGTGTTAGGTTCGGACTTTGTAGCAAGAGGCACATGACACGTAGGGGCCGCTCTGCCGTCCGTCACTTCTCTAAAGTGGGCTCAGGTGCGCTCAGCTCTCCGGCTCCTCATTCAGCTGTCATCTGCCATTTCATTTTCACTGACGATCTCTGCATAAATCGATTATTTTATTAGGAAGTTAGGAAGCGGTGAGTTTGCTAATCATGCCATTCCTTCCACGTTGACTGCTTTTTACTCATCCACTTGTGCTATATATTTGCCTGTAAAGACAGTCAGGTGCGGTTGGCAGATTTCTGCGACGTCTCCCGTGACTTTTAAAAGCCTCCAGGGGTTACTCCCAGGGGTAACCCGCTGAAAGAGATTTTGCAGATATAATTAAGGTTGTGTTCTGGGTGGGTTGAATTTGCTCACACCAGCCCTTTAAAAGCAGAGAATGTCCTCAGGCCGGCAGCAGAAGTCAGAGAGATTGAAGCAGGAGAAAGGTGGGACGCACCCTTGGCAACTTTGCAGGTGGAGGGGGCCCCATGAGAAGGATTGTGAGTGTGTCGAGGAGCTGAGGGTGACGCCTCCTCCTTGGCAGGCAGCAAGGGAACGGGGACCTCAGTCCTACAGCCCTCGGAACTGCATTCTGCCAACAGCATGAATGAGTTTGGGAGCAGATTCCTCCCTGGAGCCTCTAGATAAGAACCCAGGTTGCCAGCACCTTGATTCTGGCTTTGTGAGCCCCTAGGCAGAAAACCCAGCAGAGCCAGCCAGGACTTCTGACCTCCAGAACTGGGAGGTATTTATTAGTGGTGTTTTTAAGTCACTGAGTTTGTGGATATTTGTTACACAGCAATAGAAGACTAATAGAGCAGGATCAATGCTTAACTTCTTTGTTTTTAATTGCCGGTTTCCAGAATAAAAAAGGTTAAGTAAATGACAGCTGCCTTTATCTTCCTCATCCTTACATAGAAACCATACGTCTTAACGGACATCAATGAAGTGGATTCCTAATTTGCTGTCAGTAAAACTTACTCATTTAGAGATTGACAAGTGTCCTGGGTTTGGCTCATTGAAAGAATGGTTTTAAAGGGATACTGGTTATCAAATAGACAGTAAAATCAATTTGTCGGTTAAAATCAATTTGTATGGTTAAGATGTTTTGCTACCATTTTCTTCTGTGATATACTGAAATAATTTCATCATATGCAAGTGGGGCACATAACATTTGATAAATTCCATCTGTCTGTTGACAATCTACTCACTTCTCTGACTGCATACCCTCTCCTGTTAGAGAAGGATGTTTCCGATTATAAGGAGACTCCAAAATAGATGCTTAATTCATAAAGTATGCAAATGTTACTCTCATATATAAAGAACATCATGGTTAAAGTACTATGACGTCACATCATTATTGCCATGGAAGACATTTCATTTTCTCACACTGACTTCAGAGCTTAATCCAGAGTCTGAATATTGATCTTTTTGAATTCGTGTGAGAATTGGTGTCTTTGAAACATGGTTTTGGTCAAAACAAAATTTTGCAACTTTTACTCTTTGAAAAACAGCTTTATCGAGGCATGATATTACATGTTATAAAATTCACTCACTATGAGTGTAAATTTGATGAGTTTTAGTAAACTCTGAGTTGTGCAGCCAGCACCACAGTCTAATTTTAAAACATTTCCATGTGTCAAAGAGACCCCCTGTGCCCACTTGTAGTCACTTCCTGCTCCCATCCCCAGGCAACCAATAATCTGCTTTCTGTCTCTATAGTAATTTTCCTTTTCTGAACATTTCATATGAGTGGAATCTTACAGGTTGTAGACTGTTTGTCTTTTGCACATGGCTTCTTTCATTTAACACCAGGTTTTGGAGGTTGATCCACGTTGTGTGTTCCGGTCTCTCGTTCCCTTTTGTTGCTGAATAATATTCCATTACGTGGATAGACCACATTTTGTTTATCCCTTCGCCAGTTGATGGACATTTGAATTATTCCCACTTTTGGTCTATTACAAACGATGCTGCTGTGTTCACATTCACGTACAAGTGTGGATGTATGTTTTCATTTCTCCTGGGTATGTAACTAGGAGTGGAACTGCTGGGCTGTATGGTGAATTCATGTTTAACTTTCTAAGGAATCACTAATTGCTTTCTAAATTATACTACATTTACATTCTCACCATCATTTTATGAGAGTTCCGGGTTTGCCATAGCCTCATCAACACTTGCTGTTGTCTTTGATTCTAGCCTTCCTAGTGGGTGTGAAGTGGTGCTTCATTGGGGTCTTGATTTGCATTTCCCTAACAGTTAGTGATATTGGACATGTTTGTGGTGATTAGCCATTCTTATATCTTCTTTGGTGAAATATCTATTTGAATCTTATGCCCATTTAAAAAATTGATTGTCTTTATTTATGTTATTTATCATGTGTATAATTCACAAATACTTCCTCCCAGTCAGTGGCTTCTTTTTCATTTTCTTCATAGTGACTTTTGAAGTACAGAAGGTTTTAATTTTGAAGTCCAGTTTACAACTTTTTGGAATGAATTTTAGTGTCTTATCTAAGAACTTTTTGCCTAACTGAATTCCCCAAAGATTTTTTTCTCTTTTTCTTCTAGAAGTGTTTTAGCATTTTAGCTCTTAGGTCTTTGTTTGATTTTTGAGTTGTCATGTATAACGTGAGGTAAGAGTCTAAATTCATCTTTTTTTGCATGTGGCTATCTAGTTGTCTGAAAAATGTTTGTTTTTTTGTTTGAAGATAAAAACGTTTTCTTCCCCCGTTGGATTGTCTTGGCACCTTTGTTGAAAATTGATTGACCATAAACTTAAGGACTTATTTCTGGACTCTTAGTTTTGTTCTGTTGATGTATATGTCTGTCCTTATGCTGGTCCCACAGTGTCTTGATTACTGTAGCTTTATAGTAAGTTTTGAAATCAGGAAATAAAAATCTTCTCACTTTATTCTTTTCTTTCTTTTTTTTTTCAAACTTGTTTTTGGCTCTTCTGGATCCTTTGCATTTCCATATGAATTTTAGCATCAGTTTTTCAATTTCTGCCCCCCCTCAAAAAAAAGCCTACTCAGATTTTGGTAGGGATTTTGTTGAATGTATAGATTTGGAGACAACTGTCATTTTAACAACATTAAGTCTTCCAATCCATGAATGAAATGTCTCTACAGTTGTTTACGTCGTCCCTAATTTCTCTCAGCAGTGCTTTGTAGTTTTCAGTCTTATGTGTCTTCTTAAATTTATTCACAAATATTTTAATGTTTTTGATGCTATTATGGATGAAATTGTTTCTTTAATTTCATTTTTGGTTGTTCATTGCTAGTACATGGAAATAGAATTGGATTTTGTATGGTGATCTTGTATCCTACAATCTTGCTGAACTAATTTATTAGTTCTAGTAGATTTGTGTATGTGTGTATGTGTGTGAGTTCTTCAGGATTTTCTACATGTAAGATCCTGTCTCGGAATAAAAACAAATGTACTCCTTTCTTTCCAGTCTGGTGCCTTTTCTTTTCGATTTTTACTTTTCACTTTAATTTCTTAAATATTTATTAACGTTGGTCTCAAACATATTTAGCATGCTTTCAAAGAACATTCGGGTTGAAAGAATGCATAAATTATATTTGGCGTTTGGGGCTAAGGCATAAGAAATATACTTGCCATGGACTTTGAAAAAAAAATGTATGTTTCATTATAAAAAGGATACATTGGAAAGACAGAAATTGCTACCTTACAAAGTTCTTTTTTTTAAATTATTATTTATTTATTTATTTATTTATTTATTTATTTTTGGCTGTGTTGGGTCTTCGTTTCTGTGCGAGGGCTTCCTCTAGCTGCGGCAAGTGGGGGCCACTCTTCATCGCGGTGCGTGGGCCTCACTATCGTGGCCTTTCGTTGCGGAGCACAGGCTCCAGACGCGCAGGCTCAGTAGTTGTGGCTCACGGGCCTAGTTGCTCCGCGGCATGTGGGATCTTCCCAGACCAGGGCTCGAACCCGTGTCCCCTGCATTGGCAGGCAGATTCTCAACCACTGCGCCACCAGGGAAGCCCTGGGTTTTTTTTTAATTGAAGTATAGTTGATAGAATGTTGTGTTAGTTTCAGGGGTACAGCAAAGTGATTCAGCTATACATATATATATTGTTTTTCAGATTCTTTTCCATTATAGGTTATTACAAGATACTGAATGTAGTTCCCTGTGCCATACAGTAGGTCCTTGTGTTTATCTATTTTATATATAATGGTGTGTATCTGTTAATCCCAAACTCCTAATTTATCCCTCCCCACGTTTCTCCTTCGGTAGCCATAAGTTTGTTTTCTATGTCTGTGAGTCTATTTCTGTTTTGTAAATCAGTTCATTTGTATCATTTTTTTAGATTCCATGTATAAGTGATACCATGTAATATTTGTCTTTCTCTGTCTGACTCACTTCACTTAGTATGATCATCTCTAGGTCCGTCCATGTTGCTGCAAATGGCATTATTTCATTCTTTTTTATGGCTGCATAATATACCATTGTGTATATATTGATATATACCACATCATCTTTATCCATTCATCTGTGGACGGACATTTAGGCTGCTTCCATGTCTTGGCTATTGTAAGTAGTGCTGGAGTTTGTTTTTTAAAAAAGCATATAAACTATACAATTCCTAGTTAATATATCATGATACTAAAATCCAGAATTTGGGGGCAGTGCACAGGTCTCTGCTTTATGTGCTTTGTTGAATGAGACATTGAGAATCTAATATATATTAAGTGCTCCACTGGAAATGTCTTATTAAACAAAACAGCACATAGGGGAGACTAGAACAGCGTCAGGCCACAGAGGACTTTCCACCTGCCACCAGCTCACTCTGCAAAAGGATGGATGTGAAACCCACAGACCTCTGGCATGCCAGTATCAGACAGCTGTAAGGAGTGTTTACTACTGCCCAGAAGTCTCCGAAATTCTTGGAAGGGGCTACTGGTGATGTTTCAGAGCCATGAGTTTAGATCCCACGGCAAGTGTGGGGAAACCACTCTTAGCCAAAAGGAAAGTCTAGCCAATCAGCCAACATCTGCAACTGACTCAACTTTGTAGCTGTCTCGTTGCCTGGGTCCACATAATTAAGGGAAAATGCTACATGCTCTAGCAATATTAGCAAAGCTGGGGTCTTAATATATATTCCTAGAGAGTTCTAAGGACCCAGGAAACATCACCTCTACTGGAAAAGTTGACCGTCAGCTTTTTGAACTGACAGTAGAGGGATGATTGGGCGGTTTTAGGACTTTAGGAGCCCCAAACGCCTGAAATTCCAGGTGGCAGTGCACTGTCATTAATATCCCCTGGTTTTAGCTCTTTGGGAGATACCTTTTCTGAGGGTTTTATACATTATTTTTGATTTATTTTAGTATTCCTACTTCTAGTCAAAGTCAAGACCAGGAAATGTAGAGATATGCTATGAGGTGGTTCTCGGGCTTTGTTTGAAATCTACTAAAAATTCCGTCATTCATTCAGTGACTTTCACTGTGTACCATGCATCCGTGAATAGTACTGCTATGGGTGCCCCTATGGAGCTGACATTCTTTGTTTAATATATTTATTTAATTATTTATTTGGCTGCGCTGGGTCTTAGTTGTGGCACGTGGGATCTTTTAGTTGCAGCATGCGAACTCTTAGTTGTGGCATGTGGGATCTAGTGCCCTGACCAGGGATCGAACCCGGGCCCCCCTGCACTTAGCCACTGGACCACCAGGGAAGTCCCTGGAGCTAACATTCTACCGGGGGGTTGGGGGGGGGGGGCGGGAGACAGACCAACGAATACACACTGTCCGCACAGTAGTAAATGTTGTGGAGAATTGTAGAGGCCAGAGGGGGGCAGGGCTTGCCGGTATGTGCGGCAGTTTCAAAAGGGTGTTTGGAGAAGGCACCACTTATAAAGGGACGGTTGAACAGCGTCCTGGGGAGGTGTGAGGGCTGAGCCCCTGTGTACTGGGGGGAAGTGGGTCCAGGCAGAGGGCTCAGCAGGGCAGAGACCCTAAGACTGGAACCACGTGGTGGAGGAAGAGCAAGGTGGCTGCAGCCAAGGGGCTGAGTGCGAGGGACCGCGAGACAGGTGGGGGGTGGTTGGCGAGGCTTTTTAGGCAATCACGAGGATCTCCACTCTTACTGGTCCTGGGATGGGGCACAGGAAAGTTTGAGCACTGGGGCGGCACACCCTGACTCAAGTGCTCATGCAGCATCGTCTCGGTGCTGTGGAAGCAAGAAGCAGGAGATGCTGCAGCGCTCAGCAAGAGATGATCCCGGCTTTGGGACCAGCGGCCAGCAGTGGAGGTGGTGAGAAGTCATCTGACGATGGGAGGATAGATTTGCAGTGAATTGTGCTGTGGTACAAAAGCGGGTGGGAGGCACAGGGGCTTGCAGGGTACCATGTGCTTGGGTTCAGCTGGGGTCAGAAGGTGAAAGAAAGGCTCAGGCAAGAGCCTGAGGGTGTAGGGCGATGACTGTGTTCATGCATCTCGGAATTAAGGTGACTTGCTTGCTTTGCACAGTGGGCCGTCTGCTGAAGAGTATTGTCACACCCGCTCTGTGTTCTGCGTGATGCTTTTAGGTCAGCCTTAGAGTTCAGAGCTTTGTCCCAACTCTGCTCGCTGATGAACAGAGAAGATTCTTGTGATTTGGTGGTTTCCAAGAGAAATCCCAGCAAAGTGTGGATGGAGGTGGGGGCAGAGAGAATTGCTTTAGTCCCTCAAAGAGACTGTTTATAACAGTAGAACACAGTGAGAGCAACTAGGACAGCTTCTTCAAGAAGCACATATTCTTTCTTCCCTTGTAAGAGGCACTTACTCTCCAAAGAAATCTTTTTTTTTTTTCCTTACTGGAAATATTTCACTGCTTTGATTTTATTTTTTAATTCATTGTCTTCAAAGTTTGCTCTTTCAGAATTCATTTGCTTACCATATAATCTATGACTATTTCAGAAGATTGAAATTAGGTTTGTTTTGTGGCTTCTACTTTTAAACCAAGAAGTGGGTTCAGAATTGGTGATGGAAGAGAACTTGAAATAGGATAGCTTATTGGGAACATTGATTTGGGCCCTTTTCTTCTAGTGTTACTTTTTAGCTTATCTCTTTCAGAATATGCCTGATTTCCTTCTCGTGAGATACCACATGTCTAAGGATCCAGTTGTTACTTAATTTTTCTTTGTTTACTGATAAATATGCTGTATGCTTTTGTTCTTTTAAAAAGCAATTTTATTGAGGTATAAAACACTCACAATAAAATACATCCAATTTAAGTATAGAGTTTGAGTTTTGACAAAAGTGTGCACCCGCGTACCTGTTACCACGATCCATATATGGACCATTTCCATCACTTTAAAAAGTACACTCTGGGCCCGTTTCTAAATAGCTCATCCCACCCAGCCCCAGGCAAACACTGATCTGCTTCTGCTTCCAGTCACAATAGATTATATTTGCCTTTTCTAGAACATCCTATCAATAGAATCAAATCCTATGCACTCTTTTGGGTCTGGCCCCTTTGCCTCAGCACCATGTTCTTCCTTGAGGTTCATTATCATGTTGCTTGTGTTGGGATTTTTGTTTCTTTTATTGCTGAATAGTATTCCAATGTATGGACTTATTAACACACTTCACTTTTCATGGACATCGGGTTGTTTCCAGTTCAGGGAAATTATGAGTAAAGCTGCTATGGATATTTTTCATCAAGTCTTGTTGTGAACAAATGCTGTCATTTCTCTTTGGTAAGTGCCTAGGAGAGGCATTGTTGCATCTCCTGTGATAGGTACACACGGTATTTTTTTGTTTTTTGGTCGTACCATGCAGCTTGCGGGATCTTAGTCCCCCGACCAGAGATTGAACCTGTGCCCCCTGCAGTGGAAGCATGGACCCCTAACCACTTACCGCCAGGGAATTCCCAGTACACACACATTATGATTGTTATGTCATCTTGATGAATCTACCACTTTTATCATGATGAGAAGTCTGTCCTGGTAATAATATATTTGTTCTGACGTCTACTTTGTCTAATATTGTTATAATCACTCGAGCTTTCTTGATATTGGTGTTTGCATGGTATGTCTATTCTCTGACCTCTGCCTTGTAATTAGACTATTTAGACCATTTACACTTGAATAATTACCAATTTAGTTGGATTTAAATCTCGTATGTATTATTTGTTTCCTTGTTGCTTTTTTCTTCTCCAGTCTTCTTTTGGATTGAGTATATCCTAGTAAGTTGTCATCACCACTGGCTTATAATAGCTATATAGCTCTTCATTTCATTTATTTTTCTGGTGTTTCCAGGCACCTCGTCTTCCGTGAACTCCTGGTGCCTTTGCCTCGGCAGGACCACCATGGTCTGCTTGGGTCCCCCTCCCAGCACCACATTTCAGAAAGTGCCTCCAGGCGAAGAGCTGACGCAGCCTGGGGTCCTCCTAGTTTGCTTCCCTTCTTTCAGGGACTCTAGCCCCTTCTGTGTCTGAAAACAGTTACTTCATATACTTTGTCCAGTTTTCTGGTTGTTATTGTGGGAGCTTCGGTTCGGCTCTGGTTACCATATTATGTTCTGAAGTGTAATTTTATTTTTGAAATAAAGTATTTGGTTCTTGGCAGGAGAATGTGTTAAATATGTGAAATTGGGACTGCCTGTAAAACCCTAGATGCATAACACCATTGTTATGACTTCACAAAGTGATGTAAAGATGGTGATGATCAGTTTCCGGCTTACGCATAGCAGCACGTGTAAACCTCAGAAGCAGAAGCTTTGAAAAGTTCTGTATCAGTCCCGTTTGAATGATAACAGCCCATAATCGAGCCCTTAGGTGCTCAGTGTTCTACATACAGATCTTTTTTAAAAAAAATCATCTTACGTGTGTGTTTTTTAAATTATTTATTTATTTATTTATTTATTTATTTTTGGCTGCGTTGAGTCTTCGTTGCTGTGCACGGGTTTTCTCTAGTTGCGGCGAGCGGGGGCTGCTCTTCGTTGTGGTGTGAGGGCTTCTCACTGTGGTAGCTTCTCTTGTTGCAGAGCACGGGCTGTAGCACGCGGGCTTCAGTAGTTGTGGTGCGTGGGCTTCAGTAGTTGTGGCTCACCGGCTCTAGAGCGCAGGCTCAGTAGTTGTAGTGCACGGGCTTAGTTGCTCCGAGGCATGTGGGATCTTCCCGGACCAGGGCTTAAACCCGTGTCCCCTGCATTGACAGGCGGATTCTTAACCACTGTGCCACCAGGGAAGCCCCTGAGGTTTTAATTTAATTTTAATTCATTTAAATTGAAATAGCCCCATGTGGCTAGTGGCTGCCGTATTAGACAGCAAAACTCCAGGTAGCAAGGGAGCAGGGGTAGAAAGACAGCCCTGTGATGGAGCAGTCAGGGGAGCCTCCCAGCAAAAGACTGACCAGCCTCTTGCCTCACTGTGGCAGGGGAAGCCCCAGGCTGGAAATGGCAAATACTTGGCACAGGCACCACTCCGAACCATTCCTGCGCCCATGGCAGACATTGCTAGTCAATCACCACACACTTTCTTGCTAGTTCAGCCATAGCTCAGGATCCTTCTCAATACAACACTCCAGGCAGTCCCCAACTACAGATCAGTAGATGCTAGCATTTGAGAGAAATATTACTGGTCATCCCTAGGCCAGGAGGCCCATCTGGGAGGTCCAGGATCTCACCAGGCTGTAAGGTGGCTGGCAAGGGACGTGTGGCCAACCTGGGTCAGTGAGGCAACCACAAATATGGAGAGTGGAGAGGCAATGTGCTGGAGGAGCCAAGATTTTTCTATTTCTTCAAGAAACACTCAGAGCATGATTTAGGGAGAGAGGAAGGGGGTGGGGGGAGAGGTGAAGACTTGTCAAAGCCAGCTGATGTGCAAAGCATTTGGAGATTTTTATTGAGCTGGGTGCAATATTGTGATTTATGAAGAAAAATACATATTTGGTCATTCAGACCAAAAATATATATTTGGCCATCTCCCACGTGGCCCAAACCTTAAAATATTTACATTTTCGCCCTTTTTGGAAAAAAAAAAATTTGCTGACCCTTATTCTAGAGAGGGTTCTGAATTGCCCACGAAAGTGGACTTGCTGGATTAAAGGAAATATGCATTGAAAATTTCAGCAGATGCTGCCCTTCATACTTGCACTAGCAGTGTATGAGATTGCCTGTTCCCCAGTATCCTCACCAACACAGAGTAATATCAAACTTTTCCATGTGGCCAATTTGATAGGTGAAAATGGTATTTCACTATAGTTTTAATTGTACTTACCTTATTAGCAGTAAGATTTAGTATTAGGCAGTAGGTATAATAAAATATATATTTGGTCTTTGTCCCTCATTCCTGGCACAAAACTTCTAAACCCCGTGGAATTTCCAGATAGGAGTGTCTTTTGATATTCATAACAAAACCCTTTCAACCACACCTGAGTTTGTGTTAATGAGGTGACTTTTGGAAAGCCCCTAAGGAAGGGGCTGGTTGCCAGGGGAACCAACCAGAATTAGAGGATTGGAACTTTCAGTCGCTTCCACCCTCCCCCCCACCCCCTTGAAGGGGAGAGGGGCTTGAGGTTGAATCAGTTAATCCTGTCTACATAACGAAGCTTCAGTGAAATTAAAAGAATGGAGTTTGGGGCTTCCCTGGTGGCGCAGTGGTTGAGAGTCTGCCTGCCAATGCAGGGGACGCGGGCTCGAGCCCTGGTCTGGGAAGATCCCACATGACACGGAGCAAGTGGGCCCGTGAGCCACAACTGCTGAGCCTGCGCGTCTGGAGCCTGTGCTCCGCAACAAGAGAGGCCGCGATGGTGAGAGACCCGCGCATCGCGATGAAGAGTGGCCCCCGCTTGCCACAACTAGAGAAAGCCCTTGCACAGAAACGAAGACCCAACACAACTAAAATAAATAAATAAATAAATAATTTTTAAAAAAAGTTCTTCAAAATTATTAAAAAAAAAAAAAAAAAAGAATGGAGTTTGGAGAGCTTCTGGATTGGTGTACCCAGGGAGGTGCCAGGTGGGACAGCATGGAAGCTTTGCACCCCTTTCCCCATACCTTGCCCTGTGCGTCTCTTCCATATGGCTGTTCCTGAGTTAGATCTTTTTATAATAAACTGGTAATCTAGAAAGGAAAAAAAAATATTATATATATATATATATATATATATTTGGTCATCTCATATATATTTGGCTTTCCAAAAGTCACCTCATTAACATAACAAAAGGCACCTTTTTTTAAAAATTAATTTTATTTGAGCGTAGTTCTGCTGTACAGCAAAGTGAATCAGCTATACATATACATATATCCCCTCTTTTTTGGATTTCCTTCCCATTTAGGTCACCACAGAGCATTGAGTAGAGTTCCCTGTGCTATACAGTAGGTTCTCATTAGCCTGGAAGGGCGACGCTGCACTCTCCCCTCCGTTGCCAGGCAGGCTGTGCTTCTGTTACTGCAGCCCAAGGCCCCGAGAGCCTGCTCTGGTTCCTTAGGGGCCCCTGGGAGGGGTGTTTGTCACAGGTCTCTCCGCAAGCCCAGTTCTCTCGACCGTGACTGTCCTCGATTGCGGCGTCTGCTACACGGCCTGGGTCAAAGAGCCTAAAAGTGCGGGGATTGGGACCCAACCTGGTAGGAGGAACTTGAGTCCCGTGATCCCCCTAAGCCCCTGTAACCCTGCGGTGGGCGTGGGTCCCCCTCAAGTCACGCTGCCTCCCACACCCACAGCTTCCTTCTGTCTTTGGCTGAGTCCCCTCTGGTTCCTCAAATGGCCACCAGGTGGGAGCAGAGACCTGCGGTGAGGCTGGGACTGAGGCCTCCTTGAAGATGGGCTAGGAGGGCTCCAGGCAGGGCTGGGGGCCTCTCTCACTGGGGGGTCTGGGCTTGCCGGGTGGCTGGGAGCTGGGTGCGTGCCTGGGGGTGCAGGCCTCTTTTGGGGTGAGTGTGCTGTGACTGCGTGGGGTGTAGATGGGCACACCTGTGTGCAGAGGCCTCTGCAGCTGTTGGGTGCGTGTGCCCTTGAGCATGCCCGTGTGCAAGCATGCAGGGGGTACCTGTGTGTGACTGTGGGGCCTGGGTCTGCAGAATCCTCCCTGTTCCCCTGCAGGCCTGAGAAGGCTGACGATTGGGATAGCCTGGCCCTTGAACTTTATGTTTCCAAAGCGGCAGGTGGCTCCGAGGCTCGGACCTCAGGACCCCCTGCCCGCTGCGTTCCCTTAGGCTGTGTCCAGCCAGTGTGGCGGCTTGTCCTACTTTGCCAGGTTTGGGGTCCTGCTGAGCCTTTTTTATTTATTTATTTATTTTAACATCTTTATTGGAGTATACTTGCTTTACAATGGTGTGTTAGTTTCTGCTGTGTAACAAAGTGAATCAGTTATACATATACGTATGTTCCCATATCTCTTCCCTCTTGCATCTCCCTCCCTCCCACCCTCCCTATCCCACCCCTCTAGGTGGTCACAAAGCACCAAGCTGATCTCCCTGTGCTCTGCGGCTGCTTCCCACTAGCTCTCTGTTTGACGTTTGATAGTGTATATATATGTCCATGCCACTGTCTCACTTTGTCACATCTTACCCTTCCCCCTCCCCATATCCTCAGGTCCATTCTCTAGTAGGTCTGTGAGCCTTTTGATTTGTGTCAGGATGGGGACTCATTGCTGTTCCTGGGGGCCTCGGGGTAGGAAAGGCCAACAGTGCACTGGGGGTGCTCCTTAGCCCCAGGCTGGGGGTTCGGGGAGGGGGAGGGCCGCCACACCGGAGTTTGTGCCCCTGGTCCTGCCAAGCCACTGGGAGGGTGGATGCTAGCCCACTTGTCACCCGCTTAGCATCCTGGGCTTCCAAGGTCCTCCTCCAGCCAGGCCCGTTTCCCTGCTCCCTTTGGTGCCTTTCTACTGCCCTCACTACCTCCACCGCCCTCTTCCGTTCTCCCTGAAAACCACGCTAAGCAGACATTTGTCAAGGTCACAGTGACCTCCATGCTGCCAAGCCCAGTGGACAATTCTCCGGCCTCCTCTGACTTGACCCTCAGCAGCACTTCAGGGGCTGGTCCTTCCCTCCTCCTGCCATCACTCCCTTCCGCAGCTCAGGAATTCCGCTCTCCTGGTTTTCCTTCTGTCCCGCTGGCCCTCCCTCTCAGCCTCCTTTGCTGGTCCCTGATCTCTCCAAGTCTGGGTGCCCCATCCCTACACCTCTTCTGTCTCCCTCTTTAAACGCCCACTTCCTTGGTGATCTCATCCAAGCTCATGGCTTTCAAATGACTCCCGTTCAGTATAATTTAATTAGTTGGTTTTTTATCATCTGTCTTCTCCCAAAGGAAAGCAAGCTCTACAGGCAGGGCTTTTTTTGTCTTAAGTCAGGTTTATTAAGGTATAATTTACATACAGTTAATGTCACCCTTTTTAGTGTTCACTTCTGTAAGTTTCTGACAAACACGTATAGTTGTGAAACTGTCTCTGCCATCAATTACAGGACAGTTCCCATCACCCCCAAAAGTTCTCCATACCCTTGTGGTCATCCCCTCCCCCATGTCCCGCCCTGGGCAGCCACTAATCTGTTCTTTTGTCCCTTTTCCCTAGTTGTGCCTTTTCTGAAAAGTCATATAAATGGGATTGTACTGCGTGTAACCTTTGGAATCGGCTTCTTCCACTTATCACAATGCACAGCGCATTTGAGATTCACCCATATTGTTGCAGCTGTGAGCCGTTAGTTCTTTTATTCTATTGTATTTTATTGCACAGCTTTGTTTATCTGTTCGGAGGGGGACCAGTTGTCCTGGTTTCCGTGGGAGGGAATGGTTTTTCTGGGACATGGGACTTTCAGTGCTAAAACCAGGGTGGTTGGTTATCTTAGTTCTTTAGTTGAGGGACATTTGGGTTGTTTCTAGGTTGTTGATGATTTTGAATACCTACTCAATATAACCAGTGACAGAGGGTTTTTTGGTGAACACAAATGTCCATTTCTCTTGGGTAAATACCTAGGAGTGGGGTTGCTCAGTTGGATGACGAGTGTACGTATCACTGTAAAAGAGGCTGCCAAGCTGTTCTCCAGAGTGGCTGTATTGTGTAGCATTGTGGGAGAATTCCACTTGCTCTGCATCTTAACCAGAACTTGGTAGTGTGTCAAAAAAAATTAAAAACCGGTTTTTTAGCCATCTTAATAGGTGTATAATGATATCTCCTCACGGTTGGCAGAGATTTCCTTTATTCGCCTTGAGTAGTGTTGTGCCCCCAGTGCCTGGGTTAGTGCCTGCTATGTAGTAGACACTCAATGAATTTTTTTTTTTTTTACTGAGTGAATGAATGTATGGATGGATGAATGAATGAAGTCAAAGGGGCTTCCGGTATCTAAATCTGTTATAGCAAATACATAGCACACGTACCGCCAATTCCCCCATGCCCCATTCTGTTTCCATGGCAGACGTCACTCATCAATTGAGCCATTTTATCCACCTGCTTCATTTCAGACAGGTACGATCCAGTCCTTTGTGTAGCAAGTGAGATGAGCCCCATGAGCTAATGCAGCTTTAGTTCAAGCCTCTCATTGGCTGAAGAAGAGGCCAGGCTCAGAGCAGGGTCCAAGGCTGCCCAAGGACTCACAGCGAGCCAGTGGCAGGACTAGATCTCCAGGCTGGGCTCTCCCCAGAAAAATGCACGACGTCTCTGACAAGGCTGGAGTAGGATGGGAGGCATGGACGTGGATCTGGGCCTGAGGCCGGGTTGGAGCATTGTGGAGTGCTCCCTGGGCCCCGGCCGGGTGGGAAGGCTGATGCCGGCGCTCTTCCTGCAGGTGCCCAGGAGCTGCTGGGATGGCCTACCCGCCCACGTTGGCTCCCTGGCCCAGCGGGCGTACTGGGCTCTGCTGAGCCAGCAGAGGGACCAGAGCATCGTGGCCCTGGGCCGGAGCGGTGCTGGCAAGACCACCTGCTGCGAGCAGGTCCTGGAGCACCTGGTGGGGATGGCAGGCAGTGTGGATGGCAGGGTCTCAGGTACAGTGGTCTCCAGGTGACGTGCAGCTGGGACGTGGTGGGGGCGGTGGCGTGGGGGAAGGGAAGGGAGAGTCAGAGGGGGTGCTGGGCGGCTCTTTCTTATATCTGCTCAGCTAGCGTTCACTGAGCACCTGTGTGCAGACCCTGTGCTGGCTTCTGGGCAGGGCCACCCCTAGTCTGTTGGGTACTTTTGTGTGAATTAGAAACAGGTACTCCTTGCCTAAGACACTCACTGCCACATGTGGAACCGTCGTCACGCATTGACATTGTTAGAACCAAACACTTGACCACCACGTTCTGGGCCATCATCCTAATAAGTATACAGGCCTATGGCTATCTGATATAAATGCTGTGCCCTTAGGTGTGGTGTCCTTGTGCAGCGCACAGCCCACTGGACTGTGCAGAGGACCCGATAAGTAAAAACAAAGACAAGGAGGCACTGACAGCCGGAAGGGAGACTCAGCTGCGCATCTGTGCCAGACTCCAGTGCTCTGCACCGCTTGCTGGCCGAGCTGGGGAGGGGAGAGGCGGAGGGAGCACAGAGAAGGGGCCGGGGGGCTTCCTTGAGGAAATGATGTTTGAGCTGGGCATTAAAGAAAGAGTTTCAACATTGTAAATCAACTATACTTCAATAAAAAATAGTGTCAGTTGGTGATAATAATTACAATATTGATGGGGATCGTGGTAAATGCTTGCTGAGGACTTACGCGCCAGGCTCTATTCCAAGCAGGTTAACTTATTTATTATTTAAAACATCCCTATAAGGTAGACATTATTATTATTTGAATTTTATAGATGAGGCCATTAAAACGCAGGGAGGTTAACCAGCTTGCCCAAGGCCACACAGCTCATACATCCTAGCACCGAGATTCAAACACAGACAGTTTGGCTCCAGAGCTGTTACCCCTGGGCCAGTGTTCTCAATGTATTGTTGCCCCTCTGAGGAGCCTTTTTAGTTGTTCTTTCTCCTAATCGTCTCCCACCATGAAAAGTTAATGCCATAGATTCACCATATATTTGTTTATGCAGTGTGTGTGTATGTGTGTGTATATATATACAGACACACACAGACGTGTGTGTGTGTGTGTGTGTGTGTGTGTGTGTATCTGTGCTCTATTCTATACATAAGAAAGGAAAACTGCCCCCATCCTCAAGAATCAGTTTCTGCCCTCTTGGGGGCAGTATTCCCCCTGCTGAGAATATATGGCCCAGGCAGTATTGCTTTTCTAATAATAACAAACAATACTAACACCACCACATTTGGAGCATGTTCTGAGCACTTTACATTATTAAATCTTTTAGTCTTTGTGGCAACCACATGAGGTAAGTAAGTACTATTATTACCCCCATCTTATAGATGGGGTATCTGAGGCACAGGGAGGTTAATTTATTCGCTCCAAATCAGGTGACTAACAACGGGGAGAGGCCATATTCAAGCTTGTTTAACCATTGTACTATCCTGCTTCTCCACTGGGCTTATTCCAATGCTTTATTGATCACCTGTTCTGCACCTGGCCCAGGTTAGAGCCCTGTGAGGAGCTGGGGATACAGCAAGGAGAGGCCCTCCCAGAATGTAGATCTGCTGAAAGTGTGTGTTGGGGGAGTGGGAGTCAGGCTAGGCTGTATCCAGGTGCCTAGCACATAGTGGGTGCTTGTTAAATAGTTATGTTAAAAAGCTTGGGACTGCTGGGCTTTTTGAGCTGGCTGTGATGGGCGTTCCCCGACAGCAGGTCCAAGAATGTTAATGCTCTGCCCTCCTCCTAGACTCCACCAGGCCCAGGAGGCCCTAGGGCAGCCCTTGTCACTCAGATCGTACCAATCCTAGGTGTGTGTATCTCCCCTTCTGGGCTCACTCTTGCTCACCCCGCGCCCCTGCTTGCAGCACAGGGCCAGCCCAGCAGCGGAAGAGGTGTGGCTTAGAGCTGAGTTGGGGGAGTGGAGGGGCCCCTGCTGGGGCCTGGGGCCAGAATGGGGTCCTGTGAGAGGTGGGGGTGGCAGCAGCCGGGCCACGGGTGATGCCCTGTCTGTGCCCCACCAGTGGAGAAGATTCGAGCCACCTTCACTGTCCTCCGGGCCTTTGGCTCCGTGTTCACCGGCCACAGCCGCCGTGCCACCCGGTGCTCCATGGTGATGTCACTGGACTTGAACGCCACAGGCCGAGTCACGGCCGCCCAGCTCCAGGTGAGGCCTCTGGGTGGGAGGGAGAGGGGGCTCTTTGGGGCTGCAGTAGCCTCAGCCCCACTCAGCAGGGCCCACGCCTCCAGCTGGGACCCTGGAATGTGTCTAAATGGTCATCGCTCCCCAGGCCAAGGCCAGCTCCTCCCCACCTCACTCAGTGCCCAGACATCTCCTCCCGGAGCAGGCCAGCTCGTCTGTGCCTCGGAGTATCACAGGGATGAAATATTCATGAGTAGATACATAATTCAGCCGCTCATTAGCTGGGTCTTAAAAGCGTAAGCTGAAATTAAACAGGCGCTCGCTGGCCTTCTGCGGCAGCCCGTGTGTGACAGGCACATGGCCTGTTTGTTCCTCTCTCTGAAATCACCTGGCTCCTCCCCTTCCCCCCCCCCACGCCCCCGCCAACATTCTGTTTGAACAGAAAACAGGATTAGGTTATTAGAAGGGTTGTTTGTATGCGGAGCTAGGAGAATACCCAGACTCGCTGGTGCACGATAAATCCCTTTCTGTCCCGGCCCTGAAAGTCTACCGTGCATCACCATGTGGGTCAAGTTATTAAGGGCTTCGGTTGCATAAGAGTGTGTTGGAGGGCGGCTCTGGGTTAATTGTTAGTACCCTTGGATTCCTTCATCGGAATGAGCCCGTTGCATTCGTTGATTGCCTGCGTGGACGCTGAATCAGTGAGACAAAGGCCTGGCACGTTTTGATTTGGAGGCGTCCAGCCAAGTTGGGGCCTGAGGTGCTGCCTCGAAGAGTGGGCCTGGGGGTTGGTGGGGGTGTGCGGGCAGCCTAGCGGGGCCTCGTGCTGACCGGCGCCTGTCCTCTCCCCTGGCAGACGATGCTGTTGGAGAAGAGCCACGTGGCCCGGCAGCTGGAAGGGGAAGGCAATTTCGAGGTTTTCTCCCAGATGCTATCCGGATTGGACCTGGCTCTCAGGTGAGCGACTGGGCTGAGCAGGGACAGCCGAGGGCAGTGAGACAAAGGGCCTCCGCTCTCCAGGGCCCCAGCCCTGCCTCTGCCCAGAGGTGAGAGGCAGTGGAGCCCAGTGGTTAGGAATCTGGCCTCTGATTCTTGCTGCCTGGTACTGCTCCTGGGCTGGGTGAACCTGGCCAGGTGTCACCTGCTCTGAACCTCCGTTTCTTCCTCTGTAAAGTGGAAATAGTACCTTGACTGCTGACCTTACAGGATTAAGTGAGATAATTCACATATGGCTCTTTATACACGCTGGGGGGTGGTGGTGGATGTCTGCTGTGACGGTGACATTTTGGTACAGGTTCTGACAGCAGCGTGGGAGGTGGGCAAGGAACAGCAGACCCCAAATCTTCCAGAAGCTCCTAAACTCTGTGAGAGCCTTGGGTGCACCTGAGGTAGCTCAGGGCGAGGAGGCACCAGGTGGAACAGCAGAGAAGCCACAAGACTCATCTGGGAGGGCCTTCTGGGGGAGGTGGCCCAGGGAGTCATCTCTGCCCCTCGCTGACTCCTGGGAATTCTTGGACATGTGGCTCCCTGTCTCTGAGCCTTGGTTTCCTCATCTGTTGAACGAATGAGTAAGGTTCTATCTAGTGAAGCTCCAGGGAGTGCTCACCCCAGGCGAGGGGTGATAATTTTCAATTTGCCTCTGCGTCCCCCATCATTTGTCTCCTGCCTTCCACCCCCGTCTGAAGGGCAGGCCCAACCTGTCCTGAGCCTCTTGGCTAAGGCCAGAGGGGCACCTTACCCTTTGGAGAGAGGGCAGATTAGGGAGGAAACTCCCAGTTTTCAGAGCAGGGTAACTGAGGAGTAAGGAAGCTTCTGGAAGGCCTTCACTTAAGAAGGGCCCATTGAGGGCAGCAAGTGAGGAATATTCGGGAGGCAGGGCCAGGGCCTGAGGCAGACCCCGGGGCCACCTGGGGCACTCTGTGGAGCCCCGTGCCATGATGCCCACCTGCCCTGCCAGGCCACTGGTGTGGGTGGGTCCTCCCTTACTTCTGGTCCCTTCTCTGTTTCCAGGACAGAACTGTACCTGCACCAGCTGGCAGACAGCAGCTCCTTCGGCATGGGCGTGTGGCCTAAGGTAAAGAGGAGGTCCTTCTGGGTGTGAGTGGGTGTCTGTGTCCCCATGGCCAAGATGGGCGGGTCCCCTGTGTGGCTCGTCCCTCTGCCACTGGGGTGAGTAGTTGGCAAGGGCTGGTCACGTGGGGGAGGCAGGGTTGCCTTTATGGGGCCTGGGCTTGTCAGGGAAATGAGTCTTGTGCTGATAAAGGGAACCAGGAGGTGGTTTGTGTAGAGGTTAGGGCGCGGTCTCCGGGACAGGCTGTCTGGGTTCAAACCCCGGCTCTGACACTTACTGGATATGAGACCTCAGGCATGGACCCTAGCCTCTCTGAATGTCTGTGTCCTCTTCGGTAAAATAACAACAGAACGGGCGGGCAGGCTGAGGGGAGGACAGAGCGTGGCATGGCCTGCCCGCCTGGGCCACGGGGAGAAGGTCGGGGCGCCGCCCGTGCCCTCGTTCCGCTGCCTGGCGTCCTTTGTGGAGGCAGGGCTCCCAAGGAGCTCAAAGGCCAGGGAAGGACACACGGGACGGTCCAGAGCCACCCTACCGCTCCAGTGGTGCAGCACCCTCTCTGAATTCCTACTGCCACCAAAACACATCCCTAAGGCCTTTGGGAAGAATTGCTAGGACCCAGGAAGGCGGCCCCTTGCTGTGGTCCAGACTTCAGCAGCTGCCGATGACCAGAGGGAGCCAGCCGGCCGGCCGTGAGCAGGAGGACAGGACACGGGGACAGGGACAGCCACAGCCGGGCTTCCCGCAGCTGTGCCCACCGCCAGAACCAGCTCCAGCCAGTCACAGCCCCCGAGATGCCAAACAGTGACGGGCGAGAGGCCGGCAGGAAACTGACACCCCCTCACTGGAGAGCCTGCCCGGTCGGGGTGCGGGGCACCATCCCCGTCTGAACTCACCCCACAGCTCAGCCGTCTCCCAGTGACCCAGACGCGTCACCACGGCCCCAGGGCTGATCCCCGACCAAGGTCAGAACTCCCCCCAGGGTGACGGCCTCCATGCCACTCCTGTGGTGGAAGGGACGGCAGGCAGAGACCAGGAGTAGAGTCTTTTTTATTAATGGCTGCGTTTTCAAAGAACCGTTTTGTTACCAGGAAAGCTCCCCAGGAAGGGATTGCATTAGTGCAACAAGGGGGAGCCTTGATGCCAGGCTTTCCAGACACTTCCAGGTGGAGACTTTTGGCCTAGGCCGGCCGCCGGGGACTCGGGGGCTGGGAGGACACACGGCCCCTCCCCCGCCCCGACGGGGCGCTAAGGCACCCGGCCCGCCTGGGGGGGCAAAACCCCGTGCCGTCAGCAGGCCGGCGGCTTGCAGCCCTCAACCTGCAGCCCTTTGCTCAGGAGGAAGGCGTCCTGCATGGGGTCACAACCCAGGAAGAGCTTCACCATGCCCTTGGCATCCTCGGAGCCCCCTGGCCTCAGAATGCAGCTTCTGTAGTCCATGGCAACGTGAGGAGAGGGGGCGGGGCTGCAGGAGGGTGGAGCACCCCCTTCACGGAGGGTGTGGGTGTGGCCACCTCTGCTGTGACTCAACAAAGGGCAGGGGAGCAGGGGGTTCTGGGCAGGGCCCTCAGAGCCTGGCAGGCCCAGGCGGGCGGCACAAGCATCTAGGCCCAGGCCAAGGACCTCCGTGTTGGTCTGCACGGCAGGCCGGCCTCTCACCTTGCCACTCAGGACGCCCTCCTGCTTGAAACGAGTGTGTGGACCGTGTCCGCGGAGTACACCTCGCTGCACAGGTAGCCATAGGACTGGGCGTCGTAGCTTCCTGCCAGGTGGCCGAAGGTCGCAGGCAGGTGGGTCCCTGGGACACACGCGGAGAGGCTCCTGCCCGGCCCCCTGGCCGCTCCGTGCCCCTTCCCCAGAGCCCAGAGCTTGGGGCCTCAAAGCAGCCCTGTCTGAGTCCCCTGCCACTAGAGGGAGTATTGGCCCAACACTTCTAGAAAACGGGGACCTTGCGGGCAACTCAGTGGAGGGACACAAATCAATCTTTGCCGACTTTCTGCTGAAGCTCACGAGGGTTCACCCCTAAGCCTCTTACAGGGACAGCTGCCCGAGGCTCCGAGGGATGAGTCAGGGCTCGCCCTCCAGCACGGGGAGAGCGCGGGTTAAAGCGCTCACGAGGGAGTGAACTGCGTCTCCGCACCGACACGCACGGGCAAACCTCGTCGACGCGTTCCGTCCGGGGTATGAAGCCCTCTCCTGCCTCTTCCAGGCTCTCCAGAAAGCACGTGCAGATACGCCCAGCCCACCCTCGGACTCCGCGGGCCACAGCTGGAGGGACCAGCCCAGGAACCCAGGCAGGAAGAGGCCAGAGGTCAGCGGGCCTCGACCAGAGCCCGTCAGTCGGTCCCCCTTCACACACCACCAGAGGATCCTCTTGAACTGGGCAGTAGCCGCCAACCGACCGCTAAGGTGGGCCCGGCGTGTGCTTGGCTACCTGGCGTGGCTGGGACCCTGAGGATCTCCTGGCAGAGGCGGGCATTGTCCTAGGCCGGGTCCGAGGGCGTCTGCGTGTGCAGGGCCTGGTCCACCTTGGCCAGGACGATCTGGCGCAGGTTGAAGAGGCCTGGAGGGCGGGAGGAAGGAGACGGGGGCGCTGGCACTGTGTCCAGGCCGTGCTTTCCAGCCGGGCGGTCCGGGAGCCCCTTTCCTTTCCCTCGGCCCGGCCGCACGGGGGTTGGCCAGCCGGGACTTGATGAGCTTGTCCAGCAGCTCCTGGGGGACGGCACTGCCCGTGCCCCGCCGAGACTGGCAGGAGCGCCAGGGCTTCACAGGGTGCGGCGCTCCCGGCCCCAGAGCCTAGCCTCTGGTTCTCATCCCCGGCTGTCACCAGAGTCGCAGGCAACGTGCCCTTCTTTTCGTTTGTCTTTTTTCCGGCCCTCGACCACGCAAAGGTGTGAAGCCCTGCCACTCGCTGCCACGTGGATGCACCGTGAGAACACGGTGCTCAGCGAGAGAAGTCAGACACAGAAGGACACACAGGGTGTGACCCCACTGAGGGGAAACGTCCAGAACAGGTAGATCCACAGAGTCAGAGTGGGTTCCTGGTTGTCAGGGACAGGGGAGGGGAGGGAATGATAACTAAGGGCGTGAGGGACCTTTTTGGGGTGAGGGAAATGTTCCAGAACAGGGCAGTAGTGACGGCTGCACAGCTCAGTAAAGTGTCCCCACGCGCTCCGGTTGCAGTCTGTGAGAGCATCGCTCTCAGGACGAAGGGCTGACTGCAGGAAGACTGAACGAGCACTGGGTCCTGGGCCCAGACGCTCAGCTGGGGACCCCCCCATTGGGAAGTCACTGGGACTTGCTGAGCCTCCACCGAGACTTGCAGCAGCCCCAGGACCTCACAGGGCGTGGTGCTCCTGGCCCCAGAGCCTAACCTCTGGTTCTCATCACTGCCTGTCACCAGCCTTGCATGCAACGTTCCTTTCTTCTATTTTGTCTTTTTTAAAGGCAACTCTTGAATACCTGTATTTAACATGCAGGGAACCAGTCCTGACTCCTTGATCTGGGACTTGCAGCCTCCAGAGTCTCGAGGACATCCACTTCCGTCGTTTACGCGCCCAGTGCGTGGGGTTTGATGATGGAAACTGACACCGAGAGCGTCTCCTCGTGCGGGGTGACATCAGCGGAAGAATCCCGTGGCGAGGGCCTGCCTGAGGACCACGGGAGAGCCCGGGCCCTCCCCGCCCCCTGCCTTCAGCCCCTCGCCCGCCCCCTCCTGGGAGCGGAGCTGGTGCATCGCTTGCCAGAACTCATGGAAGTAGGTCTCCAGCTCATCGTGCTGCAACAGGGAGGGCGGGTTGGGCGTAGGCTTGGTGAAGTTGGCCACCATGGCCGCGATGGCAATCTGGCGCCTCCCGTCCTGCTGCAGGCAGCCCGGCTGCAGGCCAAAGCAGGCCATGTGCCCGGACTTCCCTTCCCTGGGGAGGGACGCGGGTGAGGCCCCGCTACCACAGAGGAGCCCCGGCCCACGGCCGACAGGTTCCCCCACGCATGCACCGAGGGTAGAGGTCCAGGTAGAACTTGCTGATGGATGACCTTGCCCGAGGCCGCGTCCCGGACCGTGTAGAGCCTCACATCTTCATCTTCGTGACGCATGTTGGTGCCTTCCTCCAGGTCGAAGGTCAGCCCCAGCAGCTCCTGGGAGATGCCCAGCCGCCCGCGCATGACCACCTGCATGGGGAAGGACTCATTGAGCAGGTACTGGTCCACGTGGTAGCGCGTCTCCTCCCCCTGGTTCATGTAGTAGCGCAGGTCCTAGACGTTGATGGGCCCGTCAAAGTGCAGGCCCCGCCTCTGGCACTCAGCCTTCTTTAGCTCCAGGATCACGGCCGCTCCTGCTCCCCGAGGGGCTTCAGCTTCTGGGCCAGCTCATCTGCGGGCAGAGGGGAGAGGCTCAGCTATGTCCCTGTGGCAGCCGCCCAGCCGCCCCCCACCCCACGCCCCTCGAGGCAGAATGAAGGGTTGGGGAAGGCGACCCCCAAGGGCTGACACAGTGGGGTCTCAGGCAGCACCACGTCCAGTCAAGGTCCACCTGACCCCCGTCCCCACTGGGACTCGGGGAGGCGGGGTTACCTAGGAAAGTGGCCACCACCTGGCTGGTCTTGGCCATGTTCATCTCCAGCACAGAGTCGGCACGCGTGCTGAATCCCAGCAGGCGGGACTTCTGAGCCTGCAGCCTTACCAGCTCCCCGAGGATCGCGCAGTTCTCCTGGAACCCAGAGACAGCCAGCGCTGGGGACCGTGGGCCACGCCCTCCCCACAGGCCCCGGGCCAGGTCTCTGTGGGTGGGAGGGCTCTCAGGCCACTGGCGGGCACAGCCAAACCCCCTCCCTCCTCCTCCTGGCCTGGATTTCTAGACACTTTGGTGCTGTCCTAACATGTGGTCTTTATGAACACAGGTCCTTTTGGAACCAGAAACGGCATGAACCATGATGAGCTCTAAGGCCAAGGGCAGGAAGAAATGTGACCAGGCTCTCCAGGAGCCACCCAGGGGCCTCCCCGGGCTCAACAATACAAACTTGGCTGCCGTGCAGACAGCAGCTCATCCCCACGGCGCCTGAACACCCAGCCCCTGGACGGCGAGAGACCTGTTGCTGCAGGTGCCCCGTGGTTGGCTGGTGAGGCCTGGCCCCAGGCGTACGCCACCTTCTCTGGGGCCACCTCTCTGGGTCTGCGGTGGGGTTCTCCTGGGAGCCCCCAGTCACCACAGGACCAACGTGGCCTGTCTGCAGCCCAAGAAGGTGGGGACACAGGTCTGTCCCCCGTGGACATCACCCGCGAGGCCGAGCAAGCACCAGTGGTGTCTGCGGGGAAGATGAAGGGCTCATGCACAGCCCCCATCTACTGAAGATGCTAAACGGGAGAAGCACAGACTGCAGCCACATGCGGTATGGACCAAACGCAAGTGTCCTTGCAGGAACCGATGTCTGAATGTCGAGGCTGTTCCCGGGCCACAGTGAGAAGGCCCAGGCCCCACGCAAGGCACAGAGAGGGGATGGGGGGAACATCTGCGAATCTGAGCTCATCGGGCATCACCCCAGAAGGAGAGGGAGAGAGCCAGAAGGAGATACGGAGGGAGAGGGAGAGAGAGGGAGGTACAGACGTCTCTCCCTTCCCTGGGGGTTCTCTAGTGCAGCCAAGCCTGAAAACCACTGCATTTCGGGAGATGGGTCCTCGTGGAAAAGTTAAATAGTAGCTCATGGCATTATCGACACATATTAAAATGGCCCCAAATCTTGGGGAGTCAGGGAGGGGAGCTGGCGGCTGCCTCGTAAACGAGGAGAGATTGGGCGTCAGAGGAGGTGCCTGCCTCCACCACCTCCGCCACCGCCGCCCCCCCCAGGGCCCCGCAGACTTCATCTCCCAGCTGTGGTCCTGGGCTGGAAGGTAGCGGGGAGGTCAGGCCGTCCCAAGCATCAACGTTGACTTCAGGGCTGATCTGAAAGGCGCCTGGTGTTTGTTGAAGCAGAAAAAAGAGAAAGCAGTGGGCAGAGGATGGGAGGGGGAGGGAGCCCCCATCAGCCCTTCTCCCTGTCTCCCTCTCTGTCTCCCTCTCTGTCTCCCTCCCTCCCTCCCTCCCTCTACCTCCCTGCCTCTCACTCTCCCTCCATCTCTCCCTCTGCCTCTCTCCCTCCCTCTCTCCCTCCCTCTCTCCCTGTCCCTCTTGCCCTGTCCTGTCCCTCTCTCCCTCCCTCCATCCCTGTCTCTCTTTCCCTGTCCCTCTCTCCCTCTCCCTCTATCCGTCCCCCCTCCCTTTCCCCGTTTCCATCTCCCTCTCTGCCTCCCTCTTTCCCTGTCCCTGTTTCCCTGCTCTGCTCTCCCTCTCCCTCTTTCCCTCTCCCTCTCTCCCTGTCCCCCTTTCCCTGTCCCTGTTTCCCTGTTCCGTTCTTCCTATACCTTTTTCCCTCTCCCTCTCTCCCTCTCGTGCTCCCTCTCCCTCTCCCTCTCCCTCCACCTCCTTCCCTCTCCAGAGAGGGAAGGAGGTGGAGGGAGAGGGACAGGGAGCAGGAGAGGGAGGGGGGAGAGGGAGAGAGGGATAGAGGGAGGGAGAGGGACAGGGAGCAGGAGAGGGAGGGGGGAGAGGGAGAGAGGGATAGAGGGAGGGAGGGAAAGACAAAGACATCTCTCCCTCCCTCCCTCTATCCCTCTCTCCCTCCCTCTCTCCCTCTCTCCCTCCCTCTCTCCCTCTTCCTCGCTCCCTCTCCTCCCTCTCCCTCCGTCTCTCCATCTCCCTCACTCCCTCCCAGAGACAGAGAGACGAAGAGGCAGAGACAAGGGAGAGGGAGAGAGGGAGAGGGAGAGAGAGGGGGAGAGAGGGAGAGAGGGAGAGAGAGAGAGGTCTCTTCCTCCCTTTCCCTCTCTCCTCCTTCTCTCCCTCTCTCCCACTCTCCCTCTTCCCTCTCCCTCTCTCCCCCCTCCCTCTCTCCCTCTCCCCCTCTCCCTCGTCTCTCCCTCTCCCTCCATCTCTCCCTCTCTGGGAGGGAGTGAGGGAGACGGAGAGACGGAGGGAGAGGGAGAGGGAGGAGAGGGAGGGAGACGTTTCCTCCCTCCCTTTCCTCCCTCTTCTCCCTCTCCCTCTCCCTCTCCCTCTAACTCTCCCGCTCCCTCCATCTCTCCATCTCCCTCACTCCCTCCCAGAGGGAGAGGGGAGGGAGAGAAGGAGAGGGAAAGAGGAGAGGGAAGAGGGAGAGGAAAGAGGCAGAGGAAAGAGGCAGAGGGAAGAGGCAGAGGGAAGAGGGCGAGAGGGAGAGGGAGAGAGAGGGGGAGACGGAGAGAGGGAGAAAGAGAGAGGTCTCTTCCTCCCTTTCCCTCTCTCCTCCTCTCTCTCCCTCTCTCCCACTCTCCCTCTTCCCTCTCCCTCTCTCCCCCCTCCCTCTCTCCCTCTCCCCCTCTCCCTCGTCTCTCCCTCTCCCTCCATCTCTCCCTCTCTGGGAGGGAGTGAGGGAGAGGGAGAGACAGAGGGAGGGAGAGGGTGAGACAGAGGGAGGGAGAGGGAGAGAGGAAGGGAAAGGGCGAGGGAGGGAGAGGGAAGGAGGGCGAGACGTCTCTCCCTCTCCGTCTCCCTTCCCCTCCCTCTCTCTCTCTCCCTCCCTTCCTCTCCCTCTCCCTCTCCTAGAGGGAGGGAGGGAGAGGGCGAGACAGAGGGAGAGGAGAGGGGGAGTCGGAGAAGGAGGTAGGGAGAGGGAGAAGGCGAGAGGGTGCCTGCTTCCCTCTCTGTCTCCCTCCCTCCCTCCCTCCCTCTCCGTGTCCCTGTCTCCCCCCTCTCCCTCTCCCTCTGTCTCTCCCTCTCTGGGAGGGAGAGAGGGAGAGGGAGAAGGAGGGAAAGTGATGGAGGGAGGGAGAGGGAGAGAGGGTGAGGGAGAGAGGGAGAGAGGGAGAGGGAGGGAGGAAGAGAGCTCTCCCTCTCTCCCCCCTCTCTCTCCCCCTCCCTCTCTCCCTCTCCCCCTCTCCCTTGTCTTTGCCTCTCCCTCCGTCTCTCCCTCTCTGAGAGGGAGTGAGGGAGACGGAGAGACGGAGGGAGAGGGAAAGGGAGGAGAGGGAGGGAGGCAGAGGGAGGGAGGGAGGGAGAGACGTCTCCTCCCTCCCTCTCCTCCCTCTTCTCCCTCTCCCTCTCCCTCCAACTCTCCCGCTCCCTCCATCTCTCCATCTCCCTCACTCCCTCCCAGAGGGAGAGACGGAGGGAGAGGCAGAGACAGGGGAGAGGGAGAGAGGAAGAGGGAGAGAGAGCGGGGAGAGAGGGAGAGGAAGAGAGGGGGAGGGAGAGAAGGAGAGGGAAAGAGGAGAGGGAAGAGGGAGAGGAAAGAGGCAGAGGAAAGAGGCAGAGGGAAGAGGGAGAGGAAGAGGGAAGAGGGAGAGAGGAGAGAGGGAGATAGGGAGAGGAAAGAGAGAGGGAGAGGGAGGGAGAGGGAGAGAGGGAGGGAGAGAGGAAGAGACAGAGGGGGAGAGAGAGAGGGAGTGGGAAAGAGGTAGAGGGAGAGCGGAACAGGGAAAGAGGTACAGGGAGAGAGGGAGGCAGAGAGGGAGGAGAGGAAGCAGGGAGAAAAGAGAGAAAGAACACACCGTCTACATTTCTGTCAAACGACACCGGGGATCCTTACACAACCAGGAGAAAGTAACACAGGGAGGCTCTTTCTCAGCTGGAACTGGAACTGCAGACGGGGCCAAACACCACCAGGCTGGCCACACGTGTCCAGCCGCCGCTCCAGCCCCGTCAGCCGTGAGTCCGGTCACCAGGGCTCTGAGTGTCTGCTCCAGGGAGCTGGGGTTCACCCTCTCACCCGGGAGGCCGGGCCAAGAGAGCAGGGCCCCGGGCTGGACACATAGGGGAAAACGCATCCCCACAGGACAGCTTGTGCGAGCAGATTCAGCTACCAGATTCTAGAGGCCCGGGACCACCCTGTGGCCCGTGAAACCCAGGAGCCACGAGGGTCTTGCAACGTGATTCCTGTCCGTTGGAATGTAAAGTTTGTGTAGGGAATCTTGGAAACAGTGGTAACAAGGCTGAATTGGAACGAGCTTTAGGCTATTATGGACCACTCTGAAGTGTGTGGGGTGCTAAAAACCCTCCCGGCTTCGCTCTCGTTGAATGTGAAGATCCCCGAGATGCAGCCGATGCTGTCCGAGAACTAGATGGGAGAACACTATGTGGCTGCCGAGTAAGAGTGGACCTGTCGAATGGGGAAAAGAGAAGTCGAAATCGTGACCGCCTCCTTCTTGGGGTCGTCGCCCTCGAGATGATTATGGGAGGAGGAGTCCTCCACCTCCCACACATCTCCAAGATGGAGAGCCTTCTCCGTCAGCCAGAGCAGGTCCCTTTCTAGATATAGGAGAAGAGAGAGATCCCTGTCCCAAGAGAGAAATCACAAGCCGTCCCGATCTTTCTCTAGGTCTCCTAGCCGATCTAGGTCAGATGAAAGGAAATAGAAGACCACTTTGCAAGAGGAGTGGTGTACAGGCAATAACTTCATTTGGCAGGAGTATGTACAGAAAATTCAAGTTTTGTTTGAGACTTCCGAAGCTTGGTGCACTTTTTAAATGTTTTAGTTGTTCACATTTGTTTGTCTCTTGGGACAGTGACACATAAAGGTGTCATTCTCTATGGTTTGAAATGGGTCCTGGGAGGCATGTAATATGAAGAATTGTTACCTTACAATGTTCCCTTAAGCAAAATTGAACTTGCTTTGAATTTTTGGTCTTGCCTAGACTGATAATAAAACTCTAACTCCTGCCCACCTAAAGTGTGATGTTTACTATTATGGAAACAACACTGGCAAACATTGAAAAGACTTTCTGTAGCTGGGATATGGTATGCAGCTGTAGTTAAGCAAGCAGTCTTTAAAAGGTGCTGTGAACCCAAGCCAGCAGGTAAAAATGAAAGCCGCACCCTTACCCTAGATTAGAGGTTTAAAAATTCCACTAGTCTTCACACTGGACAAGAGATTGTCCAGGGAGTTTAAAATCTAAGAAGTTTCAAGGAAGTTAGTTTACCTTTGAGTTAGGTCATACGTCCCCTCTGTGATTGCTGTACATGAATACATAGCTCTTTGTAATATTTTTTGGAAATTTGAGATTATCAAGATACCAATGTCCTGCCAGATTAAGAGTATATTGTAGAGCTGAACTTTGAGTTACTGTGCAATTTTTTTTTTCATGCTGTCATTTGTAATATGTTTTGTGAGAATCCTTGGGATTAACGTTTTGGTTGCAAAAGAAAAAAAGAAAAGAAAAGAATCCGCCTGCCAATGCAGGGGACACAGGTTCAAGCCCTGGTCCAGGAAGATCCCAGGTGCCGCAGATCAACTAAGCCCGTGGGCCACAACTACTGAGCCTGCACTCTAGATCCTGGGAGCCAGAACTACTGAGCCCCCGTGCCACAACTACAGAAGCCCACACACAACGAAGACCCAACGCAGCAAGAAAAAAAAGACGATACTGGCCAGGTGATCAAGGGTAAAATCGTTTGTCATAAGTCCCGTTGATGGTGTGTATCCTTGATGTGACCTGAGGAGAATGGCATTTTTATCTCTGTTTCGGTCTTCCGCCCCAAACCCCATAACTCCAGACCAACCATAAGAAAACATCAGAAAACAAACAGACTAACAAATTGAGGGACAAAACACCTGACCAGTCCTCCTCAAAACTTTCAAGGTATCAAAACCCAGTGACGTCTGAGAAATGTCACAGCCCAGAGGAGACTGGGACAGAAAAAGGATGTTAGGGGAACACTAGGGAAATTCTAATAAAGTGTGGACTTTAGTTAATAACAATGTATCCATCTTGGTTCCTTAGTTGGATAAACATGTCACACTAAGGTACTAATGAGTTGGAAATAGGGGTACTGGGTCAGGGTCCACGGCACTCTGTACACTCTGTACAGATCTTTGCAACTTTTTTGTAACTCTAAGCTCTTGTAAAATTAAGCGAGTACTGAACAGAGCTAAGAATGTTATTTCCCTGATTTGAACATGCCTGAGTTTCTTTTCATGGTCACATTTTTGCTATTTGGATGTGTCTTGGAATCAGTAGCAAAGGAGAGTTGCCAGCCCCTGGGAAGATGTGGGTGGTTCGCAGGTGGCTTGCTCTGGAGCTGAAGACCACGGTGGGAAGTCTGCAGCCTCGGGCTGCACTTAGAAACATGGGAGGGGATGGGCCAGCTCAGTTAGGGATGGAACCTATAAATAAAACTTTTTTCTTTTCCGTTATGGCTTATCACAGGATACTGAATATAGTTCCCTGTGCTAGACAGTAGGACGTTGTAGTTTATCCATCCTATATTTAATAGTTTGCATCTGCTAACCCCAAACTCCCAATCCAACCCTCCCTCACTGTTTCTCCCCCTTGGCAACCACAAGTCTGTTCTCTATGTCTGTGAGTCTGTTTTTGTTTTGTAGACGAGTTCATTTGTGTCGTATTTTAGATTTCACATATAAGTGAGATCATATGATATTTGTCTTTCTCTTCTGACTTACTTCACTTAGTATGATAATCTCTAGGTCCATCCACGTTGCTGCAAATAGCATTATTTCATTCTTTTTATGGCTGAATAATATTCCATTGTATATATGTACCACATCTTCTTTATCCATTCATCCATCAGTGGACATTTAGGTAGCTTCCATGTCTTGGCTACTGTAAATAGTGCTGCAATGAACGTTGGGGTGCATGTATCTTTCTTTCTTTCTTCTTTCCTTCTTCCTTTCTTCCTTTCTTTCTTTCTCTCTCTCTCTCTTTCTCTTTCTTTCTTTCTTTCTTTCTTTCTTTCTTTCTCTCTATTTCTTTCTCTCTTTCTTTCTTTTTTCTTTCTTCTTTTATTGTCACACGGCATGTGAGATCTTAGTTCCCTGACCAGAGATGGAACCCACGCCCCCTGCACTGGAAGCATGGATTCTTAACCACTGGACCACCAGGGAAATGCCAGGGGTGTATGTATAGTTTTGAATTAGAGTTTTCTCCGGATCTATGCCCGGGAGTGGAATTGTGGAACCCTATGGCAGCTGTATCTGTTCCTGCACGCCTCACATCAACCACCTGCACTCCAATCCTTGCTCTCAACGTCATCTTCGGGGAACCCAACCTGCGACAGGGACCTTGACAAGAAGAAATGGCTCAGGGAAAAGCTACCTGCACGGGGAGGAGATAGAGACCATCGCCCCTGGGGTGCGGAGGGGAGAGTGGGTGCAGAGGTTTGTCATTTCACCCCCGATACTCATCTCAGCCCTCGTGGCTGCCCCACTCTAGGTCACCTCGGGATACAGAGGTGAGCCGGTTAGAGTCCCTGCCTGTGCAGGAATCGGGGCACCAGCGGGTCTGAATAATACTAGTGCAGGGTCTCCCCCGTGGCACTGGGGTTATTCGGGGCGGGTCATCCTCTGCTGAGGGCCCCTCCTGGGCACTGTGTGGGGTTTAGCAGCATCCCTGGCCTCACCCATTTGATTCCAGGGGCCCTCCCTCCCAGTTGTGACAACCACAGATTTTCCCCACACATCACGGAAGAACTGGGTGAGGCGGGGGCAGGATGGCTCTGGGCGAGGACAGCTGTGTTGAAGCAACCAGCCTGGCCCAGGGCAAGGTCTGCCCCAATCCCGTCAGCGCCTGCATTTAGAACTGCCCCTTTCCTCTCCCACCTCCCCTGCCCTGCAGTGGTCTCCGAGACATCATCCCCATGTAATAAATCACACCTTCTCAGTTTACTGTTTGCTGCCCTCGCTAGAACGTGAGCTCTTTGAGGACAGGGATGCTGTTATGTCCCCAGCACCTAGAAGAGTGTCTGCTGTGTAGTAGATGCTTCATAAATACTTGCTGAATAAAGGAGTTGAATAAAGGGATGAGTGGATGAATGAATGAAGGTTACAATGGAAGGAGGGGGGAGATTCCCTTTCTGGCTCTCGGGGGTTGGGAGATCAAGTGAAAGATCTGTCCTAAATAGGCTGACCAGCCTTCTGGGGTTCCCCGGGACTGAGAGTTTCCCCAGAGTTCCAGCGCTCAAACCTGAGCGGTCCTGGGCAAACTGGGGGCGGGTGTTGGTCACCCTATCTAAACACAGTAACAATTCCAGCTGCAATAGCAATGGCCAATGACCTCTACGGTCTTATTGACCATGCACAGTTCTCTACCTGGCGGGGAAGGGTGGGCCGGGATTGGAATTCTGGTGATCCAGGGCGGGTGAGGGCACACCCCGGGCTTGTGGAGGGGAGTCCAGGAAGGTTCTGGAGGAAGTGACAGTGACACAGGAGGGAGGGAGGAGTCTAAGGAAGAACATCCCACATGACAACCTGTGCCAATGGCCCTGGGCCCAAGGTCACACCTGACCAGGGCTTGCTTTTTTTTTTTTCTAATTTACTTTTCCCCACATGGATATGCAATTGTCCTAATGCCATTTATTGAAAACTCCTTAATTTCCCCACTTTCTATCATATCAAGTTCTCATATATCTGTTTCTGGACCTTTTTTCTATACCATAGAGCTATACGTCCCATCCTTGCACCACTAGGGCTGTTTCATCACTATAACTTTATTTATTCATTTTGTTTTGGCCGTGCTGTGTGGCATGTGGGATCTTATGTCCCTGACCAGGGATCGAACCCGCGTCCCCTGCAGTGGAAGCTCGGAGTCTTAATCACTGGACCTCCAGGGAAGTCCCCAGGGCTTGCTTTGACATCCATGGAATGGTGGCAGGTGGGCACGGGGAGCAGCTGTCTGTGAGCCATCCTGTGTAGAAATGCAGGGTGGAGGGGAGGACAGATGGAGCTGGAGGGGAAGAAGCGGAGGAGGGAGGGAGGAAGGGAGGGAGGCCGGGCGAGAGACAGACAGTTTCCGGAGACAATAGCTCTGGCCGTGTCCTAGGGCATGAAAGCTGAAAATAGCTCCTAGTGCCGGGAGCCTTGGAGCCGGAGGCTGGGAGCCAGGGTGACTGGCTCTCCTCCCTGGTGTGTGTGTGTTGCGGGGGGGTGGGTGGCTCTGGGCTTCTCAGGCTGGGAATGGGGTGCACAGAGCAGGAACGGAGCAGGGACCCTTCTCTCTGGAACCTCGTGGGCCATCCTCAGCTCACAAAGCTGAGCCACTCCTTGCCCTACGAGTGGGGGGCTTATCCTCCCTGTCCCCTGGATCATACCCCCTCACACACAACTTCCCCGTGTGTGTTCCCAGCAACCAAGAGAATCTGTTTTTAAAAGATTTGGGGGAGGGGGGTAACCATACAAACAAGAGCAGAATGGATACTTTTTCAGGATATGAATGGCTCTGTGTAAGCCCACCCCCAGGGTAACCACAGTCCTGACCTCTAACACTCTTGACGAGTCAGCCTTGGTCTGGGCTTGCGGACCCACGGAAGCTTCCTCATTCCCTCCTTCAGGTCCCGACTCTCCCTCGGCGTCTTTGTGAGAAGCACCCGGGGAAGTGGGACTGCTAGGCTGTACTGCTGCTAGAACTCCACCTGGGCTCCACCAGGCTCCAGCCCCCCGCCCTGTCCACCTAACTGACCCTGAGGCACCTCAACTGGTAGGAGCAGCATCACCTTCCCTCCTGGGACTCGTGATACTTAAGGGAGACACCGAAAGACAAGCCTTTGGCTCCCTGGCTGGCAAAGAGCAGGTACTCAATTGTCATAAGTGTCCGTATCAGTGAGGGTTCTCCAGACAAACAGAATCCATATGGGGTGTGTGTGTATATACACACACACGTACATATGTACAAGCATACAAACATATACAGCTGTGTACATATGCAGTATGCGTACACACATATACACATATAGTATATACAATACACACATACATATATACACACATATAAAATGCAGTTTGTATATATACAGTATGTATACACACATATACACACAATATAGACAATACACACATACATATACACTATACATACACACATATAAAATGCATAGTTGGTATGTATACAGTATGTACACATACGTATAACATATGCAATATACACACCTAGGTACATATATAGCATACGTATATACACACATACAAAGATATTTAGGTGTGCATATAGACAGTATACATACATACACATATAATATATGCAATACATACACGTACGTACATATAGACACACATATACACCTACATATAAAAGCATATAGCATAAAAATATATATGTACTGTATATAGAAATTCATCGTATATATACATACATATATCATATATATAAGATATATACACATACATATATACAATGTGTACACACACACCCCTATATGTAAATATGCGCATGTACATACACATATAAATTCATACGCAAGTGTGTATATAATAGTATATTCATATATACATATAATACCTAGAAACATATTGGGGGGGAGGTGTCACGGTACGTCAAGGGCGGGAGTCGAACCCGCCACCCCAGGCCCCGAGGGGTCTCCCCGGGTCTCCACTTCGGGCCGGTGGGTGTGGCCGGGGGGGGGCAGCTGAAGACGTGCGTGCGTGCTTGCGTGCGTACGTGCGTGCGTTCGTACGTGCGTACGTGCGTGCGTGGGGGCGGGTCCACGGGGCGGGAGGCGCTCGCCGCGAGTGAGTGGTTCAGCCGGGCCCCGGCTCATTGTGCTTGCCTCACGCCGGCCCCAGTTGGCAGCAGCGCTGGAGGCCCCGGGCCTGTGACCACAAAGAGGGAGCCGGGGGCCGGACGGGAGCAGGCCGGCGGCGGCGGCGGCGGCGCCGGCTGAGGCCCAGGCCAGGCTCCCTCCCCTCAGCCTCCCGCCCCCGCCGGCGGCGCCCCGCCCCTCCCCCAACCGCCAGACTAGCCTGGTGCGGGGGCCGCGCGCGAAAACGTGGGGGAGAAGCTGAGGCTGGAGTCGCCCGTGGTGGCCGAGCCCGCCGTCTACCCATGGCTGCTGCTGGTCTACGTGAGTGCCGCCCGTCCCCTCTTCCCGGACCTCCACCTCTCTTCCCCCACGGCGCGCGCTGAGCCCACCGAGTAACGGAGCGACTCGAGTCGCCAGACCCTCTTTGGAGCCCCCCTTCCCGCCCTGCCTGGTTCTCCGCGGCCGTTTCCAGCCCCCGCGCGCAGGGTGGGCAGAGGGGGGCCGGGGCCACAGACTCGGCAGCGGGGACCCCGCGCTTCCGAGGGGCGCCCGAGCCGGTCTGCCGTTGGCCCTGTAGGGCTGGGGACCCAGGTCCGCCCCCCCGCCCCCCGGCCTGGACTGCCGGTGGGCTTGCCCTTCCATACTTTATGATCTGACACGTCGGGTTTCTTTTTCCTGGCCAGCTTTACCATTACCTGACCAGCTTTCCCAGCATCCCCTGATAATGTGTTAGATATTCAAGTTTTAGGGCCCGGTCCCAGCCCTATGGAATCAGCAACTCTGGTGGGGCTCAGTGATCTCTGTTACAACAGGCCCTCCAGATGATTTTTATTCACCTTAAAGTTTGAAAATATCTGCATTGTCAGCTGGCCGAAGCGTCCACCAGCAGGTGAAGGGGAGTGGCGCCTGGAAAAGATAGGGACTAGCCAAGGTAAGTACAGTAGCATTTGCCATGGTAGTAATGGAGAATGCCTTTTCTCCACTGGTTGGCACAGACTAGTATCTGGGAGCAGTGGCAGGGTTATTTAGGATGCTTTACATTGCAGTGTAGAGTGACCGCTGTCCTGGTTTGCCAGGGACTTCCCCTGTGTGAGCACTTAAAATCTCATCCTGGCAAACCCCTTAGCCTTGGGTTTGAAAAACTTAGGGAATAACATGAAATTTAGGGGAAACATGATCTAGGTTTTGGGCAAGTCACAAGTGCTAATTAAAGCTAAGCAAGTATGGACAACATCTAGCCTTCTTTACCCCTTTGCGGGGAGGTAAATCTTGATTGGGTGAGAGGACTTATTGTTAAGAGATCTTTGTAGAAACATCCCCTTCTGCTTAGTCCGCTGGTTCTCCGTTCTGGCTAGACATTGGCATCGTCTGAGGAGAGTTAAAATGATTGTATTGGTCTAGCATGACCAACCGTCGGTGTGAGGGTTTTTAAAAAGTGCTTCAGAGGATTCTAATGTGCAGCCAAATTTAGGTGCCACTGCTTAAGCTTTTGAACCGCTGCTACGTATTTTCACCTCATCTTGCTGTGAGAATATCCAACTGTAGTTGAGGTTTGTTGTTTTTCTTTTTCTTTTTTTAACTGTCTTATTATAAGATTTACTGTCTTAAATAAGATTGAATGGACAGAAAATCCTGCTAGTCCATCTGGTATAGCTGGATACCCAGAGTAATATCGTTAAGATATGTACCATTTAAGTATTGTGACTGGCCTTTTAAAAATTAACATATGCATTAAATTAGTATTGATAGTATAGATCTCTTTCGAAGTTGTCATGTTGGGGAGCTATACCTCTAATCTGCTGCCATTGCTAAATATCTGGACACCTCTTACTAGGAATTGCTTTTAAAAATCTTTAGGGATTAAAACCAAGATTGCTGTATTATTTGTACTGGGACCACAAAAACCTCACAGAGTTCCCCCGCTGTACCTTCTACCCCCATCTCTAACCCTTGGCAACTTCTAATCTGTTCTCCATCTCCACAGTTTTGTTATTTTAAGAATAATATAATCATGAATTACTTAATCTTCGGAGATTGGCTTTTAAAAACTTTTCCCTCGGCATCATTCCCTTGAAGTTCATTTCAATTTTTGCATATATTAATAATTTGTTCCTTGTTGTTGCTCGGTAGTATTCTATCATAAGATTTTATCACAATTTGTTTCAACATTCACCCATTGAAAGACATTTGGGGAGTTGCCAGTTTGTGGCTATTAGAAATAAAACTGCTCTGAACATTTATGTGTAAGTTTCTGTGGGAACTTCATTAAGTTTTTGTTTCTTTTGGATAAATGTTCAAGAGTACAATTACTGCATTGTAGGGTGAATCTACTTTTAGGATTAAAAGAGACTGTCAAGCTGTTTCTCAGAGTGGCTAAACCATTTTATTTTCCCACCAGTGATGTGATATAATTTTTCTACGTACTCGCTAGCATTTGATGTTGTCACTATACTTTAATTTTAGTTATTCTCTGATATCTCATTATGGTCTTAATTTGCATTTCCCTGATGGCTAACGATGTTGAACATCTTTTCATGTGCTTCTTTGCCATGTGTATATTCTCTTCCATGAAATGTCTGTTCCTGTCTTCTGCCTATTCTCTAGTTGGATTTTTTTAAGTTGTTTGGAGAGTTCTTTGTATATTATAGATACAAGTCATTTGTCTCCTATGGGATTTTCAAATATGTTTTCCCACTGTGTAATTTGAGTTTTCATCCACTTAAAAGGATCTTCTATGAAGCATTTTTAACTCATTTTGATGAGATCCGATTGATCAGTTTTTGCTTTTATTGATCATACTTTCGGTGTCAAGTCTAAGAATTATTCACCTAGTTGTAGATGCCAAAGATTTTCTCCTATTTTTTTTTTCTAAAAATGTCCTGCTTTTACATTTAAGATTATGATCCACTTTGATTTAATTTTTGTGTAAGATGTGTAAGGTTTAGGTTAAGGTTCATTGTTTGTTTGTTTGTTTTTGTCGAGGGATGTCCAACTGTTTCAGTACCATTTTTTGAAAAGTCTATTCTTCCTTGATAGCTTTTGCACTGCTGTCAAAACCAAGTTAAATGTATTTGTGTCAGTCTATTGCTGGGTTCTCTGTTCCATTCCATTGATCTATGTATCTACCCTCCATCACTACTGCGAAATCTTGAAATTGGGTAGATTAATTCCTCCCATTTTAATCTTCCTTTACAAATTGTTTTAGCTGTTCTTCAGCCTCTTCCTACCATATAAATCTTAGAATAAGCTTGTCTATATCCACAAAAACCTTGAGGGCATTTTAAGAGTAATTGTGTTAAGCCTCTTAACTTGGGGAGAATTGACAGCTTTATTATGTTGTGTTTTCTAATCCATGAACAAGGTATGTCTCCCTATTTGTTTGGGACTTTTAAAATTTTCTTCATCAGCATTTTGTAATTTTCAGTATAGAGGTCCTATAAATGTCTTATTGGGCTTCTATTTAAGTATTTATTTAGGTCAGTTGTAAATGGCATCACATATTTTTATTTAAGCTTCTACACATTTGTTATTAATATATAATTTGATAAAATTGTGTGGATCTTGTACTCTAAAACATTTACAAACTAATATTATTTCTCAAGCTTTTTGTGGATTCCTTGGTATTTTCTCCATTTAGATTATCATCTCATCTTCAGATACAGACAGTTTTAGTTTTCCTTATTCAATATAATAGGATATATTACTATTCAACATTCAGGAGGATATATTCCTTCCTATTCAACATAGTAGGAATAGTTCTTTCATCTTTTAAATAAACTTTTTAAAACTTTAACTTTTAAATTTATCTGTTTATTTATTTTTGCTTTATTTTCTTACTAGAACCTCCAGTAATATATTTAATAAAAGTGGTGAGAGCAGATATCGGTGCCTTGTTTCTGATCTTACAGAGAAAGCGTTCAGTCTTTCACAGTTAAATATAATGTCGGTATAGGTTGTTTGTAGATCATCTTTATGAGTTTCTGTATGTTCCTTTTCTATTCCTAGTTTGCTTGGAGTTTCTTTTCTTCTTTTTTTTTAAATCATGAATGGGATTGGATTTTGTCAAATGCTTTCTCTGCATTAATGATTAGGATCACATGACTTTTCCCCCTTAATCTATTGGATATGGTAGATTACATTGTTTGATTTTCAAATATTTAACCAACTTTGCATAACTGGCATAAATACCACTTGGTCATGGTATATTATTCTTTTTATATATTTCTGGAGTTAATTTGCTAATATTTGGCTGAAGATTTTTACAGCCAATTTCATAAAAAATACTGGCCTGTAGTTTTCTTCTTTCTATACTATCCCAGTCTGGTTTTGGTATCAAGGTAATACTGGCTTCATAAAATTAATTAGGAACTGTTCCCTCTACTTCTGTTTCTTATCAAGTCATGTAAAATTGGTGTTAATTCTTTAAGTCTTGGGTAAAAGTGAAACATCTAAGCCTGAATATTTCTTTTGGGAGTTTTTAAATGAAAAATCAGTGTTTCTCATAGTTACAGGAAAATTGAGATTGTCTCTTTCATCTTGGCTGAGTTTTGGTAGTTTTGGGTGTAGACGCATTGGTCCATTTCATCCACATTTTTGAATTTATAGTGTAGACTTGTTCATAATAACTTGTCCCTTATTAACCTGCAGGATATGTCATGGTATCCTTGGTTGCATTTCTGATATCTGTGATTTGTGCCATCTCTCTTTTTATCTTGATCAGTCTTGCTACATCTTTCTTGATGAGATTGTTTATTTTGAAGAACCAGCCTTTTGTTTCATTGATTTCCTCCCCCCCCCCATTTTCCTGTTTTCAGTTTCATGGATTTTTGTTTCATCTTTATTATTTCCTTCTTTCTGCTTGTTTAGTGTTTTTTCCTCTTCCGTTTTTACTATTTTAATATAGAAAATTAGACTATTTCTTTGAAATATTTTCTTTCCCAATTTAGTGCTATAGACTTCCCTTTCAGCATTGCTTTCACTTCATTCCACAAATGTTGATCTGTTATATCTCCATTTTCTTTTATTCTATGCATTTAAAAATTTTTCCTTGACTTTTTACCCATGAGTTATTTGGAATTGTGATGTTTAGTTTTCATGTGATTGAAGATTTTCCTGTTGTCTTTCTGTTATTGATTTCTAGTCTGGTTCCATTATGGCTAGAGAATATACTCTCTATGATTTTAATTCTTTTAAATCTGCTAATGTTTTTTTTTATCACCCAGTGTATGGTATATGAGTGAATGTTCCATGGACACTTGAATATGTATTCTGCTTTTATTGAGTGTGTTCTTTAAATGTCAGTTATATCCTGTTGATTGATGATGTTTTCAGTTCTTCCATACCCTTGCTGATTTTTCTCTCTGGGAGTTCTATAAATTGCTGTGTTGAAGTCTCAAATAATAATTGTGGATTTGAAATTCTCTCCTTTTACCTTTTTCAGTGTTTGCTTCATGTGTTTTGAAGTTCTGTTGTTTGGTGCACACACATTTAGTATCACTAGGTCATCTAGGTGGATTATTCCTGTTATCTTTATGTAATGACCCTCTTTGCCCCTAATAATTTCCTTTGCTCTGAAATCTACTTTATCTGATATTAATATAGCCATTCCTGCTTTTTCTGATGAATGTTCACATGATATACCTTTTTCATCCTTTTACTTTGAACTACCTATATCATGATGTTTAAAGTAAGCTTCTTATAGACAGTATAGAGTTGGATCATGCTTGTGATTTTTTCATCTACTCTTCCAATCTCTGTCTTTGACTTGGTTATTTAGATCGTTTACAGTTAATGTAATTATTGCTATGTTAAAGATTAGGTCTACCATTTTATTTTTTGTTTTGTCTTTTACCTTAGTTTCTCAATCCTGTGTTTCTCTTATTTTGCCTTCTTGTGGGTTACTTAAACATTTTTTGGTAAGTCCATTTTAATCTAATTTATTTATAATCATTTGTGTATACTGTTTGTATAGTTTTCTTAGTGGTTGCTTTTGGCATTACACTATACATATGTAACTTATCATAGCCTACTGGAATCTGTCTTTTATTACTTCAAGTGAAGTTTCAAAATTTTACTTCCATTTAGGTCTCTTAATAGTCCCCCGTTTTAAAGTATGATTTTCTGTAGTATTTCCTTTATATACATTGAGAACCACATCAGATGGTGTCATAATTTTTGCTTTGACCGTCATAGGGAATTTAAGAAACTCATGAGGCTAATGATAGTCTCTTATATTTATCCCACTTGTTTTCACCCATTCCATTGTTCCCCTTTTCTTTCTGAAGTTGCCAGTCTTCTGTTATTGTTTTTTATGTTTTCATAACAGTAGGTGATACCTGGGCTTTCCAGTGCCATTGGATATGAGTTTCAGGAAACACTGAGCCTGGCTCACTTAATGCTACTGAGTTGGAGGGTTTGTATACGTTGGGCCTGTTGGCACAGCAGATGCTAGCAGATTAGACTAATGCTGATGGGACTAGTGCCACAGGAGGATGCATTCCCATTCAGGCTACGCTGCTGCTACAGTAGATCAAATCCCCCTCTACCCCAAGTGTGGGGCAGTGACCTGCTGCTGTCACTGCTTCTTTATTAGGCTGCTTTCGCCTCAGGTGTGTGGTGGGATCCCTTGGAAGCTGCTGCTGCTGTGAATCACAGGGTTAAATTCATTTTAGAAATACTTAAATATAAATATATAGCCTGGCTCTTGTAGGACCTCTGTATTTGTTTTTTATTGCTTTCATACGAATTACCGCAAATTGAGTGACTCAAAACATCGTAAATTTATTACCTTACAAGTCTGACATTGGTCTCAGTTGAGTAAAGTAAAAGTGTTGGCAGGATCGACAGATGAATGGATAAAGCTGTGGCACATATATACAATGGACTATTACTCAGCCATAAAAAGAAATGAAATTGAGTTATTTGTAGTGAGGTGGATTGACCTAGAGACTGTCATACAGAGTGAAGTAAGTCAGAAAGAGAAAAACAAATACCGTATGCTAACACATATATATGGAATCTAAAAAAAAAGAAAAAAATGGTTATGAAGAACCTAGGGGCAGGACAGGAATAAAGACTCAGCCATAGAGAATGGACTTGAGGACACAGGGAGGGGGAAGGGTAATCTGGGATGAAGTCAGAGAGTGGCATGGACATATATACACTACCAAATGTAAACTAGATAGCTAGTGGGAAGCAGCCACAAAGCACAGGGAGTGGAATCCTGCAGTGTTTGCTGATGGTCATTTGACTGGTGTGAGCTGAAACCTTTTTGACGTTGGATTTGCATGTGGCTAATAATTCCTTATACTGAGCTTTAGGCATGTCCTTTTTTTTCTTTTCCTTTTTTTTTTAAAGAGTGACTACAACTTCCCTCTTCATATTGACGTCTTGAAAAATTTGTCATGTGTTGAATTTCCTTGCCTATTCCCTACCCCAGGGCATTTTTTGAGGGCAGGCGTCATTTACAGCCCAGCAGTCCTTGTGACTATTAAGCTACCATTAGCACTGGGTTTAAAGCTGCTGTTGTGGGAAAGAGCCACAAGGTGGCAGCATTATTTCGTTCTCAACTCTTGTTACTAGGGCAACAGAGTCTTCCTGGAGGTAGTGTTCCAAGGTTGTAAATTAGAGTGGAATGTGCTGGGACAAGCCCCCAGAAGTTTATGTCTCCTTACTTATGTTTGCTTTTTAAATTTAATTTCTATTTCTTATCGGAGTAAATTTGATTCGAGTGTTGTGATTGTTTGGCTGTACAGAATCTGCTCAATGATTCATGCATATGTCTGTTCATCTTCGGATCCTGTTACCATGTATGTTATTACAGAATGTTGAGTAGACCTCCCTTGGTATTTGGTAGGTGTTTTGTCATTATATATTTTCTATGTATTAGTGATTATATAATTCATATAGTTTATATGTTATATGTTTATGTACATTTAACATACATTAATCTATGTATGTTAGCCCCTTAGTCCTAAATTATCCATCCTCCCACCTTTCATTTTGGTTAACCATTAGTTTGTTTTATAAGTCTGTGAGTGTCTTTTTCTGTGGAAATATGTTCATTGGTAGCAATCTTAGGATAACATGTATAAATGATATCATAGGATATTTGTCATTCCCTTTTGACTGACTTAACCTAATATGATTATTTCTAGGCTCATCTGTAGTCCTGTAAACGGCACTGTTCATTTTTTTCCCGAGGCTACTATTCCATTCGGTACGTATACCACTTCTTCTTTGTCCATTTATCTGTTGATGGGCATTTTGTTTGCTTCCATGTCTTGCCTATTGTAAATACTGCTGCAATACACGATTTTCCATCCCGTGTCTTTTGGATTCTGGCTTTCACAGGTGACAGGCCCAATAGTGGGCCTTCCAGATCATATGGTGACTCACTTTTTACCTTTAAACACACTGCCATTCTGTTCCTATTATTGGCTGTTACCAGTTTACATCCCACTTAGACTGAGAGGTTATGCTGTTCTCCACAACTTCTTCAACATCTATTGTTTGTTGACTTTTTGCTGATGGTCATTCTGACTGGTGTGAGGTGATACCTTTGTGTAGATTGGGTTTCCATGCGTCTGACAATTCCTGATGTTTTGCGTTTATCAATGTCCTTTTCATTTTTTTTTAAGATTGAGCTAAACTTACAACTTCTAATTGCCTTCTTGAAAAATTTGCCGCGTTTGGATTTTTTGGCCATTCCCTGCCCCAGGATATTTTTTGAGGGCATGAGTCATTTACAGCCCTGCAGTCCTTGTGAATATTAGTGACCATTAGCAGTAGATTTGAGCTGCTGTTTGAGGAAACGGCCTTAGGGTGGGAAGACTTCTACGTTGCCAACTCTGCTTGCTAGGGAAACAGAACCTTGCTGCAAGTTGTGCTTTTAGGTTGCAGATTAGAGTGGAATGTGCCAGGACAAACCCCCATAAGTTTTAGCCTCCTTAATTCTTGTCTGTGTCTTTAAGTTGTAGTTTTTATCAGAGCAAACTTGATTGAAAAATGTCTTTTTTTCTAGGTGTACAGAATCTTGTTCATTTACACATATACATATATCTATTGATCTTTGGGTTCTTTTCCATGTAGGTTATTACAGAGTGTTGAGTAGACCACTCTTGGTATTCCATAGGTCTTTGGGGATTATATATTTTATACGTATTAGTATATGTGCGTTAACCCCAATATCCTAATTTATCCATTCCTCACACCTTTTCTTTGGCTTAACCATAAGTTTGTCTTCTCAATCTGAGATTGCCTTTCTCTGTGGAAATATGTTCATTTTTATGAATTTTCAGATAACATAAGTGATATCAAAAGGCATTTGTCTTTCGCATTCTGATTTACTTCACGTTGTGTGATTATCTCTAGGCTCATGTGTGGTGCTGCATATGCCATTCTTTTATTTTTTTTCGTGACTTATATTCCATTCTGTCTATATACCACTTCTTCTTTGTCCATTCATCTGTTTATGGACCTTTTTTTTGCTTCCATATCTTGGCTATTTCAATATTGCTGCAGTGCACATTTGCCTGCCTCTGTCTTTCCGATTCTGGTGGCCTTAGGTTATAGGCCCAAAAGGTGCCCTGCCGCATCATATGGTAGCTGAATTTTTACCTTTTAAAGCAGCTCCATTCAGTTTGTGTTAGTGCTGTTACCACTTTACATCCCACCAGCAGCTAGAAGGTACACAGTTCTCTAAAAGCCCTTCAGCATTTACAGTTTGTAGACTTTTTGCTGATGGTCATTTGACTGGTGTGAGCTGAAACCTTTTTGGACGTTGGATTTGCATATGGCTGAGAATTCCTTATAGTGAACTTTAGGCATGTCCTTTTTTTTCTTTTCCTTTTTTTTTTAAAGAGTGACTACACCTTCCCTCTTCATATTGAGTTCTTGAAAAATTTGTCATGTGTTGAATTTCCTTGCCTATGCCCTACCCCAGGGCATTTTTTGAGGGCAGGCGTCATTTACAGTTTTTTTTTAAATTTAATTTATTTTATTTTTTATTTTATTTTATTTTTGGCTGTGTTGGGTCTTCATTGCTGCGCACTGGCTTTCTCTAGTTGCGGTGAGCGGGGGCTACTCTTTGTTACAGTGCGCAGGCCTCTCATTGTGGTGGCTTCTCTTATTGTGGAGCACGGGCTCTAGGGTGCGCTGGCTTCAGTAGTTGTGGCACGCGGGCTCAGTAGTTGTGGCTCGCGGGCTCTAGAGCGCAGTCTCAGTAGTTGTGGCGCACGGGCTTAGTTGCTCCGCGGCATGTGGGATCTTCCGGGACCAGGGCTCGAACCCGTGTCCCCTGCGTTGGCAGGCGGATTCGTAACCACTGCGCCACCAGGGAAGGCCAAGAAGGTGTTTTTTAACGTGTAATTTGAGCAAGTGGTTCCGTGTTATTAACATGCCCGGGGCGGGGTGGGGGGTCGGTGTGACAGGGCTGCCCTCCTCTGCAGGTCTAGTTCCAGTCTCTGAAAGGCATTGAGGATTCTGTTTGAGGATTCTGTCTTCCTTTGTGTTTTCTGCTCCCCACGCTCCCTCCTGTAACCCCTTTCTGCCATCCCCACTCCCCCCACCCCCCCAGTCACACGTTGCAAACCCCAGACCCGTTTTTTCCGTTGTGATTAAACCGTCACCTGAAGCCGCCTCCAGGAGCCTCTGATCTGAACCCCCTAGTGGCATTAACGTGGCCCTCGTGCTATTAACTTCAGCCTCACAGACTTTCCCCGCTGAGAACAGCTTTGCTGGGCACTGAGGGTCTGTGACTTTTATCTCAGTTAGGCCGTTAAAAAACTGAAACATGGTTTAGATAAATAAATAACTCCTCCTTCCCTTCCTCCTGACTCTGAGCTTGGAGCTGGTGAGCTGTCTGGGGAGAAGGTCACGGGATGGGGGCTGGGGGATGGGGAGAGAGGACAAGGTAACCGTGCCTGACACGGATCTGTAACTACACGTGGACAGAGCTCTATACTGAACGTGTCTGGTCCCTCCTTTGCTCCGAGGCGTTCCCGTTTTCTGGTTGGTGTGAGGGGTGGGGCAGAGTGGAAGGTGGACCAAGGTTGCAGTAGCTTTGTCTGACTCTAGGTCTGTGACATCCCCCTTCAAGCACATCCCTCTTCCCCACTGTCTCCCCATCTCTTCCCTCCGCCCCTTTCCGTGACTGTCTCCCTGTGTTTCCACCTTGTTGCTTTTCTGTGGTCCCTCTGTTTCTCTTTCACCCTCTACCTGTCTCCGCCTTTTGTCTCCTTCCGAACCTTCCAGCATCCCCTGTGCTGCGGTTGGCGCATGGTTTGGGGCATCGCCCTCCAACGCGGGCTGCAGGCGACTTGTCAGACTGCTTTGTGAAACAAAAAAATGTAGAAATCTTTCATTTCCTTGGCCTCTGAGGCTTCGCTGGGGTGGCGGGCAATTGGCAGGCCTGTCGGCTACACCCCACACTGGTCGTTGTTTCATATTCTTAGCTATAAAAGTGGGGATACAAATGGTACCTGCTTCATAAGGCCGTAGTGAGGATCCAGCAGGAAGTGGATGCGAAGCCCTGAGCACAGTGATTGATTCTCAGCAGATGCTCAATGAATGAAATCTCTTAAATGAAATCGTTTATTATAAAAATTTTTAGTCCGGGGTAAAAGTGGACCAGAACAATGAGCCCCCATGCATATACATCAGCCAGATTCGGTATGTTTCAACATTTTGTGTACCTGCTTTGTCCATCCCCTCTTCTTGTGGTTGCCGGAATATTTTAAAGCAATTAGCAAACCCCTCGTAGCATTTCAGCCCTATGTGCGTCTCTAAAAAATCTGAATGTTTTCTCATACAACCTTAAGACCTTTATGCCAACCAATGAAAATGATGATTCTTACTTTAATACTGAGTCCATATTCAGGTTTTTCTGATTAACTTTAAAATGTCCTTTTACTCTTGTGTTTTTTGAATCAGGATCCAAATATTGTTCTTGTATTGTAATTGGTAATAACATCCCATTAATCCAGAACAGCCCCCCACCCCACCCCCACCCCCACCCCCAGGTAATTGACGTATTGAAGAAACTGGGCCGGCTGTAGAGTGTTCCACATTCTGGATTTCTCTGTTTGCTTTTTCGTGGTGTCATTTAAATTGCACTTCTGCTTCCTAAATTTCCTATGAGCTGAAAGCCAGCTCCAACAGCTGGATTAGCGTGTTAGGTTCGGACTTTGTAGCAAGAGGCACATGACACGTAGGGGCCGCTCTGCCGTCCGTCACTTCTCTAAAGTGGGCTCAGGTGCGCTCAGCTCTCCGGCTCCTCATTCAGCTGTCATCTGCCATTCGTTTCATTTTCACTGACGATCTCTGCATAAATCGATTATTTTATTAGGAAGTTAGGAAGCGGTGAGTTTGCTAATCATGCCATTCCTTCCACGTTGACTGCTTTTTACTCATCCACTTGTGCTATATATTTGCCTGTAAAGACAGTCAGGTGCGGTTGGCAGATTTCTGCGACGTCTCCCGTGACTTTTAAAAGCCTCCAGGGGTTACTCCCAGGGGTAACCCGCTGAAAGAGATTTTGCAGATATAATTAAGGTTGTGTTCTGGGTGGGTTGAATTTGCTCACACCAGCCCTTTAAAAGCAGAGAATGTCCTCAGGCCGGCAGCAGAAGTCAGAGAGATTGAAGCAGGAGAAAGGTGGGACGCACCCTTGGCAACTTTGCAGGTGGAGGGGGCCCCATGAGAAGGATTGTGAGTGTGTCGAGGAGCTGAGGGTGACCCCTCCTCCTTGGCAGGCAGCAAGGGAACGGGGACCTCAGTCCTACAGCCCTCGGAACTGCATTCTGCCAACAGCATGAATGAGTTTGGGAGCAGATTCCTCCCTGGAGCCTCTAGATAAGAACCCAGGTTGCCAGCACCTTGATTCTGGCTTTGTGAGCCCCTAGGCAGAAAACCCAGCAGAGCCAGCCAGGACTTCTGACCTCCAGAACTGGGAGGTATTTATTAGTGGTGTTTTTAAGTCACTGAGTTTGTGGATATTTGTTACACAGCAATAGAAGACTAATAGAGCAGGATCAATGCTTAACTTCTTTGTTTTTAATTGCCGGTTTCCAGAATAAAAAAGGTTAAGTAAATGACAGCTGCCTTTATCTTCCTCATCCTTACATAGAAACCATACGTCTTAACGGACATCAATGAAGTGGATTCCTAATTTGCTGTCAGTAAAACTTACTCATTTAGAGATTGACAAGTGTCCTGGGTTTGGCTCATTGAAAGAATGGTTTTAAAGGGATACTGGTTATCAAATAGACAGTAAAATCAATTTGTCGGTTAAAATCAATTTGTATGGTTAAGATGTTTTGCTACCATTTTCTTCTGTGATATACTGAAATAATTTCATCATATGCAAGTGGGGCACATAACATTTGATAAATTCCATCTGTCTGTTGACAATCTACTCACTTCTCTGACTGCATACCCTCTCCTGTTAGAGAAGGATGTTTCCGATTATAAGGAGACTCCAAAATAGATGCTTAATTCATAAAGTATGCAAATGTTACTCTCATATATAAAGAACATCATGGTTAAAGTACTATGACGTCACATCATTATTGCCATGGAAGACATTTCATTTTCTCACACTGACTTCAGAGCTTAATCCAGAGTCTGAATATTGATCTTTTTGAATTCGTGTGAGAATTGGTGTCTTTGAAACATGGTTTTGGTCAAAACAAAATTTTGCAACTTTTACTCTTTGAAAAACAGCTTTATCGAGGCATGATATTACATGTTATAAAATTCACTCACTATGAGTGTAAATTTGATGAGTTTTAGTAAACTCTGAGTTGTGCAGCCAGCACCACAGTCTAATTTTAAAACATTTCCATGTGTCAAAGAGACCCCCTGTGCCCACTTGTAGCACTTTGGTGCTGTCCTAACATGTGGTCTTTATGAACACAGGTCCTGTTGGAACCAGAAACGGCGTGAACCATGATGAGCTCTAAGGCCAAGGGCAGGAAGAAATGTGACCAGGCTCTCCAGGAGCCACCCAGGGGCCTCCCTGGGCTCAACAATACAAACTTGGCTGCCGTGCAGACAGCAGCTCATCCCCACGGCGCCCAAACACCCAGCTCCTGGACGGCGAGAGACCTGTTGCTGCAGGTGGCCCGTGGTTGGCTGGTGAGGCCTGGCCCCAGGCGTACGCCACCTTCTCTGGGGCCACCTCTCTGGGTCTGCGGTGGGGTTCTCCTGGGAGCCCCCAGTCACCACAGGACCAATGTGGCCTGTCTGCAGCCCAAGAAGGTGGGGACACAGGTCTGTCCCCCGTGGACATCACCCGCGAGGCCGAGCAAGCACCAGTGGTGTCTGCGGGGAAGATGAAGGGCTCATGCACAGCCCCCATCTACTGAAGATGCTAAACGGGAGAAGCACAGACTGCAGCCACATGCGGTATGGACCAAACGCAAGTGTCCTTGCAGGAACCGATGTCTGAATGTCGAGGCTGTTCCCGGGCCACAGTGAGAAGGCCCAGGCCCCACGCAAGGCACAGAGAGGGGATGGGGGGAACATCTGCGAATCTGAGCTCATCGGGCATCACCCCAGAAGGAGAGGGAGAGAGCCAGAAGGAGATACGGAGGGAGAGGGAGAGAGAGGGAGGTACAGACATCTCTCCCTTCCCTGGGGGTTCTCTAGTGCAGCCAAGCCTGAAAACCACTGCATTTTGGGAGATGGGTCCTCGTGGAAAAGTTAAATAGTAGCTCATGGCATTATCGACACATATTAAAATGGCCCCAAATCTTGGGGAGTCAGGGAGGGGAGCTGGCGGCTGCCTCATAAACGAGGAGAGATTGGGCGTCAGAGGAGGTGCCTGCCTCCACCACCTCCGCCGCCGCCGCCGCCCCCCTCCAGGGCCCCACAGACTTCATCTCCCAGCTGTGGTCCTGGGCTGGAAGGCAGCGGGGAGGTCAGGCCGTCCCAAGCATCAACGTTGACTTCAGGGCTGATCTAAAAGGCGCCTGGTCTTTGTTGAAGCAGAAAAAAGAGAAAGCAGTGGGCAGAGGATGGGAGGGGGAGGGAGCCCCCATCAGCCCTTCTCCCTGTCTCCCTCTCTGTCTCCCTCTCTGTCTCCCTCCCTGTCTCCCTCCCTCTACCTCCCTGCCTCTCACTCTCCCTCCATCTCTCCCTCTGCCTCTCTCCCTCCCTCTCTCCCTCCCTCTCTCCCTGTACCTCTTGCCCTATCCTGTCCCTCTCTCCCTCCCTCCATCCCTGTCTCTCTTTCCCTGTCCCTCTCTCCCTCTCCCTCTATCCGTCCCCCCTCCCTTTCCCCGTTTCCGTCTCCCTCTCTGCCTCCCTCTTTCCCTGTCCCTGTTTCCCTGCTCTGCTCTCCCTCTCCCTCTCCCTCTTTCCCTCTCCCTGTTTCCCTGCTCTGCTCTCCCTCTCCCTCTTTCCCTCTCCCTCTCTCCCTGTCCCCCTTTCCCTGTCCCTGTTTCCCTGTTCCGCTCTTCCTATACCTCTTTCCCTCTCCCTCTCTCCCTCTCCTGCTCCCTCTCCCTCTCCCTCCACCTCCTTCCCTCTCTGGAGAGGGAAGGAGGTGGAGGGAGAGGGACAGGGAGCAGGAGAGGGAGGGGGGAGAGGGAGAGAGGGATAGAGGGAGGGAGAGGGACAGGGAGCAGGAGAGGGAGGGGGGAGAGGGAGAGAGGGATAGAGGGAGGGAGGGAAAGACAAAGACATCTCTCCCTCCCTCCCTCTCTCCCTCCCTCTCTCCCTCTCCCTCTTCCTCGCTCCCTCTCCTCCCTCTCCCTCCGTCTCTCCATCTCCCTCACTCCCTCCCAGAGACAGAGAGACGAAGAGGCAGAGACAAGGGAGAGGGAGAGAGGGGGAGAGACGAGAGACGGAGAGAGGGAGAGAGAGAGAGGTCTCTTCCTCCCTTTCCCTCTCTCCTCCTTCTCTCCCTCTCTCCCACTCTCCCTCTTTCCTCTCCCTCTCTCCCCCCTCCCTCTCTCCCTCTCCCCCTCTCCCTCCATCTCTCCCTCTCTGGGAGGGAGTTAGGGAGAGGGAGAGACAGAGGGAGGGAGAGGGTGAGACAGAGGGAGGGAGAGGGAGAGAGGAAGGGAAAGGGCGAGGGAGGGAGAGGGAAGGAGGGCGAGACGTCTCTCCCTCTCTGTCTCCCTCCCCCTCCCTCTCTCCCTCTCCCTCCCTTCCTCTCCCTCTCCCTCTCCTAGAGGGAGGGAGGGAGAGGGCGAGACAGAGGGAGAGGAGAGGGGGAGTCGGAGAAGGAGGTAGGGAGAGGGAGAAGGTGAGAGGGTGCCTGCTTCCCTCTCTGTCTCCCTCCCTCCCTCCCTCCCTCTCCGTGTCCCTGTCTCCCCCCTCTCCCTCTCCCTCTGTCTCTCCCTCTCTGGGAGGGAGAGAGGGAGAGGGAGAAGGTGGGAACGTGATGGAGGGAGGGAGAGGGAGAGAGGGTGAGGGAGAGAGGGAGAGAAGGAGGAGAGAGGGAGAGGGAGGGAGGAAGAGAGCTCTCCCTCTCTCCCCCCTCTCTCTCCCCCCTCTCTCTCCCCCTCCCTCTCTCCCTCTCCCCCTCTCCCTTGTCTTTGCCTCTCCCTCCGTCTCTCCCTCTCTGAGAGGGAGTGAGGGAGACGGAGAGACGGAGGGAGAGGGAAAGGGAGGAGAGGGAGGGAGGCAGAGGGAGGGAGGGAGGGAGAGACGTCTCCTCCCTCCCTCTCCTCCCTCTTCTCCCTCTCCCTCTCCCTCTCCCTCCAACTCTCCCGCTCCCTCCATCTCTCCATCTCCCTCACTCCCTCCCAGAGGGAGAGACGGAGGGAGAGGCAGAGACAGGGGAGAGGGAAAGAGGAAGAGGGAGAGAGAGGGGGGAGAGAGGGGGAGGGAGAGAAGGAGAGGGAAAGAGGAGAGGGAAGAGGGAGAGGAAAGAGGCAGAGGAAAGAGGCAGAGGGAAGAGGAAGAGGGAAGAGGGAGAGAGGAGAGAGGGAGATAGGGAGAGGAAAGAGAGAGGGAGAGGGAGGGAGAGGGAGAGAGGGAGGGAGAGAGGAAGAGACAGAGGGAGAGAGAGAGAGGGAGTGGGAAAGAGGTAGAGGGAGAGCGGAACAGGGAAAGAGGTACAGGGAGAGAGGGAGGCAGAGAGGGAGGAGAGGAAGCAGGGAGAAAAGAGAGAAAGAACACACCGTCTACATTTCTGTCAAATGACACCGGGGATCCTTACACAACCAGGAGAAAGTAACACAGGGAGGCTCTTTCTCAGCTGGAACTGGAACTGCAGACGGGGCCAAACACCACCAGGCTGGCCACACGTGTCCAGCCGCCGCTCCAGCCCCGTCAGCCGTGAGTCCGGTCACCAGGGCTCTGAGTGTCTGCTCCAGGGAGCTGGGGTTCACCCTCTCACCCGGGAGGCCGGGCCAAGAGAGCAGGGCCCCGGGCTGGACACATAGGGGAAAACGCATCCCCACAGGACAGCTTGTGCGAGCAGATTCAGCTACCAGATTCTAGAGGCCCGGGACCACCCTGTGGCCCGTGAAACCCAGGAGCCACGAGGGTCTTGCAACGTGATTCCTGTCCGTTGGACTGTAAAGTTTATGTAGGGAATCTTGGAAACAGTGGTAACAAGGCTGAATTGGAACGAGCTTTAGGCTACTATGGACCACTCTGAAGTGTGTGGGGTGCTAAAAACCCTCCCGGCTTCGCTCTCGTTGAATGTGAAGATCCCCGAGATGCAGCCGATGCTGTCCGAGAACTAGATGGGAGAACACTATGTGGCTGCCGAGTAAGAGTGGACCTGTCGAATGGGGAAAAGAGAAGTCGAAATCGTGACCGCCTCCTTCTTGGGGTCGTCGCCCTCGAGATGATTATGGGAGGAGGAGTCCTCCACCTCCCACACATCTCCAAGATGGAGAGCCTTCTCCGTCAGCCAGAGCAGGTCCCTTTCTAGATATAGGAGAAGAGAGAGATCCCTGTCCCAAGAGAGAAATCACAAGCCGTCCCGATCTTTCTCTAGGTCTCCTAGCCGATCTAGGTCAGATGAAAGGAAATAGAAGACCACTTTGCAAGAGGAGTGGTGTACAGGCAATAACTTCATTTGGCAGGAGTATGTACAGAAAATTCAAGTTTTGTTTGAGACTTCCGAAGCTTGGTGCACTTTTTAAATGTTTTAGTTGTTCACATTTGTTTGTCTCTTGGGACAGTGACACATAAAGGTGTCATTCTCTATGGTTTGAAATGGGTCCTGGGAGGCATGTAATATGAAGAATTGTTACCTTACAATGTTCCCTTAAGCAAAATTGAACTTGCTTTGAATTTTTGGTCTTGCCTAGACTGATAATAAAACTCTAACTCCTGCCCACCTAAAGTGTGATGTTTACTATTATGGAAACAACACTGGCAAACATTGAAAAGACTTTCTGTAGCTGGGATATGGTATGCAGCTGTAGTTAAGCAAGCAGTCTTTAAAAGGTGCTGTGAACCCAAGCCAGCAGGTAAAAATGAAAGCCGCACCCTTACCCTAGATTAGAGGTTTAAAAATTCCACTAGTCTTCACACCGGACAAGAGATTGTCCAGGGAGTTTAAAATCTAAGAAGTTTCAAGGAAGTTAGTTTACCTTTGAGTTAGGTCATACGTCCCCTCTGTGATTGCTGTACATGAATACATAGCTCTTTGTAATATTTTTTGGAAATTTGAGATTATCAAGATACCAATGTCCTGCCAGATTAAGAGTATATTGTAGAGCTGAACTTTGAGTTACTGTGCAATTTTTTTTTTCATGCTGTCATTTGTAATATGTTTTGTGAGAATCCTTGGGATTAACGTTTTGGTTGCAAAAGAAAAAAAGAAAAGAAAAGAATCCGCCTGCCAATGCAGGGGACACAGGTTCAAGCCCTGGTCCGGGAAGATCCCAGGTGCCGCAGATCAACTAAGCCCGTGGGCCACAACTACTGAGCCTGCACTCTAGATCCTGGGAGCCAGAACTACTGAGCCCCCGTGCCACAACTACAGAAGCCCACACGCAACGAAGACCCAATGCAGCAAGAAAAAAAAGACGATACTGGCCAGGTGATCAAGGGTAAAATCGTTTGTCATAAGTCCCGTTGATGGTGTGTATCCTTGATGTGACCTGAGGAGAATGGCATTTTTATCTCTGTCTGGGTCTTCCGCCCCAAACCCCATAACTCCAGACCAACCATAAGAAAACATCAGAAAACAAACAGACTAACAAATTGAGGGACAAAACACCTGACCAGTCCTCCTCAAAACTTTCAAGGTATCAAAACCCAGCGACGTCTGAGAAATGTCACAGCCCAGAGGAGACTGGGACAGAAAAAGGATGTTAGGGGAACACTAGGGAAATTCTAATAAAGTGTGGACTTTAGTTAATAACAATGTATCCATCTTGGTTCCTTAGTTGGATAAACATGTCACACTAAGGTACTAATGAGTTGGAAATAGGGGTACTGGGTCAGGGTCCACGGCACTCTGTACACTCTGTACAGATCTTTGCAACTTTTTTGTAACTCTAAGCTCTTGTAAAATTAAGCGAGTACTGAACAGAGCTAAGAATGTTATTTCCCTGATTTGAACATGCCTGAGTTTCTTTTCATGGTCACATTTTTGCTATTTGGATGTGTCTTGGAATCAGTAGCAAAGGAGAGTTGCCAGCCCCTGGGAAGATGTGGGTGGTTCGCAGGTGGCTTGCTCTGGAGCTGAAGACCACGGTGGGAAGTCTGCAGCCTCGGGCTGCACTTAGAAACATGGGAGGGGATGGGCCAGCTCAGTTAGGGATGGAACCTATAAATAAAACTTTTTTCTTTTCCGTTATGGCTTATCACAGGATACTGAATATAGTTCCCTGTGCTAGACAGTAGGACGTTGTAGTTTATCCATCCTATATTTAATAGTTTGCATCTGCTAACCCCAAACTCCCAATCCAACCCTCCCTCACTGTTTCTCCCCCTTGGCAACCACAAGTCTGTTCTCTATGTCTGTGAGTCTGTTTTTGTTTTGTAGACGAGTTCATTTGTGTCGTATTTTAGATTTCACATATAAGTGAGATCATATGATATTTGTCTTTCTCTTCTGACTTACTTCACTTAGTATGATAATCTCTAGGTCCATCCACGTTGCTGCAAATAGCATTATTTCATTCTTTTTATGGCTGAATAATATTCCATTGTATATATGTACCACATCTTCTTTATCCATTCATCCATCAGTGGACATTTAGGTAGCTTCCATGTCTTGGCTACTGTAAATAGTGCTGCAATGAACGTTGGGGTGCATGTATCTTTCTTTCTTTCTTCTTTCCTTCTTCCTTTCTTTCTTTCTCTCTCTCTCTTTCTCTTTCTTTCTTTCTTTCTTTCTTTCTTTCTTTCTTTCTTTCTTTCTCTCTCTCTCTCTTTCTCTCTTTCTTTCTTTTTTCTTTCTTCTTTTATTGTCACACGGCATGTGAGATCTTAGTTCCCTGACCAGAGATGGAACCCACGCCCCCTGCACTGGAAGCATGGATTCTTAACCACTGGACCACCAGGGAAATGCCAGGGGTGTATGTATAGTTTTGAATTAGAGTTTTCTCCGGATCTATGCCCGGGAGTGGAATTGTGGAACCCTATGGCAGCTGTATCTGTTCCTGCACGCCTCACATCAACCACCTGCACTCCAATCCTTGCTCTCAACGTCATCTTCGGGGAACCCAACCTGCGACAGGGACCTTGACAAGAAGAAATGGCTCAGGGAAAAGCTACCTGCACGGGGAGGAGATAGAGACCATCGCCCCTGGGGTGCGGAGGGGAGAGTGGGTGCAGAGGTTTGTCATTTCACCCCCGATACTCATCTCAGCCCTCGTGGCTGCCCCACTCTAGGTCACCTCGGGATACAGAGGTGACCCGGTTAGAGTCCCTGCCTGTGCAGGAATCGGGGCACCAGCGGGTCTGAATAATACTAGTGCAGGGTCTCCCCCGTGGCACTGGGGTTATTCGGGGCGGGTCATCCTCTGCTGAGGGCCCCTCCTGGGCACTGTGTGGGGTTTAGCAGCATCCCTGGCCTCACCCATTTGATTCCAGGGGCCCTCCCTCCCAGTTGTGACAACCACAGATTTTCCCCACACATCACGGAAGAACTGGGTGAGGCGGGGGCAGGATGGCTCTGGGCGAGGACAGCTGTGTTGAAGCAACCAGCCTGGCCCAGGGCAAGGTCTGCCCCAATCCCGTCAGCGCCTGCATTTAGAACTGCCCCTTTCCTCTCCCACCTCCCCTGCCCTGCAGTGGTCTCCGAGACATCATCCCCATGTAATAAATCACACCTTCTCAGTTTACTGTTTGCTGCCCTCGCTAGAACGTGAGCTCTTTGAGGACAGGGATGCTGTTATGTCCCCAGCACCTAGAAGAGTGTCTGCTGTGTAGTAGATGCTTCATAAATACTTGCTGAATAAAGGAGTTGAATAAAGGGATGAGTGGATGAATGAATGAAGGTTACAATGGAAGGAGGGGGGAGATTCCCTTTCTGGCTCTCGGGGGTTGGGAGATCAAGTGAAAGATCTGTCCTAAATAGGCTGACCAGCCTTCTGGGGTTCCCCGGGACTGAGAGTTTCCCCAGAGTTCCAGCGCTCAAACCTGAGCGGTCCTGGGCAAACTGGGGGCGGGTGTTGGTCACCCTATCTAAACACAGTAACAATTCCAGCTGCAATAGCAATGGCCAATGACCTCTACGGTCTTATTGACCATGCACAGTTCTCTACCTGGCGGGGAAGGGTGGGCCGGGATTGGAATTCTGGTGATCCAGGGCGGGTGAGGGCACACCCCGGGCTTGTGGAGGGGAGTCCAGGAAGGTTCTGGAGGAAGTGACAGTGACACAGGAGGGAGGGAGGAGTCTAAGGAAGAACATCCCACATGACAACCTGTGCCAATGGCCCTGGGCCCAAGGTCACACCTGACCAGGGCTTGCTTTTTTTTTTTTCTAATTTACTTTTCCCCACATGGATATGCAATTGTCCTAATGCCATTTATTGAAAACTCCTTAATTTCCCCACTTTCTATCATATCAAGTTCTCATATATCTGTTTCTGGACCTTTTTTCTATACCATAGAGCTATACGTCCCATCCTTGCACCACTAGGGCTGTTTCATCACTATAACTTTATTTATTCATTTTGTTTTGGCCGTGCTGTGTGGCATGTGGGATCTTATGTCCCTGACCAGGGATCGAACCCGCGTCCCCTGCAGTGGAAGCTCGGAGTCTTAATCACTGGACCTCCAGGGAAGTCCCCAGGGCTTGCTTTGACATCCATGGAATGGTGGCAGGTGGGCACGGGGAGCAGCTGTCTGTGAGCCATCCTGTGTAGAAATGCAGGGTGGAGGGGAGGACAGATGGAGCTGGAGGGGAAGAAGCGGAGGAGGGAGGGAGGAAGGGAGGGAGGCCGGGCGAGAGACAGACAGAGAGTTTCCGGAGACAATAGCTCTGGCCGTGTCCTAGGGCATGAAAGCTGAAAATAGCTCCTAGTGCCGGGAGCCTTGGAGCCGGAGGCTGGGAGCCAGGGTGACTGGCTCTCCTCCCTGGTGTGTGTGTGTTGCGGGGGGGTGGGTGGCTCTGGGCTTCTCAGGCTGGGAATGGGGTGCACAGAGCAGGAACGGAGCAGGGACCCTTCTCTCTGGAACCTCGTGGGCCATCCTCAGCTCACAAAGCTGAGCCACTCCTTGCCCTACGAGTGGGGGGCTTATCCTCCCTGTCCCCTGGATCATACCCCCTCACACACAACTTCCCCGTGTGTGTTCCCAGCAACCAAGAGAATCTGTTTTTAAAAGATTTGGGGGAGGGGGGTAACCATACAAACAAGAGCAGAATGGATACTTTTTCAGGATATGAATGGCTCTGTGTAAGCCCACCCCCAGGGTAACCACAGTCCTGACCTCTAACACTCTTGACGAGTCAGCCTTGGTCTGGGCTTGCGGACCCACGGAAGCTTCCTCATTCCCTCCTTCAGGTCCCGACTCTCCCTCGGCGTCTTTGTGAGAAGCACCCGGGGAAGTGGGACTGCTAGGCTGTACTGCTGCTAGAACTCCACCTGGGCTCCACCAGGCTCCAGCCCCCCGCCCTGTCCACCTAACTGACCCTGAGGCACCTCAACTGGTAGGAGCAGCATCACCTTCCCTCCTGGGACTCGTGATACTTAAGGGAGACACCGAAAGACAAGCCTTTGGCTCCCTGGCTGGCAAAGAGCAGGTACTCAATTGTCATAAGTGTCCGTATCAGTGAGGGTTCTCCAGACAAACAGAATCCATATGGGGTGTGTGTGTATATACACACACACGTACATATGTACAAGCATACAAACATATACAGCTGTGTACATATGCAGTATGCGTACACACATATACACATATAGTATATACAATACACACATACATATATACACACATATAAAATGCAGTTTGTATATATACAGTATGTATACACACATATACACACAATATAGACAATACACACATACATATACACTATACATACACACATATAAAATGCATAGTTGGTATGTATACAGTATGTACACATACGTATAACATATGCAATATACACACCTAGGTACATATATAGCATACGTATATACACACATACAAAGATATTTAGGTGTGCATATAGACAGTATACATACATACACATATAATATATGCAATACATACACGTACGTACATATAGACACACATATACACCTACATATAAAAGCATATAGCATAAAAATATATATGTACTGTATATAGAAATTCATCGTATATATACATACATATATCATATATATAAGATATATACACATACATATATACAATGTGTACACACACACCCCTATATGTAAATATGCGCATGTACATACACATATAAATTCATACGCAAGTGTGTATATAATAGTATATTCATATATACATATAATACCTAGAAACATATTGGGGGGGAGGTGTCACGGTACGTCAAGGGCGGGAGTCGAACCCGCCACCCCAGGCCCCGAGGGGTCTCCCCGGGTCTCCACTTCGGGCCGGTGGGTGTGGCCGGGGGGGGGGCAGCTGAAGACGTGCGTGCGTGCTTGCGTGCGTACGTGCGTGCGTTCGTACGTGCGTACGTGCGTGCGTGGGGGCGGGTCCACGGGGCGGGAGGCGCTCGCCGCGAGTGAGTGGTTCAGCCGGGCCCCGGCTCATTGTGCTTGCCTCACGCCGGCCCCAGTTGGCAGCAGCGCTGGAGGCCCCGGGCCTGTGACCACAAAGAGGGAGCCGGGGGCCGGACGGGAGCAGGCCGGCGGCGGCGGCGGCGGCGCCGGCTGAGGCCCAGGCCAGGCTCCCTCCCCTCAGCCTCCCGCCCCCGCCGGCGGCGCCCCGCCCCTCCCCCAACCGCCAGACTAGCCTGGTGCGGGGGCCGCGCGCGAAAACGTGGGGGAGAAGCTGAGGCTGGAGTCGCCCGTGGTGGCCGAGCCCGCCGTCTACCCATGGCTGCTGCTGGTCTACGTGAGTGCCGCCCGTCCCCTCTTCCCGGACCTCCACCTCTCTTCCCCCACGGCGCGCGCTGAGCCCACCGAGTAACGGAGCGACTCGAGTCGCCAGACCCTCTTTGGAGCCCCCCTTCCCGCCCTGCCTGGTTCTCCGCGGCCGTTTCCAGCCCCCGCGCGCAGGGTGGGCAGAGGGGGGCCGGGGCCACAGACTCGGCAGCGGGGACCCCGCGCTTCCGAGGGGCGCCCGAGCCGGTCTGCCGTTGGCCCTGTAGGGCTGGGGACCCAGGTCCGCCCCCCCGCCCCCCGGCCTGGACTGCCGGCGGGCTTGCCCTTCCATACTTTATGATCTGACACGTCGGGTTTCTTTTTCCTGGCCAGCTTTACCATTACCTGACCAGCTTTCCCAGCATCCCCTGATAATGTGTTAGATATTCAAGTTTTAGGGCCCGGTCCCAGCCCTATGGAATCAGCAACTCTGGTGGGGCTCAGTGATCTCTGTTACAACAGGCCCTCCAGATGATTTTTATTCACCTTAAAGTTTGAAAATATCTGCATTGTCAGCTGGCCGAAGCGTCCACCAGCAGGTGAAGGGGAGTGGCGCCTGGAAAAGATAGGGACTAGCCAAGGTAAGTACAGTAGCATTTGCCATGGTAGTAATGGAGAATGCCTTTTCTCCACTGGTTGGCACAGACTAGTATCTGGGAGCAGTGGCAGGGTTATTTAGGATGCTTTACATTGCAGTGTAGAGTGACCGCTGTCCTGGTTTGCCAGGGACTTCCCCTGTGTGAGCACTTAAAATCTCATCCTGGCAAACCCCTTAGCCTTGGGTTTGAAAAACTTAGGGAATAACATGAAATTTAGGGGAAACATGATCTAGGTTTTGGGCAAGTCACAAGTGCTAATTAAAGCTAAGCAAGTATGGACAACATCTAGCCTTCTTTACCCCTTTGCGGGGAGGTAAATCTTGATTGGGTGAGAGGACTTATTGTTAAGAGATCTTTGTAGAAACATCCCCTTCTGCTTAGTCCGCTGGTTCTCCGTTCTGGCTAGACATTGGCATCGTCTGAGGAGAGTTAAAATGATTGTATTGGTCTAGCATGACCAACCGTCGGTGTGAGGGTTTTTAAAAAGTGCTTCAGAGGATTCTAATGTGCAGCCAAATTTAGGTGCCACTGCTTAAGCTTTTGAACCGCTGCTACGTATTTTCACCTCATCTTGCTGTGAGAATATCCAACTGTAGTTGAGGTTTGTTGTTTTTCTTTTTCTTTTTTTAACTGTCTTATTATAAGATTTACTGTCTTAAATAAGATTGAATGGACAGAAAATCCTGCTAGTCCATCTGGTATAGCTGGATACCCAGAGTAATATCGTTAAGATATGTACCATTTAAGTATTGTGACTGGCCTTTTAAAAATTAACATATGCATTAAATTAGTATTGATAGTATAGATCTCTTTCGAAGTTGTCATGTTGGGGAGCTATACCTCTAATCTGCTGCCATTGCTAAATATCTGGACACCTCTTACTAGGAATTGCTTTTAAAAATCTTTAGGGATTAAAACCAAGATTGCTGTATTATTTGTACTGGGACCACAAAAACCTCACAGAGTTCCCCCGCTGTACCTTCTACCCCCATCTCTAACCCTTGGCAACTTCTAATCTGTTCTCCATCTCCACAGTTTTGTTATTTTAAGAATAATATAATCATGAATTACTTAATCTTCGGAGATTGGCTTTTAAAAACTTTTCCCTCGGCATCATTCCCTTGAAGTTCATTTCAATTTTTGCATATATTAATAATTTGTTCCTTGTTGTTGCTCGGTAGTATTCTATCATAAGATTTTATCACAATTTGTTTCAACATTCACCCATTGAAAGACATTTGGGGAGTTGCCAGTTTGTGGCTATTAGAAATAAAACTGCTCTGAACATTTATGTGTAAGTTTCTGTGGGAACTTCATTAAGTTTTTGTTTCTTTTGGATAAATGCTCAAGAGTACAATTACTGCATTGTAGGGTGAATCTACTTTTAGGATTAAAAGAGACTGTCAAGCTGTTTCTCAGAGTGGCTAAACCATTTTATTTTCCCACCAGTGATGTGATATAATTTTTCTACGTACTCGCTAGCATTTGATGTTGTCACTATACTTTAATTTTAGTTATTCTCTGATATCTCATTATGGTCTTAATTTGCATTTCCCTGATGGCTAACGATGTTGAACATCTTTTCATGTGCTTCTTTGCCATGTGTATATTCTCTTCCATGAAATGTCTGTTCCTGTCTTCTGCCTATTCTCTAGTTGGATTTTTTTAAGTTGTTTGGAGAGTTCTTTGTATATTATAGATACAAGTCATTTGTCTCCTATGGGATTTTCAAATATGTTTTCCCACTGTGTAATTTGAGTTTTCATCCACTTAAAAGGATCTTCTATGAAGCATTTTTAACTCATTTTGATGAGATCCAATTGATCAGTTTTTGCTTTTATTGATCATACTTTCGGTGTCAAGTCTAAGAATTATTCACCTAGTTGTAGATGCCAAAGATTTTCTCCTATTTTTTTTTTCTAAAAATGTCCTGCTTTTACATTTAAGATTATGATCCACTTTGATTTAATTTTTGTGTAAGATGTGTAAGGTTTAGGTTAAGGTTCATTGTTTGTTTGTTTGTTTTTGTCGAGGGATGTCCAACTGTTTCAGTACCATTTTTTGAAAAGTCTATTCTTCCTTGATAGCTTTTGCACTGCTGTCAAAACCAAGTTAAATGTATTTGTGTCAGTCTATTGCTGGGTTCTCTGTTCCATTCCATTGATCTATGTATCTACCCTCCATCACTACTGCGAAATCTTGAAATTGGGTAGATTAATTCCTCCCATTTTAATCTTCCTTTACAAATTGTTTTAGCTGTTCTTCAGCCTCTTCCTACCATATAAATCTTAGAATAAGCTTGTCTATATCCACAAAAACCTTGAGGGCATTTTAAGAGTAATTGTGTTAAGCCTCTTAACTTGGGGAGAATTGACAGCTTTATTATGTTGTGTTTTCTAATCCATGAACAAGGTATGTCTCCCTATTTGTTTGGGACTTTTAAAATTTTCTTCATCAGCATTTTGTAATTTTCAGTATAGAGGTCCTATAAATGTCTTATTGGGCTTCTATTTAAGTATTTATTTAGGTCAGTTGTAAATGGCATCACATATTTTTATTTAAGCTTCTACACATTTGTTATTAATATATAATTTGATAAAATTGTGTGGATCTTGTACTCTAAAACATTTACAAACTAATATTATTTCTCAAGCTTTATGTGGATTCCTTGGTATTTTCTCCATTTAGATTATCATCTCATCTTCAGATACAGACAGTTTTAGTTTTCCTTATTCAATATAATAGGATATATTACTATTCAACATTCAGGAGGATATATTCCTTCCTATTCAACATAGTAGGAATAGTTCTTTCATCTTTTAAATAAACTTTTTAAAAATTTAACTTTTAAATTTATCTATTTATTTATTTTTGCTTTATTTTCTTACTAGAACCTCCAGTAATATATTTAATAAAAGTGGTGAGAGCAGATATCGGTGCCTTGTTTCTGATCTTACAGAGAAAGCGTTCAGTCTTTCACAGTTAAATATAATGTCGGTATAGGTTGTTTGTAGATCATCTTTATGAGTTTCTGTATGTTCCTTTTCTATTCCTAGTTTGCTTGGAGTTTCTTTTCTTCTTTTTTTTTAAATCATGAATGGGATTGGATTTTGTCAAATGCTTTCTCTGCATTAATGATTAGGATCACATGACTTTTCCCCCTTAATCTATTGGATATGGTAGATTACATTGTTTGATTTTCAAATATTTAACCAACTTTGCATAACTGGCATAAATACCACTTGGTCATGGTATATTATTCTTTTTATATATTTCTGGAGTTAATTTGCTAATATTTGGCTGAAGATTTTTACAGCCAATTTCATAAAAAATACTGGCCTGTAGTTTTCTTCTTTCTATACTATCCCAGTCTGGTTTTGGTATCAAGGTAATACTGGCTTCATAAAATTAATTAGGAACTGTTCCCTCTACTTCTGTTTCTTATCAAGTCATGTAAAATTGGTGTTAATTCTTTAAGTCTTGGGTAAAAGTGAAACATCTAAGCCTGAATATTTCTTTTGGGAGTTTTTAAATGAAAAATCAGTGTTTCTCATAGTTACAGGAAAACTGAGATTGTCTCTTTCATCTTGGCTGAGTTTTGGTAGTTTTGGGTGTAGACGCATTGGTCCATTTCATCCACATTTTTGAATTTATAGTGTAGACTTGTTCATAATAACTTGTCCCTTATTAACCTGCAGGATATGTCATGGTATCCTTGGTTGCATTTCTGATATCTGTGATTTGTGCCATCTCTCTTTTTATCTTGATCAGTCTTGCTACATCTTTCTTGATGAGATTGTTTATTTTGAAGAACCAGCCTTTTGTTTCATTGATTTCCTCCCCCCCCCATTTTCCTGTTTTCAGTTTCATGGATTTTTGTTTCATCTTTATTATTTCCTTCTTTCTGCTTGTTTAGTGTTTCTTCCTCTTCCGTTTTTACTATTTTAATATAGAAAATTAGACTATTTCTTTGAAATATTTTCTTTCCCAATTTAGTGCTATAGACTTCCCTTTCAGCATTGCTTTCACTTCATTCCACAAATGTTGATCTGTTATATCTCCATTTTCTTTTATTCTACGCATTTAAAAATTTTTCCTTGACTTTTTACCCATGAGTTATTTGGAATTGTGATGTTTAGTTTTCATGTGATTGAAGATTTTCCTGTTGTCTTTCTGTTATTGATTTCTAGTCTGGTTCCATTATGGCTAGAGAATATACTCTCTATGATTTTAATTCTTTTAAATCTGCTAATGTTTTTTTTTTATCACCCAGTGTATGGTATATGAGTGAATGTTCCATGGACACTTGAATATGTATTCTGCTTTTATTGAGTGTGTTCTTTAAATGTCAGTTATATCCTGTTGATTGATGATGTTTTCAGTTCTTCCATACCCTTGCTGATTTTTCTCTCTGGGAGTTCTATAAATTGCTGTGTTGAAGTCTCAAATAATAATTGTGGATTTGAAATTCTCTCCTTTTACCTTTTTCAGTGTTTGCTTCATGTGTTTTGAAGTTCTGTTGTTTGGTGCACACACATTTAGTATCACTAGGTCATCTAGGTGGATTATTCCTGTTATCTTTATGTAATGACCCTCTTTGCCCCTAATAATTTCCTTTGCTCTGAAATCTACTTTATCTGATATTAATATAGCCATTCCTGCTTTTTCTGATGAATGTTCACATGATATACCTTTTTCATCCTTTTACTTTGAACTACCTATATCATGATGTTTAAAGTAAGCTTCTTATAGACAGTATAGAGTTGGATCATGCTTGTGATTTTTTCATCTACTCTTCCAATCTCTGTCTTTGACTTGGTTATTTAGATCGTTTACAGTTAATGTAATTATTGCTATGTTAAAGATTAGGTCTACCATTTTATTTTTTGTTTTGTCTTTTACCTTAGTTTCTCAATCCTGTGTTTCTCTTATTTTGCCTTCTTGTGGGTTACTTAAACATTTTTTGGTAAGTCCATTTTAATCTAATTTATTTATAATCATTTGTGTATACTGTTTGTATAGTTTTCTTAGTGGTTGCTTTTGGCATTACACTATACATATGTAACTTATCATAGCCTACTGGAATCTGTCTTTTATTACTTCAAGTGAAGTTTCAAAATTTTACTTCCATTTAGGTCTCTTAATAGTCCCCCGTTTTAAAGTATGATTTTCTGTAGTATTTCCTTTATATACATTGAGAACCACATCAGATGGTGTCATAATTTTTGCTTTGACCGTCATAGGGAATTTAAGAAACTCATGAGGCTAATGATAGTCTCTTATATTTATCCCACTTGTTTTCACCCATTCCATTGTTCCCCTTTTCTTTCTGAAGTTGCCAGTCTTCTGTTATTGTTTTTTATGTTTTCATAACAGTAGGTGATATCTGGGCTTTCCAGTGCCATTGGATTTGAGTTTCAGGAAACACTGAGCCTGGCTCACTTAATGCTACTGAGTTGGAGGGTTTGTATACGTTGGGCCTGTTGGCACAGCAGATGCTAGCAGATTAGACTAATGCTGATGGGACTAGTGCCACAGGAGGATGCATTCCCATTCAGGCTACGCTGCTGCTACAGTAGATCAAATCCCCCTCTACCCCAAGTGTGGGGCAGTGACCTGCTGCTGTCACTGCTTCTTTATTAGGCTGCTTTCGCCTCAGGTGTGTGGTGGGATCCCTTGGAAGCTGCTGCTGCTGTGAATCACAGGGTTAAATTCATTTTAGAAATACTTAAATATAAATATATAGCCTGGCTCTTGTAGGACCTCTGTATTTGTTTTTTATTGCTTTCATACGAATTACCGCAAATTGAGTGACTCAAAACATCGTAAATTTATTACCTTACAAGTCTGACATTGGTCTCAGTTGAGTAAAGTAAAAGTGTTGGCAGGATCGACAGATGAATGGATAAAGCTGTGGCACATATATACAATGGACTATTACTCAGCCATAAAAAGAAATGAAATTGAGTTATTTGTAGTGAGGTGGATTGACCTAGAGACTGTCATACAGAGTGAAGTAAGTCAGAAAGAGAAAAACAAATACCGTATGCTAACACATATATATGGAATCTAAAAAAAAAGAAAAAAATGGTTATGAAGAACCTAGGGGCAGGACAGGAATAAAGACTCAGCCATAGAGAATGGACTTGAGGACACAGGGAGGGGGAAGGGTAATCTGGGATGAAGTCAGAGAGTGGCATGGACATATATACACTACCAAATGTAAACTAGATAGCTAGTGGGAAGCAGCCACAAAGCACAGGGAGTGGAATCCTGCAGTGTTTGCTGATGGTCATTTGACTGGTGTGAGCTGAAACCTTTTTGACGTTGGATTTGCATGTGGCTAATAATTCCTTATACTGAGCTTTAGGCATGTCCTTTTTTTTCTTTTCCTTTTTTTTTTAAAGAGTGACTACAACTTCCCTCTTCATATTGACGTCTTGAAAAATTTGTCATGTGTTGAATTTCCTTGCCTATTCCCTACCCCAGGGCATTTTTTGAGGGCAGGCGTCATTTACAGCCCAGCAGTCCTTGTGACTATTAAGCTACCATTAGCACTGGGTTTAAAGCTGCTGTTGTGGGAAAGAGCCACAAGGTGGCAGCATTATTTCGTTCTCAACTCTTGTTACTAGGGCAACAGAGTCTTCCTGGAGGTAGTGTTCCAAGGTTGTAAATTAGAGTGGAATGTGCTGGGACAAGCCCCCAGAAGTTTATGTCTCCTTACTTATGTTTGCTTTTTAAATTTAATTTCTATTTCTTATCGGAGTAAATTTGATTCGAGTGTTGTGATTGTTTGGCTGTACAGAATCTGCTCAATGATTCATGCATATGTCTGTTCATCTTCGGATCCTGTTACCATGTATGTTATTACAGAATGTTGAGTAGACCTCCCTTGGTATTTGGTAGGTGTTTTGTCATTATATATTTTCTATGTATTAGTGATTATATAATTCATATAGTTTATATGTTATATGTTTATGTACATTTAACATACATTAATCTATGTATGTTAGCCCCTTAGTCCTAAATTATCCATCCTCCCACCTTTCATTTTGGTTAACCATTAGTTTGTTTTATAAGTCTGTGAGTGTCTTTTTCTGTGGAAATATGTTCATTGGTAGCAATCTTAGGATAACATGTATAAATGATATCATAGGATATTTGTCATTCCCTTTTGACTGACTTAACCTAATATGATTATTTCTAGGCTCATCTGTAGTCCTGTAAACGGCACTGTTCATTTTTTTCCCGAGGCTACTATTCCATTCGGTACGTATACCACTTCTTCTTTGTCCATTTATCTGTTGATGGGCATTTTGTTTGCTTCCATGTCTTGCCTATTGTAAATACTGCTGCAATACACGATTTTCCATCCCGTGTCTTTTGGATTCTGGCTTTCACAGGTGACAGGCCCAATAGTGGGCCTTCCAGATCATATGGTGACTCACTTTTTACCTTTAAACACACTGCCATTCTGTTCCTATTATTGGCTGTTACCAGTTTACATCCCACTTAGACCGAGAGGTTATGCTGTTCTCCACAACTTCTTCAACATCTATTGTTTGTTGACTTTTTGCTGATGGTCATTCTGACTGGTGTGAGGTGATACCTTTGTGTAGATTGGGTTTCCATGCGTCTGACAATTCCTGATGTTTTGCGTTTATCAATGTCCTTTTCATTTTTTTTTAAGATTGAGCTAAACTTACAACTTCTAATTGCCTTCTTGAAAAATTTGCCGCGTTTGGATTTTTTGGCCATTCCCTGCCCCAGGATATTTTTTGAGGGCATGAGTCATTTACAGCCCTGCAGTCCTTGTGAATATTAGTGACCATTAGCAGTAGATTTGAGCTGCTGTTTGAGGAAACGGCCTTAGGGTGGGAAGACTTCTACGTTGCCAACTCTGCTTGCTAGGGAAACAGAACCTTGCTGCAAGTTGTGCTTTTAGGTTGCAGATTAGAGTGGAATGTGCCAGGACAAACCCCCATAAGTTTTAGCCTCCTTAATTCTTGTCTGTGTCTTTAAGTTGTAGTTTTTATCAGAGCAAACTTGATTGAAAAATGTCTTTTTTTCTAGGTGTACAGAATCTTGTTCATTTACACATATACATATATCTATTGATCTTTGGGTTCTTTTCCATGTAGGTTATTACAGAGTGTTGAGTAGACCACTCTTGGTATTCCATAGGTCTTTGGGGATTATATATTTTATACGTATTAGTATATGTGTGTTAACCCCAATATCCTAATTTATCCATTCCTCACACCTTTTCTTTGGCTTAACCATAAGTTTGTCTTCTCAATCTGAGATTGCCTTTCTCTGTGGAAATATGTTCATTTTTATGAATTTTCAGATAACATAAGTGATATCAAAAGGCATTTGTCTTTCGCATTCTGATTTACTTCACGTTGTGTGATTATCTCTAGGCTCATGTGTGGTGCTGCATATGCCATTCTTTTATTTTTTTTCGTGACTTATATTCCATTCTGTCTATATACCACTTCTTCTTTGTCCATTCATCTGTTTATGGACCTTTTTTTTGCTTCCATATCTTGGCTATTTCAATATTGCTGCAGTGCACATTTGCCTGCCTCTGTCTTTCCGATTCTGGTGGCCTTAGGTTATAGGCCCAAAAGGTGCCCTGCCGCATCATATGGTAGCTGAATTTTTACCTTTTAAAGCAGCTCCATTCAGTTTGTGTTAGTGCTGTTACCACTTTACATCCCACCAGCAGCTAGAAGGTACACAGTTCTCTAAAAGCCCTTCAGCATTTACAGTTTGTAGACTTTTTGCTGATGGTCATTTGACTGGTGTGAGCTGAAACCTTTTTGGACGTTGGATTTGCATATGGCTGAGAATTCCTTATAGTGAACTTTAGGCATGTCCTTTTTTTTCTTTTCCTTTTTTTTTTAAAGAGTGACTACACCTTCCCTCTTCATATTGAGTTCTTGAAAAATTTGTCATGTGTTGAATTTCCTTGCCTATGCCCTACCCCAGGGCATTTTTTGAGGGCAGGCGTCATTTACAGTTTTTTTTTAAATTTAATTTATTTTATTTTTTATTTTATTTTATTTTTGGCTGTGTTGGGTCTTCATTGCTGCGCACTGGCTTTCTCTAGTTGCGGTGAGCGGGGGCTACTCTTTGTTACAGTGCGCAGGCCTCTCATTGTGGTGGCTTCTCTTATTGTGGAGCACGGGCTCTAGGGTGCGCGGGCTTCAGTAGTTGTGGCACGCGGGCTCAGTAGTTGTGGCTCGCGGGCTCTAGAGCGCAGTCTCAGTAGTTGTGGCGCACGGGCTTAGTTGCTCCGCGGCATGTGGGATCTTCCGGGACCAGGGCTCGAACCCGTGTCCCCTGCGTTGGCAGGCGGATTCGTAACCACTGCGCCACCAGGGAAGGCCAAGAAGGTGTTTTTTAACGTGTAATTTGAGCAAGTGGTTCCGTGTTATTAACATGCCCGGGGCGGGGTGGGGGGTCGGTGTGACAGGGCTGCCCTCCTCTGCAGGTCTAGTTCCAGTCTCTGAAAGGCATTGAGGATTCTGTTTGAGGATTCTGTCTTCCTTTGTGTTTTCTGCTCCCCACGCTCCCTCCTGTAACCCCTTTCTGCCATCCCCAGTCCCCCCACCCCCCCAGTCACACGTTGCAAACCCCAGACCCGTTTTTTCCGTTGTGATTAAACCGTCACCTGAAGCCGCCTCCAGGAGCCTCTGATCTGAACCCCCTAGTGGCATTAACGTGGCCCTCGTGCTATTAACTTCAGCCTCACAGACTTTCCCCGCTGAGAACAGCTTTGCTGGGCACTGAGGGTCTGTGACTTTTATCTCAGTTAGGCCGTTAAAAAACTGAAACATGGTTTAGATAAATAAATAACTCCTCCTTCCCTTCCTCCTGACTCTGAGCTTGGAGCTGGTGAGCTGTCTGGGGAGAAGGTCACGGGATGGGGGCTGGGGGATGGGGAGAGAGGACAAGGTAACCGTGCCTGACACGGATCTGTAACTACACGTGGACAGAGCTCTATACTGAACGTGTCTGGTCCCTCCTTTGCTCCGAGGCGTTCCCGTTTTCTGGTTGGTGTGAGGGGTGGGGCAGAGTGGAAGGTGGACCAAGGTTGCAGTAGCTTTGTCTGACTCTAGGTCTGTGACATCCCCCTTCAAGCACATCCCTCTTCCCCACTGTCTCCCCATCTCTTCCCTCCGCCCCTTTCCGTGACTGTCTCCCTGTGTTTCCACCTTGTTGCTTTTCTGTGGTCCCTCTGTTTCTCTTTCACCCTCTACCTGTCTCCGCCTTTTGTCTCCTTCCGAACCTTCCAGCATCCCCCGTGCTGCGGTTGGCGCATGGTTTGGGGCATCGCCCTCCAACGCGGGCTGCAGGCGACTTGTCAGACTGCTTTGTGAAACAAAAAAATGTAGAAATCTTTCATTTCCTTGGCCTCTGAGGCTTCGCTGGGGTGGCGGGCAATTGGCAGGCCTGTCGGCTACACCCCACACTGGTCGTTGTTTCATATTCTTAGCTATAAAAGTGGGGATACAAATGGTACCTGCTTCATAAGGCCGTAGTGAGGATCCAGCAGGAAGTGGATGCGAAGCCCTGAGCACAGTGATTGATTCTCAGCAGATGCTCAATGAATGAAATCTCTTAAATGAAATCGTTTATTATAAAAATTTTTAGTCCGGGGTAAAAGTGGACCAGAACAATGAGCCCCCATGCATATACATCAGCCAGATTCGGTATGTTTCAACATTTTGTGTACCTGCTTTGTCCATCCCCTCTTCTTGTGGTTGCCGGAATATTTTAAAGCAATTAGCAAACCCCTCGTAGCATTTCAGCCCTATGTGCGTCTCTAAAAAATCTGAATGTTTTCTCATACAACCTTAAGACCTTTATGCCAACCAATGAAAATGATGATTCTTACTTTAATACTGAGTCCATATTCAGGTTTTTCTGATTAACTTTAAAATGTCCTTTTACTCTTGTGTTTTTTGAATCAGGATCCAAATATTGTTCTTGTATTGTAATTGGTAATAACATCCCATTAATCCAGAACAGCCCCCCACCCCACCCCCACCCCCACCCCCAGGTAATTGACGTATTGAAGAAACTGGGCCGGCTGTAGAGTGTTCCACATTCTGGATTTCTCTGTTTGCTTTTTCGTGGTGTCATTTAAATTGCACTTCTGCTTCCTAAATTTCCTATGAGCTGAAAGCCAGCTCCAACAGCTGGATTAGCGTGTTAGGTTCGGACTTTGTAGCAAGAGGCACATGACACGTAGGGGCCGCTCTGCCGTCCGTCACTTCTCTAAAGTGGGCTCAGGTGCGCTCAGCTCTCCGGCTCCTCATTCAGCTGTCATCTGCCATTCGTTTCATTTTCACTGACGATCTCTGCATAAATCGATTATTTTATTAGGAAGTTAGGAAGCGGTGAGTTTGCTAATCATGCCATTCCTTCCACGTTGACTGCTTTTTACTCATCCACTTGTGCTATATATTTGCCTGTAAAGACAGTCAGGTGCGGTTGGCAGATTTCTGCGACGTCTCCCGTGACTTTTAAAAGCCTCCAGGGGTTACTCCCAGGGGTAACCCGCTGAAAGAGATTTTGCAGATATAATTAAGGTTGTGTTCTGGGTGGGTTGAATTTGCTCACACCAGCCCTTTAAAAGCAGAGAATGTCCTCAGGCCGGCAGCAGAAGTCAGAGAGATTGAAGCAGGAGAAAGGTGGGACGCACCCTTGGCAACTTTGCAGGTGGAGGGGGCCCCATGAGAAGGATTGTGAGTGTGTCGAGGAGCTGAGGGTGACCCCTCCTCCTTGGCAGGCAGCAAGGGAACGGGGACCTCAGTCCTACAGCCCTCGGAACTGCATTCTGCCAACAGCATGAATGAGTTTGGGAGCAGATTCCTCCCTGGAGCCTCTAGATAAGAACCCAGGTTGCCAGCACCTTGATTCTGGCTTTGTGAGCCCCTAGGCAGAAAACCCAGCAGAGCCAGCCAGGACTTCTGACCTCCAGAACTGGGAGGTATTTATTAGTGGTGTTTTTAAGTCACTGAGTTTGTGGATATTTGTTACACAGCAATAGAAGACTAATAGAGCAGGATCAATGCTTAACTTCTTTGTTTTTAATTGCCGGTTTCCAGAATAAAAAAGGTTAAGTAAATGACAGCTGCCTTTATCTTCCTCATCCTTACATAGAAACCATACGTCTTAACGGACATCAATGAAGTGGATTCCTAATTTGCTGTCAGTAAAACTTACTCATTTAGAGATTGACAAGTGTCCTGGGTTTGGCTCATTGAAAGAATGGTTTTAAAGGGATACTGGTTATCAAATAGACAGTAAAATCAATTTGTCGGTTAAAATCAATTTGTATGGTTAAGATGTTTTGCTACCATTTTCTTCTGTGATATACTGAAATAATTTCATCATATGCAAGTGGGGCACATAACATTTGATAAATTCCATCTGTCTGTTGACAATCTACTCACTTCTCTGACTGCATACCCTCTCCTGTTAGAGAAGGATGTTTCCGATTATAAGGAGACTCCAAAATAGATGCTTAATTCATAAAGTATGCAAATGTTACTCTCATATATAAAGAACATCATGGTTAAAGTACTATGACGTCACATCATTATTGCCATGGAAGACATTTCATTTTCTCACACTGACTTCAGAGCTTAATCCAGAGTCTGAATATTGATCTTTTTGAATTCGTGTGAGAATTGGTGTCTTTGAAACATGGTTTTGGTCAAAACAAAATTTTGCAACTTTTACTCTTTGAAAAACAGCTTTATCGAGGCATGATATTACATGTTATAAAATTCACTCACTATGAGTGTAAATTTGATGAGTTTTAGTAAACTCTGAGTTGTGCAGCCAGCACCACAGTCTAATTTTAAAACATTTCCATGTGTCAAAGAGACCCCCTGTGCCCACTTGTAGCACTTTGGTGCTGTCCTAACATGTGGTCTTTATGAACACAGGTCCTGTTGGAACCAGAAACGGCGTGAACCATGATGAGCTCTAAGGCCAAGGGCAGGAAGAAATGTGACCAGGCTCTCCAGGAGCCACCCAGGGGCCTCCCTGGGCTCAACAATACAAACTTGGCTGCCGTGCAGACAGCAGCTCATCCCCACGGCGCCCAAACACCCAGCTCCTGGACGGCGAGAGACCTGTTGCTGCAGGTGGCCCGTGGTTGGCTGGTGAGGCCTGGCCCCAGGCGTACGCCACCTTCTCTGGGGCCACCTCTCTGGGTCTGCGGTGGGGTTCTCCTGGGAGCCCCCAGTCACCACAGGACCAATGTGGCCTGTCTGCAGCCCAAGAAGGTGGGGACACAGGTCTGTCCCCCGTGGACATCACCCGCGAGGCCGAGCAAGCACCAGTGGTGTCTGCGGGGAAGATGAAGGGCTCATGCACAGCCCCCATCTACTGAAGATGCTAAACGGGAGAAGCACAGACTGCAGCCACATGCGGTATGGACCAAACGCAAGTGTCCTTGCAGGAACCGATGTCTGAATGTCGAGGCTGTTCCCGGGCCACAGTGAGAAGGCCCAGGCCCCACGCAAGGCACAGAGAGGGGATGGGGGGAACATCTGCGAATCTGAGCTCATCGGGCATCACCCCAGAAGGAGAGGGAGAGAGCCAGAAGGAGATACGGAGGGAGAGGGAGAGAGAGGGAGGTACAGACATCTCTCCCTTCCCTGGGGGTTCTCTAGTGCAGCCAAGCCTGAAAACCACTGCATTTTGGGAGATGGGTCCTCGTGGAAAAGTTAAATAGTAGCTCATGGCATTATCGACACATATTAAAATGGCCCCAAATCTTGGGGAGTCAGGGAGGGGAGCTGGCGGCTGCCTCATAAACGAGGAGAGATTGGGCGTCAGAGGAGGTGCCTGCCTCCACCACCTCCGCCGCCGCCGCCGCCCCCCTCCAGGGCCCCACAGACTTCATCTCCCAGCTGTGGTCCTGGGCTGGAAGGCAGCAGGGAGGTCAGGCCGTCCCAAGCATCAACGTTGACTTCAGGGCTGATCTAAAAGGCGCCTGGTCTTTGTTGAAGCAGAAAAAAGAGAAAGCAGTGGGCAGAGGATGGGAGGGGGAGGGAGCCCCCATCAGCCCTTCTCCCTGTCTCCCTCTCTGTCTCCCTCTCTGTCTCCCTCCCTGTCTCCCTCCCTCTACCTCCCTGCCTCTCACTCTCCCTCCATCTCTCCCTCTGCCTCTCTCCCTCCCTCTCTCCCTCCCTCTCTCCCTGTACCTCTTGCCCTATCCTGTCCCTCTCTCCCTCCCTCCATCCCTGTCTCTCTTTCCCTGTCCCTCTCTCCCTCTCCCTCTATCCGTCCCCCCTCCCTTTCCCCGTTTCCGTCTCCCTCTCTGCCTCCCTCTTTCCCTGTCCCTGTTTCCCTGCTCTGCTCTCCCTCTCCCTCTCCCTCTTTCCCTCTCCCTGTTTCCCTGCTCTGCTCTCCCTCTCCCTCTTTCCCTCTCCCTCTCTCCCTGTCCCCCTTTCCCTGTCCCTGTTTCCCTGTTCCGCTCTTCCTATACCTCTTTCCCTCTCCCTCTCTCCCTCTCCTGCTCCCTCTCCCTCTCCCTCCACCTCCTTCCCTCTCTGGAGAGGGAAGGAGGTGGAGGGAGAGGGACAGGGAGCAGGAGAGGGAGGGGGGAGAGGGAGAGAGGGATAGAGGGAGGGAGAGGGACAGGGAGCAGGAGAGGGAGGGGGGAGAGGGAGAGAGGGATAGAGGGAGGGAGGGAAAGACAAAGACATCTCTCCCTCCCTCCCTCTCTCCCTCCCTCTCTCCCTCTCCCTCTTCCTCGCTCCCTCTCCTCCCTCTCCCTCCGTCTCTCCATCTCCCTCACTCCCTCCCAGAGACAGAGAGACGAAGAGGCAGAGACAAGGGAGAGGGAGAGAGGGGGAGAGACGAGAGACGGAGAGAGGGAGAGAGAGAGAGGTCTCTTCCTCCCTTTCCCTCTCTCCTCCTTCTCTCCCTCTCTCCCACTCTCCCTCTTTCCTCTCCCTCTCTCCCCCCTCCCTCTCTCCCTCTCCCCCTCTCCCTCCATCTCTCCCTCTCTGGGAGGGAGTTAGGGAGAGGGAGAGACAGAGGGAGGGAGAGGGTGAGACAGAGGGAGGGAGAGGGAGAGAGGAAGGGAAAGGGCGAGGGAGGGAGAGGGAAGGAGGGCGAGACGTCTCTCCCTCTCTGTCTCCCTCCCCCTCCCTCTCTCCCTCTCCCTCCCTTCCTCTCCCTCTCCCTCTCCTAGAGGGAGGGAGGGAGAGGGCGAGACAGAGGGAGAGGAGAGGGGGAGTCGGAGAAGGAGGTAGGGAGAGGGAGAAGGTGAGAGGGTGCCTGCTTCCCTCTCTGTCTCCCTCCCTCCCTCCCTCCCTCTCCGTGTCCCTGTCTCCCCCCTCTCCCTCTCCCTCTGTCTCTCCCTCTCTGGGAGGGAGAGAGGGAGAGGGAGAAGGTGGGAACGTGATGGAGGGAGGGAGAGGGAGAGAGGGTGAGGGAGAGAGGGAGAGAAGGAGGAGAGAGGGAGAGGGAGGGAGGAAGAGAGCTCTCCCTCTCTCCCCCCTCTCTCTCCCCCCTCTCTCTCCCCCTCCCTCTCTCCCTCTCCCCCTCTCCCTTGTCTTTGCCTCTCCCTCCGTCTCTCCCTCTCTGAGAGGGAGTGAGGGAGACGGAGAGACGGAGGGAGAGGGAAAGGGAGGAGAGGGAGGGAGGCAGAGGGAGGGAGGGAGGGAGAGACGTCTCCTCCCTCCCTCTCCTCCCTCTTCTCCCTCTCCCTCTCCCTCTCCCTCCAACTCTCCCGCTCCCTCCATCTCTCCATCTCCCTCACTCCCTCCCAGAGGGAGAGACGGAGGGAGAGGCAGAGACAGGGGAGAGGGAAAGAGGAAGAGGGAGAGAGAGGGGGGAGAGAGGGGGAGGGAGAGAAGGAGAGGGAAAGAGGAGAGGGAAGAGGGAGAGGAAAGAGGCAGAGGAAAGAGGCAGAGGGAAGAGGGAGAGGAAGAGGGAAGAGGGAGAGAGGAGAGAGGGAGATAGGGAGAGGAAAGAGAGAGGGAGAGGGAGGGAGAGGGAGAGAGGGAGGGAGAGAGGAAGAGACAGAGGGAGAGAGAGAGGGAGTGGGAAAGAGGTAGAGGGAGAGCGGAACAGGGAAAGAGGTACAGGGAGAGAGGGAGGCAGAGAGGGAGGAGAGGAAGCAGGGAGAAAAGAGAGAAAGAACACACCGTCTACATTTCTGTCAAATGACACCGGGGATCCTTACACAACCAGGAGAAAGTAACACAGGGAGGCTCTTTCTCAGCTGGAACTGGAACTGCAGACGGGGCCAAACACCACCAGGCTGGCCACACGTGTCCAGCCGCCGCTCCAGCCCCGTCAGCCGTGAGTCCGGTCACCAGGGCTCTGAGTGTCTGCTCCAGGGAGCTGGGGTTCACCCTCTCACCCGGGAGGCCGGGCCAAGAGAGCAGGGCCCCGGGCTGGACACATAGGGGAAAACGCATCCCCACAGGACAGCTTGTGCGAGCAGATTCAGCTACCAGATTCTAGAGGCCCGGGACCACCCTGTGGCCCGTGAAACCCAGGAGCCACGAGGGTCTTGCAACGTGATTCCTGTCCGTTGGACTGTAAAGTTTATGTAGGGAATCTTGGAAACAGTGGTAACAAGGCTGAATTGGAACGAGCTTTAGGCTACTATGGACCACTCTGAAGTGTGTGGGGTGCTAAAAACCCTCCCGGCTTCGCTCTCGTTGAATGTGAAGATCCCCGAGATGCAGCCGATGCTGTCCGAGAACTAGATGGGAGAACACTATGTGGCTGCCGAGTAAGAGTGGACCTGTCGAATGGGGAAAAGAGAAGTCGAAATCGTGACCGCCTCCTTCTTGGGGTCGTCGCCCTCGAGATGATTATGGGAGGAGGAGTCCTCCACCTCCCACACATCTCCAAGATGGAGAGCCTTCTCCGTCAGCCAGAGCAGGTCCCTTTCTAGATATAGGAGAAGAGAGAGATCCCTGTCCCAAGAGAGAAATCACAAGCCGTCCCGATCTTTCTCTAGGTCTCCTAGCCGATCTAGGTCAGATGAAAGGAAATAGAAGACCACTTTGCAAGAGGAGTGGTGTACAGGCAATAACTTCATTTGGCAGGAGTATGTACAGAAAATTCAAGTTTTGTTTGAGACTTCCGAAGCTTGGTGCACTTTTTAAATGTTTTAGTTGTTCACATTTGTTTGTCTCTTGGGACAGTGACACATAAAGGTGTCATTCTCTATGGTTTGAAATGGGTCCTGGGAGGCATGTAATATGAAGAATTGTTACCTTACAATGTTCCCTTAAGCAAAATTGAACTTGCTTTGAATTTTTGGTCTTGCCTAGACTGATAATAAAACTCTAACTCCTGCCCACCTAAAGTGTGATGTTTACTATTATGGAAACAACACTGGCAAACATTGAAAAGACTTTCTGTAGCTGGGATATGGTATGCAGCTGTAGTTAAGCAAGCAGTCTTTAAAAGGTGCTGTGAACCCAAGCCAGCAGGTAAAAATGAAAGCCGCACCCTTACCCTAGATTAGAGGTTTAAAAATTCCACTAGTCTTCACACCGGACAAGAGATTGTCCAGGGAGTTTAAAATCTAAGAAGTTTCAAGGAAGTTAGTTTACCTTTGAGTTAGGTCATACGTCCCCTCTGTGATTGCTGTACATGAATACATAGCTCTTTGTAATATTTTTTGGAAATTTGAGATTATCAAGATACCAATGTCCTGCCAGATTAAGAGTATATTGTAGAGCTGAACTTTGAGTTACTGTGCAATTTTTTTTTTCATGCTGTCATTTGTAATATGTTTTGTGAGAATCCTTGGGATTAACGTTTTGGTTGCAAAAGAAAAAAAGAAAAGAAAAGAATCCGCCTGCCAATGCAGGGGACACAGGTTCAAGCCCTGGTCCGGGAAGATCCCAGGTGCCGCAGATCAACTAAGCCCGTGGGCCACAACTACTGAGCCTGCACTCTAGATCCTGGGAGCCAGAACTACTGAGCCCCCGTGCCACAACTACAGAAGCCCACACGCAACGAAGACCCAATGCAGCAAGAAAAAAAAGACGATACTGGCCAGGTGATCAAGGGTAAAATCGTTTGTCATAAGTCCCGTTGATGGTGTGTATCCTTGATGTGACCTGAGGAGAATGGCATTTTTATCTCTGTCTGGGTCTTCCGCCCCAAACCCCATAACTCCAGACCAACCATAAGAAAACATCAGAAAACAAACAGACTAACAAATTGAGGGACAAAACACCTGACCAGTCCTCCTCAAAACTTTCAAGGTATCAAAACCCAGCGACGTCTGAGAAATGTCACAGCCCAGAGGAGACTGGGACAGAAAAAGGATGTTAGGGGAACACTAGGGAAATTCTAATAAAGTGTGGACTTTAGTTAATAACAATGTATCCATCTTGGTTCCTTAGTTGGATAAACATGTCACACTAAGGTACTAATGAGTTGGAAATAGGGGTACTGGGTCAGGGTCCACGGCACTCTGTACACTCTGTACAGATCTTTGCAACTTTTTTGTAACTCTAAGCTCTTGTAAAATTAAGCGAGTACTGAACAGAGCTAAGAATGTTATTTCCCTGATTTGAACATGCCTGAGTTTCTTTTCATGGTCACATTTTTGCTATTTGGATGTGTCTTGGAATCAGTAGCAAAGGAGAGTTGCCAGCCCCTGGGAAGATGTGGGTGGTTCGCAGGTGGCTTGCTCTGGAGCTGAAGACCACGGTGGGAAGTCTGCAGCCTCGGGCTGCACTTAGAAACATGGGAGGGGATGGGCCAGCTCAGTTAGGGATGGAACCTATAAATAAAACTTTTTTCTTTTCCGTTATGGCTTATCACAGGATACTGAATATAGTTCCCTGTGCTAGACAGTAGGACGTTGTAGTTTATCCATCCTATATTTAATAGTTTGCATCTGCTAACCCCAAACTCCCAATCCAACCCTCCCTCACTGTTTCTCCCCCTTGGCAACCACAAGTCTGTTCTCTATGTCTGTGAGTCTGTTTTTGTTTTGTAGACGAGTTCATTTGTGTCGTATTTTAGATTTCACATATAAGTGAGATCATATGATATTTGTCTTTCTCTTCTGACTTACTTCACTTAGTATGATAATCTCTAGGTCCATCCACGTTGCTGCAAATAGCATTATTTCATTCTTTTTATGGCTGAATAATATTCCATTGTATATATGTACCACATCTTCTTTATCCATTCATCCATCAGTGGACATTTAGGTAGCTTCCATGTCTTGGCTACTGTAAATAGTGCTGCAATGAACGTTGGGGTGCATGTATCTTTCTTTCTTTCTTCTTTCCTTCTTCCTTTCTTCCTTTCTTTCTTTCTCTCTCTCTCTTTCTCTTTCTTTCTTTCTTTCTTTCTCTCTCTTTCTCTCTTTCTTTTTTCTTTCTTCTTTTATTGTCACACGGCATGTGAGATCTTAGTTCCCTGACCAGAGATGGAACCCACGCCCCCTGCACTGGAAGCATGGATTCTTAACCACTGGACCACCAGGGAAATGCCAGGGGTGTATGTATAGTTTTGAATTAGAGTTTTCTCCGGATCTATGCCCGGGAGTGGAATTGTGGGACCCTATGGCAGCTGTATCTGTTCCTGCACGCCTCACATCAACCACCTGCACTCCAATCCTTGCTCTCAACGTCATCTTCGGGGAACCCAACCTGCGACAGGGACCTTGACAAGAAGAAATGGCTCAGGGAAAAGCTACCTGCACGGGGAGGAGATAGAGACCATCGCCCCTGGGGTGCGGAGGGGAGAGTGGGTGCAGAGGTTTGTCATTTCACCCCCGATACTCATCTCAGCCCTCGTGGCTGCCCCACTCTAGGTCACCTCGGGATACAGAGCTGAGCCGGTTAGAGTCCCTGCCTGTGCAGGAATCGGGGCACCAGCGGGTCTGAATAATATTAGTGCAGGGTCTCCCCCGTGGCACTGGGGTTATTCGGGGCGGGTCATCCTCTGCTGAGGGCCCCTCCTGGGCACTGTGTGGGGTTTAGCAGCATCCCTGGCCTCACCCATTTGATTCCAGGGGCCCTCCCTCCCAGTTGTGACAACCACAGATTTTCCCCACACATCACGGAAGAACTGGGTGAGGCGGGGGCAGGATGGCTCTGGGCGAGGACAGCTGTGTTGAAGCAACCAGCCTGGCCCAGGGCAAGGTCTGCCCCAATCCCGTCAGCGCCTGCATTTAGAACTGCCCCTTTCCTCTCCCACCTCCCCTGCCCTGCAGTGGTCTCCGAGACATCATCCCCATGTAATAAATCACACCTTCTCAGTTTACTGTTTGCTGCCCTCGCTAGAACGTGAGCTCTTTGAGGACAGGGATGCTGTTATGTCCCCAGCACCTAGAAGAGTGTCTGCTGTGTAGTAGATGCTTCATAAATACTTGCTGAATAAAGGAGTTGAATAAAGGGATGAGTGGATGAATGAATGAAGGTTACAATGGAAGGAGGGGGGAGATTCCCTTTCTGGCTCTCGGGGGTTGGGAGATCAAGTGAAAGATCTGTCCTAAATAGGCTGACCAGCCTTCTGGGGTTCCCCGGGACTGAGAGTTTCCCCAGAGTTCCAGCGCTCAAACCTGAGCGGTCCTGGGCAAACTGGGGGCGGGTGTTGGTCACCCTATCTAAACACAGTAACAATTCCAGCTGCAATAGCAATGGCCAATGACCTCTACGGTCTTATTGACCATGCACAGTTCTCTACCTGGCGGGGAAGGGTGGGCCGGGATTGGAATTCTGGTGATCCAGGGCGGGTGAGGGCACACCCCGGGCTTGTGGAGGGGAGTCCAGGAAGGTTCTGGAGGAAGTGACAGTGACACAGGAGGGAGGGAGGAGTCTAAGGAAGAACATCCCACATGACAACCTGTGCCAATGGCCCTGGGCCCAAGGTCACACCTGACCAGGGCTTGCTTTTTTTTTTTTCTAATTTACTTTTCCCCACATGGATATGCAATTGTCCTAATGCCATTTATTGAAAACTCCTTAATTTCCCCACTTTCTATCATATCAAGTTCTCATATATCTGTTTCTGGACCTTTTTTCTATACCATAGAGCTATACGTCCCATCCTTGCACCACTAGGGCTGTTTCATCACTATAACTTTATTTATTCATTTTGTTTTGGCCGTGCTGTGTGGCATGTGGGATCTTATGTCCCTGACCAGGGATCGAACCCGCGTCCCCTGCAGTGGAAGCTCGGAGTCTTAATCACTGGACCTCCAGGGAAGTCCCCAGGGCTTGCTTTGACATCCATGGAATGGTGGCAGGTGGGCACGGGGAGCAGCTGTCTGTGAGCCATCCTGTGTAGAAATGCAGGGTGGAGGGGAGGACAGATGGAGCTGGAGGGGAAGAAGCGGAGGAGGGAGGGAGGAAGGGAGGGAGGCCGGGCGAGAGACAGACAGAGAGTTTCCGGAGACAATAGCTCTGGCCGTGTCCTAGGGCATGAAAGCTGAAAATAGCTCCTAGTGCCGGGAGCCTTGGAGCCGGAGGCTGGGAGCCAGGGTGACTGGCTCTCCTCCCTGGTGTGTGTGTGTTGCGGGGGGGTGGGTGGCTCTGGGCTTCTCAGGCTGGGAATGGGGTGCACAGAGCAGGAACGGAGCAGGGACCCTTCTCTCTGGAACCTCGTGGGCCATCCTCAGCTCACAAAGCTGAGCCACTCCTTGCCCTACGAGTGGGGGGCTTATCCTCCCTGTCCCCTGGATCATACCCCCTCACACACAACTTCCCCGTGTGTGTTCCCAGCAACCAAGAGAATCTGTTTTTAAAAGATTTGGGGGAGGGGGGTAACCATACAAACAAGAGCAGAATGGATACTTTTTCAGGATATGAATGGCTCTGTGTAAGCCCACCCCCAGGGTAACCACAGTCCTGACCTCTAACACTCTTGACGAGTCAGCCTTGGTCTGGGCTTGCGGACCCACGGAAGCTTCCTCATTCCCTCCTTCAGGTCCCGACTCTCCCTCGGCGTCTTTGTGAGAAGCACCCGGGGAAGTGGGACTGCTAGGCTGTACTGCTGCTAGAACTCCACCTGGGCTCCACCAGGCTCCAGCCCCCCGCCCTGTCCACCTAACTGACCCTGAGGCACCTCAACTGGTAGGAGCAGCATCACCTTCCCTCCTGGGACTCGTGATACTTAAGGGAGACACCGAAAGACAAGCCTTTGGCTCCCTGGCTGGCAAAGAGCAGGTACTCAATTGTCATAAGTGTCCGTATCAGTGAGGGTTCTCCAGACAAACAGAATCCATATGGGGTGTGTGTGTATATACACACACACGTACATATGTACAAGCATACAAACATATACAGCTGTGTACATATGCAGTATGCGTACACACATATACACATATAGTATATACAATACACACATACATATATACACACATATAAAATGCAGTTTGTATATATACAGTATGTATACACACATATACACACAATATAGACAATACACACATACATATACACTATACATACACACATATAAAATGCATAGTTGGTATGTATACAGTATGTACACATACGTATAACATATGCAATATACACACCTAGGTACATATATAGCATACGTATATACACACATACAAAGATATTTAGGTGTGCATATAGACAGTATACATACATACACATATAATATATGCAATACATACACGTACGTACATATAGACACACATATACACCTACATATAAAAGCATATAGCATAAAAATATATATGTACTGTATATAGAAATTCATCGTATATATACATACATATATCATATATATAAGATATATACACATACATATATACAATGTGTACACACACACCCCTATATGTAAATATGCGCATGTACATACACATATAAATTCATACGCAAGTGTGTATATAATAGTATATTCATATATACATATAATACCTAGAAACATATTGGGGGGGAGGTGTCACGGTACGTCAAGGGCGGGAGTCGAACCCGCCACCCCAGGCCCCGAGGGGTCTCCCCGGGTCTCCACTTCGGGCCGGTGGGTGTGGCCGGGGGGGGGGCAGCTGAAGACGTGCGTGCGTGCTTGCGTGCGTACGTGCGTGCGTTCGTACGTGCGTACGTGCGTGCGTGGGGGCGGGTCCACGGGGCGGGAGGCGCTCGCCGCGAGTGAGTGGTTCAGCCGGGCCCCGGCTCATTGTGCTTGCCTCACGCCGGCCCCAGTTGGCAGCAGCGCTGGAGGCCCCGGGCCTGTGACCACAAAGAGGGAGCCGGGGGCCGGACGGGAGCAGGCCGGCGGCGGCGGCGGCGGCGGCTGAGGCCCAGGCCAGGCTCCCTCCCCTCAGCCTCCCGCCCGCCCGCCCGCCTGTCCCGCCCCCGCCGGCGGCGCCCCGCCCCTCCCCCAACCGCCAGACTAGCCTGGTGCGGGGGCCGCGCGCGAAAACGTGGGGGAGAAGCTGAGGCTGGAGTCGCCCGTGGTGGCCGAGCCCGCCGTCTACCCATGGCTGCTGCTGGTCTACGTGAGTGCCGCCCGTCCCCTCTTCCCGGACCTCCACCTCTCTTCCCCCACGGCGCGCGCTGAGCCCACCGAGTAACGGAGCGACTCGAGTCGCCAGACCCTCTTTGGAGCCCCCCTTCCCGCCCTGCCTGGTTCTCCGCGGCCGTTTCCAGCCCCCGCGCGCAGGGTGGGCAGAGGGGAGCCGGGGCCGGCCGGGACCACAGACTCGGCAGCGGGGACCCCGCGCTTCCGAGGGGCGCCCGAACCGGTCTGCCGTTGGCCCTGTAGGGCTGGGGACCCAGGTCCGCCCCCCCCCCCGGCCTGGACTGCCGGTGGGCTTGCCCTTCCATACTTTATGATCTGACACGTCGGGTTTCTTTTTCCTGGCCAGCTTTACCATTACCTGACCAGCTTTCCCAGCATCCCCTGATAATGTGTTAGATATTCAAGTTTTAGGGCCCGGTCCCAGCCCTATGGAATCAGCAACTCTGGTGGGGCTCAGTGATCTCTGTTACAACAGGCCCTCCAGATGATTTTTATTCACCTTAAAGTTTGAAAATATCTGCATTGTCAGCTGGCCAAAGCGTCCACCAGCAGGTGAAGGGGAGTGGCGCCTGGAAAAGATAGGGACTAGCCAAGGTAAGTACAGTAGCATTTGCCATGGTAGTAATGGAGAATGCCTTTTCTCCACTGGTTGGCACAGACTAGTATCTGGGAGCAGTGGCAGGGTTATTTAGGATGCTTTACATTGCAGTGTAGAGTGACCGCTGTCCTGGTTTGCCAGGGACTTCCCCTGTGTGAGCACTTAAAATCTCATCCTGGCAAACCCCTTAGCCTTGGGTTTGATAAACTTAGGGAATAACATGAAATTTAGGGGAAACATGATCTAGGTTTTGGGCAAGTCACAAGTGCTAATTAAAGCTAAGCAAGTATGGACAACATCTAGCCTTCTTTACCCCTTTGCGGGGAGGTAAATCTTGATTGGGTGAGAGGACTTATTGTTAAGAGATCTTTGTAGAAACATCCCCTTCTGCTTAGTCCGCTGGTTCTCCGTTCTGGCTAGACATTGGCATCGTCTGAGGAGAGTTAAAATGATTGTATTGGTCTAGCATGACCAACCGTCGGTGTGAGGGTTTTTAAAAAGTGCTTCAGAGGATTCTAATGTGCAGCCAAATTTAGGTGCCACTGCTTAAGCTTTTGAACCGCTGCTACGTATTTTCACCTCATCTTGCTGTGAGAATATCCAACTGTAGTTGAGGTTTGTTGTTTTTCTTTTTCTTTTTTTAACTGTCTTATTATAAGATTTACTGTCTTAAATAAGATTGAATGGACAGAAAATCCTGCTAGTCCATCTGGTATAGCTGGATACCCAGAGTAATATCGTTAAGATATGTACCATTTAAGTATTGTGACTGGCCTTTTAAAAATTAACATATGCATTAAATTAGTATTGATAGTATAGATCTCTTTCGAAGTTGTCATGTTGGGGAGCTATACCTCTAATCTGCTGCCATTGCTAAATATCTGGACACCTCTTACTAGGAATTGCTTTTAAAAATCTTTAGGGATTAAAACCAAGATTGCTGTATTATTTGTACTGGGACCACAAAAACCTCACAGAGTTCCCCCGCTGTACCTTCTACCCCCATCTCTAACCCTTGGCAACTTCTAATCTGTTCTCCATCTCCACAGTTTTGTTATTTTAAGAATAATATAATCATGAATTACTTAATCTTCGGAGATTGGCTTTTAAAAACTTTTCCCTCGGCATCATTCCCTTGAAGTTCATTTCAATTTTTGCATATATTAATAATTTGTTCCTTGTTGTTGCTCGGTAGTATTCTATCATAAGATTTTATCACAATTTGTTTCAACATTCACCCATTGAAAGACATTTGGGGAGTTGCCAGTTTGTGGCTATTAGAAATAAAACTGCTCTGAACATTTATGTGTAAGTTTCTGTGGGAACTTCATTAAGTTTTTGTTTCTTTTGGATAAATGCTCAAGAGTACAATTACTGCATTGTAGGGTGAATCTACTTTTAGGATTAAAAGAGACTGTCAAGCTGTTTCTCAGAGTGGCTAAACCATTTTATTTTCCCACCAGTGATGTGATATAATTTTTCTACGTACTCGCTAGCATTTGATGTTGTCACTATACTTTAATTTTAGTTATTCTCTGATATCTCATTATGGTCTTAATTTGCATTTCCCTGATGGCTAACGATGTTGAACATCTTTTCATGTGCTTCTTTGCCATGTGTATATTCTCTTCCATGAAATGTCTGTTCCTGTCTTCTGCCTATTCTCTAGTTGGATTTTTTTAAGTTGTTTGGAGAGTTCTTTGTATATTATAGATACAAGTCATTTGTCTCCTATGGGATTTTCAAATATGTTTTCCCACTGTGTAATTTGAGTTTTCATCCACTTAAAAGGATCTTCTATGAAGCATTTTTAACTCATTTTGATGAGATCCGATTGATCAGTTTTTGCTTTTATTGATCATACTTTCGGTGTCAAGTCTAAGAATTATTCACCTAGTTGTAGATGCCAAAGATTTTCTCCTATTTTTTTTTTCTAAAAATGTCCTGCTTTTACATTTAAGATTATGATCCACTTTGATTTAATTTTTGTGTAAGATGTGTAAGGTTTAGGTTAAGGTTCATTGTTTGTTTGTTTGTTTTTGTCGAGGGATGTCCAACTGTTTCAGTACCATTTTTTGAAAAGTCTATTCTTCCTTGATAGCTTTTGCACTGCTGTCAAAACCAAGTTAAATGTATTTGTGTCAGTCTATTGCTGGGTTCTCTGTTCCATTCCATTGATCTATGTATCTACCCTCCATCACTACTGCGAAATCTTGAAATTGGGTAGATTAATTCCTCCCATTTTAATCTTCCTTTACAAATTGTTTTAGCTGTTCTTCAGCCTCTTCCTACCATATAAATCTTAGAATAAGCTTGTCTATATCCACAAAAACCTTGAGGGCATTTTAAGAGTAATTGTGTTAAGCCTCTTAACTTGGGGAGAATTGACAGCTTTATTATGTTGTGTTTTCTAATCCATGAACAAGGTATGTCTCCCTATTTGTTTGGGACTTTTAAAATTTTCTTCATCAGCATTTTGTAATTTTCAGTATAGAGGTCCTATAAATGTCTTATTGGGCTTCTATTTAAGTATTTATTTAGGTCAGTTGTAAATGGCATCACATATTTTTATTTAAGCTTCTACACATTTGTTATTAATATATAATTTGATAAAATTGTGTGGATCTTGTACTCTAAAACATTTACAAACTAATATTATTTCTCAAGCTTTATGTGGATTCCTTGGTATTTTCTCCATTTAGATTATCATCTCATCTTCAGATACAGACAGTTTTAGTTTTCCTTATTCAATATAATAGGATATATTACTATTCAACATTCAGGAGGATATATTCCTTCCTATTCAACATAGTAGGAATAGTTCTTTCATCTTTTAAATAAACTTTTTAAAACTTTAACTTTTAAATTTATCTATTTATTTATTTTTGCTTTATTTTCTTACTAGAACCTCCAGTAATATATTTAATAAAAGTGGTGAGAGCAGATATCGGTGCCTTGTTTCTGATCTTACAGAGAAAGCGTTCAGTCTTTCACAGTTAAATATAATGTCGGTATAGGTTGTTTGTAGATCATCTTTATGAGTTTCTGTATGTTCCTTTTCTATTCCTAGTTTGCTTGGAGTTTCTTTTCTTCTTTTTTTTTAAATCATGAATGGGATTGGATTTTGTCAAATGCTTTCTCTGCATTAATGATTAGGATCACATGACTTTTCCCCCTTAATCTATTGGATATGGTAGATTACATTGTTTGATTTTCAAATATTTAACCAACTTTGCATAACTGGCATAAATACCACTTGGTCATGGTATATTATTCTTTTTATATATTTCTGGAGTTAATTTGCTAATATTTGGCTGAAGATTTTTACAGCCAATTTCATAAAAAATACTGGCCTGTAGTTTTCTTCTTTCTATACTATCCCAGTCTGGTTTTGGTATCAAGGTAATACTGGCTTCATAAAATTAATTAGGAACTGTTCCCTCTACTTCTGTTTCTTATCAAGTCATGTAAAATTGGTGTTAATTCTTTAAGTCTTGGGTAAAAGTGAAACATCTAAGCCTGAATATTTCTTTTGGGAGTTTTTAAATGAAAAATCAGTGTTTCTCATAGTTACAGGAAAATTGAGATTGTCTCTTTCATCTTGGCTGAGTTTTGGTAGTTTTGGGTGTAGACGCATTGGTCCATTTCATCCACATTTTTGAATTTATAGTGTAGACTTGTTCATAATAACTTGTCCCTTATTAACCTGCAGGATATGTCATGGTATCCTTGGTTGCATTTCTGATATCTGTGATTTGTGCCATCTCTCTTTTTATCTTGATCAGTCTTGCTACATCTTTCTTGATGAGATTGTTTATTTTGAAGAACCAGCCTTTTGTTTCATTGATTTCCTCCCCCCCCCCCATTTTCCTGTTTTCAGTTTCATGGATTTTTGTTTCATCTTTATTATTTCCTTCTTTCTGCTTGTTTAGTGTTTTTTCCTCTTCCGTTTTTACTATTTTAATATAGAAAATTAGACTATTTCTTTGAAATATTTTCTTTCCCAATTTAGTGCTATAGACTTCCCTTTCAGCATTGCTTTCACTTCATTCCACAAATGTTGATCTGTTATATCTCCATTTTCTTTTATTCTATGCATTTAAAAATTTTTCCTTGACTTTTTACCCATGAGTTATTTGGAATTGTGATGTTTAGTTTTCATGTGATTGAAGATTTTCCTGTTGTCTTTCTGTTATTGATTTCTAGTCTGGTTCCATTATGGCTAGAGAATATACTCTCTATGATTTTAATTCTTTTAAATCTGCTAATGTTTTTTTTTATCACCCAGTGTATGGTATATGAGTGAATGTTCCATGGACACTTGAATATGTATTCTGCTTTTATTGAGTGTGTTCTTTAAATGTCAGTTATATCCTGTTGATTGATGATGTTTTCAGTTCTTCCATACCCTTGCTGATTTTTCTCTCTGGGAGTTCTATAAATTGCTGTGTTGAAGTCTCAAATAATAATTGTGGATTTGAAATTCTCTCCTTTTACCTTTTTCAGTGTTTGCTTCATGTGTTTTGAAGTTCTGTTGTTTGGTGCACACACATTTAGTATCACTAGGTCATCTAGGTGGATTATTCCTGTTATCTTTATGTAATGACCCTCTTTGCCCCTAATAATTTCCTTTGCTCTGAAATCTACTTTATCTGATATTAATATAGCCATTCCTGCTTTTTCTGATGAATGTTCACATGATATACCTTTTTCATCCTTTTACTTTGAACTACCTATATCATGATGTTTAAAGTAAGCTTCTTATAGACAGTATAGAGTTGGATCATGCTTGTGATTTTTTCATCTACTCTTCCAATCTCTGTCTTTGACTTGGTTATTTAGATCGTTTACAGTTAATGTAATTATTGCTATGTTAAAGATTAGGTCTACCATTTTATTTTTTGTTTTGTCTTTTACCTTAGTTTCTCAATCCTGTGTTTCTCTTATTTTGCCTTCTTGTGGGTTACTTAAACATTTTTTGGTAAGTCCATTTTAATCTAATTTATTTATAATCATTTGTGTATACTGTTTGTATAGTTTTCTTAGTGGTTGCTTTTGGCATTACACTATACATATGTAACTTATCATAGCCTACTGGAATCTGTCTTTTATTACTTCAAGTGAAGTTTCAAAATTTTACTTCCATTTAGGTCTCTTAATAGTCCCCCGTTTTAAAGTATGATTTTCTGTAGTATTTCCTTTATATACATTGAGAACCACATCAGATGGTGTCATAATTTTTGCTTTGACCGTCATAGGGAATTTAAGAAACTCATGAGGCTAATGATAGTCTCTTATATTTATCCCACTTGTTTTCACCCATTCCATTTTTCCCCTTTTCTTTCTGAAGTTGCCAGTCTTCTGTTATTGTTTTTTATGTTTTCATAACAGTAGGTGATATCTGGGCTTTCCAGTGCCATTGGATTTGAGTTTCAGGAAACACTGAGCCTGGCTCACTTAATGCTACTGAGTTGGAGGGTTTGTATACGTTGGGCCTGTTGGCACAGCAGATGCTAGCAGATTAGACTAATGCTGATGGGACTAGTGCCACAGGAGGATGCATTCCCATTCAGGCTACGCTGCTGCTACAGTAGATCAAATCCCCCTCTACCCCAAGTGTGGGGCAGTGACCTGCTGCTGTCACTGCTTCTTTATTAGGCTGCTTTCGCCTCAGGTGTGTGGTGGGATCCCTTGGAAGCTGCTGCTGCTGTGAATCACAGGGTTAAATTCATTTTAGAAATACTTAAATATAAATATATAGCCTGGCTCTTGTAGGACCTCTGTATTTGTTTTTTATTGCTTTCATACGAATTACCGCAAATTGAGTGACTCAAAACATCGTAAATTTATTACCTTACAAGTCTGACATTGGTCTCAGTTGAGTAAAGTAAAAGTGTTGGCAGGATCGACAGATGAATGGATAAAGCTGTGGCACATATATACAATGGACTATTACTCAGCCATAAAAAGAAATGAAATTGAGTTATTTGTAGTGAGGTGGATTGACCTAGAGACTGTCATACAGAGTGAAGTAAGTCAGAAAGAGAAAAACAAATACCGTATGCTAACACATATATATGGAATCTAAAAAAAAAGAAAAAAATGGTTATGAAGAACCTAGGGGCAGGACAGGAATAAAGACTCAGCCATAGAGAATGGACTTGAGGACACAGGGAGGGGGAAGGGTAATCTGGGATGAAGTCAGAGAGTGGCATGGACATATATACACTACCAAATGTAAACTAGATAGCTAGTGGGAAGCAGCCACAAAGCACAGGGAGTGGAATCCTGCAGTGTTTGCTGATGGTCATTTGACTGGTGTGAGCTGAAACCTTTTTGACGTTGGATTTGCATGTGGCTAATAATTCCTTATACTGAGCTTTAGGCATGTCCTTTTTTTTCTTTTCCTTTTTTTTTTAAAGAGTGACTACAACTTCCCTCTTCATATTGACGTCTTGAAAAATTTGTCATGTGTTGAATTTCCTTGCCTATTCCCTACCCCAGGGCATTTTTTGAGGGCAGGCGTCATTTACAGCCCAGCAGTCCTTGTGACTATTAAGCTACCATTAGCACTGGGTTTAAAGCTGCTGTTGTGGGAAAGAGCCACAAGGTGGCAGCATTATTTCGTTCTCAACTCTTGTTACTAGGGCAACAGAGTCTTCCTGGAGGTAGTGTTCCAAGGTTGTAAATTAGAGTGGAATGTGCTGGGACAAGCCCCCAGAAGTTTATGTCTCCTTACTTATGTTTGCTTTTTAAATTTAATTTCTATTTCTTATCGGAGTAAATTTGATTCGAGTGTTGTGATTGTTTGGCTGTACAGAATCTGCTCAATGATTCATGCATATGTCTGTTCATCTTCGGATCCTGTTACCATGTATGTTATTACAGAATGTTGAGTAGACCTCCCTTGGTATTTGGTAGGTGTTTTGTCATTATATATTTTCTATGTATTAGTGATTATATAATTCATATAGTTTATATGTTATATGTTTATGTACATTTAACATACATTAATCTATGTATGTTAGCCCCTTAGTCCTAAATTATCCATCCTCCCACCTTTCATTTTGGTTAACCATTAGTTTGTTTTATAAGTCTGTGAGTGTCTTTTTCTGTGGAAATATGTTCATTGGTAGCAATCTTAGGATAACATGTATAAATGATATCATAGGATATTTGTCATTCCCTTTTGACTGACTTAACCTAATATGATTATTTCTAGGCTCATCTGTAGTCCTGTAAACGGCACTGTTCATTTTTTTCCCGAGGCTACTATTCCATTCGGTACGTATACCACTTCTTCTTTGTCCATTTATCTGTTGATGGGCATTTTGTTTGCTTCCATGTCTTGCCTATTGTAAATACTGCTGCAATACACGATTTTCCATCCCGTGTCTTTTGGATTCTGGCTTTCACAGGTGACAGGCCCAATAGTGGGCCTTCCAGATCATATGGTGACTCACTTTTTACCTTTAAACACACTGCCATTCTGTTCCTATTATTGGCTGTTACCAGTTTACATCCCACTTAGACCGAGAGGTTATGCTGTTCTCCACAACTTCTTCAACATCTATTGTTTGTTGACTTTTTGCTGATGGTCATTCTGACTGGTGTGAGGTGATACCTTTGTGTAGATTGGGTTTCCATGCGTCTGACAATTCCTGATGTTTTGCGTTTATCAATGTCCTTTTCATTTTTTTTTAAGATTGAGCTAAACTTACAACTTCTAATTGCCTTCTTGAAAAATTTGCCGCGTTTGGATTTTTTGGCCATTCCCTGCCCCAGGATATTTTTTGAGGGCATGAGTCATTTACAGCCCTGCAGTCCTTGTGAATATTAGTGACCATTAGCAGTAGATTTGAGCTGCTGTTTGAGGAAACGGCCTTAGGGTGGGAAGACTTCTACGTTGCCAACTCTGCTTGCTAGGGAAACAGAACCTTGCTGCAAGTTGTGCTTTTAGGTTGCAGATTAGAGTGGAATGTGCCAGGACAAACCCCCATAAGTTTTAGCCTCCTTAATTCTTGTCTGTGTCTTTAAGTTGTAGTTTTTATCAGAGCAAACTTGATTGAAAAATGTCTTTTTTTCTAGGTGTACAGAATCTTGTTCATTTACACATATACATATATCTATTGATCTTTGGGTTCTTTTCCATGTAGGTTATTACAGAGTGTTGAGTAGACCACTCTTGGTATTCCATAGGTCTTTGGGGATTATATATTTTATACGTATTAGTATATGTGTGTTAACCCCAATATCCTAATTTATCCATTCCTCACACCTTTTCTTTGGCTTAACCATAAGTTTGTCTTCTCAATCTGAGATTGCCTTTCTCTGTGGAAATATGTTCATTTTTATGAATTTTCAGATAACATAAGTGATATCAAAAGGCATTTGTCTTTCGCATTCTGATTTACTTCACGTTGTGTGATTATCTCTAGGCTCATGTGTGGTGCTGCATATGCCATTCTTTTATTTTTTTTCGTGACTTATATTCCATTCTGTCTATATACCACTTCTTCTTTGTCCATTCATCTGTTTATGGACCTTTTTTTTGCTTCCATATCTTGGCTATTTCAATATTGCTGCAGTGCACATTTGCCTGCCTCTGTCTTTCCGATTCTGGTGGCCTTAGGTTATAGGCCCAAAAGGTGCCCTGCCGCATCATATGGTAGCTGAATTTTTACCTTTTAAAGCAGCTCCGTTCAGTTTGTGTTAGTGCTGTTACCACTTTACATCCCACCAGCAGCTAGAAGGTACACAGTTCTCTAAAAGCCCTTCAGCATTTACAGTTTGTAGACTTTTTGCTGATGGTCATTTGACTGGTGTGAGCTGAAACCTTTTTGGACGTTGGATTTGCATATGGCTGAGAATTCCTTATAGTGAACTTTAGGCATGTCCTTTTTTTTCTTTTCCTTTTTTTTTTAAAGAGTGACTACACCTTCCCTCTTCATATTGAGTTCTTGAAAAATTTGTCATGTGTTGAATTTCCTTGCCTATGCCCTACCCCAGGGCATTTTTTGAGGGCAGGCGTCATTTACAGTTTTTTTTTAAATTTAATTTATTTTATTTTTTATTTTATTTTATTTTTGGCTGTGTTGGGTCTTCATTGCTGCGCACTGGCTTTCTCTAGTTGCGGTGAGCGGGGGCTACTCTTTGTTACAGTGCGCAGGCCTCTCATTGTGGTGGCTTCTCTTATTGTGGAGCACGGGCTCTAGGGTGCGCGGGCTTCAGTAGTTGTGGCACGCGGGCTCAGTAGTTGTGGCTCGCGGGCTCTAGAGCGCAGTCTCAGTAGTTGTGGCGCACGGGCTTAGTTGCTCCGCGGCATGTGGGATCTTCCGGGACCAGGGCTCGAACCCGTGTCCCCTGCGTTGGCAGGCGGATTCGTAACCACTGCGCCACCAGGGAAGGCCAAGAAGGTGTTTTTTAACGTGTAATTTGAGCAAGTGGTTCCGTGTTATTAACATGCCCGGGGCGGGGTGGGGGGTCGGTGTGACAGGGCTGCCCTCCTCTGCAGGTCTAGTTCCAGTCTCTGAAAGGCATTGAGGATTCTGTTTGAGGATTCTGTCTTCCTTTGTGTTTTCTGCTCCCCACGCTCCCTCCTGTAACCCCTTTCTGCCATCCCCAGTCCCCCCACCCCCCCAGTCACACGTTGCAAACCCCAGACCCGTTTTTTCCGTTGTGATTAAACCGTCACCTGAAGCCGCCTCCAGGAGCCTCTGATCTGAACCCCCTAGTGGCATTAACGTGGCCCTCGTGCTATTAACTTCAGCCTCACAGACTTTCCCCGCTGAGAACAGCTTTGCTGGGCACTGAGGGTCTGTGACTTTTATCTCAGTTAGGCCGTTAAAAAACTGAAACATGGTTTAGATAAATAAATAACTCCTCCTTCCCTTCCTCCTGACTCTGAGCTTGGAGCTGGTGAGCTGTCTGGGGAGAAGGTCACGGGATGGGGGCTGGGGGATGGGGAGAGAGGACAAGGTAACCGTGCCTGACACGGATCTGTAACTACACGTGGACAGAGCTCTATACTGAACGTGTCTGGTCCCTCCTTTGCTCCGAGGCGTTCCCGTTTTCTGGTTGGTGTGAGGGGTGGGGCAGAGTGGAAGGTGGACCAAGGTTGCAGTAGCTTTGTCTGACTCTAGGTCTGTGACATCCCCCTTCAAGCACATCCCTCTTCCCCACTGTCTCCCCATCTCTTCCCTCCGCCCCTTTCCGTGACTGTCTCCCTGTGTTTCCACCTTGTTGCTTTTCTGTGGTCCCTCTGTTTCTCTTTCACCCTCTACCTGTCTCCGCCTTTTGTCTCCTTCCGAACCTTCCAGCATCCCCTGTGCTGCGGTTGGCGCATGGTTTGGGGCATCGCCCTCCAACGTGGGCTGCAGGCGACTTGTCAGACTGCTTTGTGAAACAAAAAAATGTAGAAATCTTTCATTTCCTTGGCCTCTGAGGCTTCGCTGGGGTGGCGGGCAATTGGCAGGCCTGTCGGCTACACCCCACACTGGTCGTTGTTTCATATTCTTAGCTATAAAAGTGGGGATACAAATGGTACCTGCTTCATAAGGCCGTAGTGAGGATCCAGCAGGAAGTGGATGCGAAGCCCTGAGCACAGTGATTGATTCTCAGCAGATGCTCAATGAATGAAATCTCTTAAATGAAATCGTTTATTATAAAAATTTTTAGTCCGGGGTAAAAGTGGACCAGAACAATGAGCCCCCATGCATATACATCAGCCAGATTCGGTATGTTTCAACATTTTGTGTACCTGCTTTGTCCATCCCCTCTTCTTGTGGTTGCCGGAATATTTTAAAGCAATTAGCAAACCCCTCGTAGCATTTCAGCCCTATGTGCGTCTCTAAAAAATCTGAATGTTTTCTCATACAACCTTAAGACCTTTATGCCAACCAATGAAAATGATGATTCTTACTTTAATACTGAGTCCATATTCAGGTTTTTCTGATTAACTTTAAAATGTCCTTTTACTCTTGTGTTTTTTGAATCAGGATCCAAATATTGTTCTTGTATTGTAATTGGTAATAACATCCCATTAATCCAGAACAGCCCCCCACCCCACCCCCACCCCCACCCCCAGGTAATTGACGTATTGAAGAAACTGGGCCGGCTGTAGAGTGTTCCACATTCTGGATTTCTCTGTTTGCTTTTTCGTGGTGTCATTTAAATTGCACTTCTGCTTCCTAAATTTCCTATGAGCTGAAAGCCAGCTCCAACAGCTGGATTAGCGTGTTAGGTTCGGACTTTGTAGCAAGAGGCACATGACACGTAGGGGCCGCTCTGCCGTCCGTCACTTCTCTAAAGTGGGCTCAGGTGCGCTCAGCTCTCCGGCTCCTCATTCAGCTGTCATCTGCCATTCGTTTCATTTTCACTGACGATCTCTGCATAAATCGATTATTTTATTAGGAAGTTAGGAAGCGGTGAGTTTGCTAATCATGCCATTCCTTCCACGTTGACTGCTTTTTACTCATCCACTTGTGCTATATATTTGCCTGTAAAGACAGTCAGGTGCGGTTGGCAGATTTCTGCGACGTCTCCCGTGACTTTTAAAAGCCTCCAGGGGTTACTCCCAGGGGTAACCCGCTGAAAGAGATTTTGCAGATATAATTAAGGTTGTGTTCTGGGTGGGTTGAATTTGCTCACACCAGCCCTTTAAAAGCAGAGAATGTCCTCAGGCCGGCAGCAGAAGTCAGAGAGATTGAAGCAGGAGAAAGGTGGGACGCACCCTTGGCAACTTTGCAGGTGGAGGGGGCCCCATGAGAAGGATTGTGAGTGTGTCGAGGAGCTGAGGGTGACCCCTCCTCCTTGGCAGGCAGCAAGGGAACGGGGACCTCAGTCCTACAGCCCTCGGAACTGCATTCTGCCAACAGCATGAATGAGTTTGGGAGCAGATTCCTCCCTGGAGCCTCTAGATAAGAACCCAGGTTGCCAGCACCTTGATTCTGGCTTTGTGAGCCCCTAGGCAGAAAACCCAGCAGAGCCAGCCAGGACTTCTGACCTCCAGAACTGGGAGGTATTTATTAGTGGTGTTTTTAAGTCACTGAGTTTGTGGATATTTGTTACACAGCAATAGAAGACTAATAGAGCAGGATCAATGCTTAACTTCTTTGTTTTTAATTGCCGGTTTCCAGAATAAAAAAGGTTAAGTAAATGACAGCTGCCTTTATCTTCCTCATCCTTACATAGAAACCATACGTCTTAACGGACATCAATGAAGTGGATTCCTAATTTGCTGTCAGTAAAACTTACTCATTTAGAGATTGACAAGTGTCCTGGGTTTGGCTCATTGAAAGAATGGTTTTAAAGGGATACTGGTTATCAAATAGACAGTAAAATCAATTTGTCGGTTAAAATCAATTTGTATGGTTAAGATGTTTTGCTACCATTTTCTTCTGTGATATACTGAAATAATTTCATCATATGCAAGTGGGGCACATAACATTTGATAAATTCCATCTGTCTGTTGACAATCTACTCACTTCTCTGACTGCATACCCTCTCCTGTTAGAGAAGGATGTTTCCGATTATAAGGAGACTCCAAAATAGATGCTTAATTCATAAAGTATGCAAATGTTACTCTCATATATAAAGAACATCATGGTTAAAGTACTATGACGTCACATCATTATTGCCATGGAAGACATTTCATTTTCTCACACTGACTTCAGAGCTTAATCCAGAGTCTGAATATTGATCTTTTTGAATTCGTGTGAGAATTGGTGTCTTTGAAACATGGTTTTGGTCAAAACAAAATTTTGCAACTTTTACTCTTTGAAAAACAGCTTTATCGAGGCATGATATTACATGTTATAAAATTCACTCACTATGAGTGTAAATTTGATGAGTTTTAGTAAACTCTGAGTTGTGCAGCCAGCACCACAGTCTAATTTTAAAACATTTCCATGTGTCAAAGAGACCCCCTGTGCCCACTTGTAGTCACTTCCTGCTCCCATCCCCAGGCAACCAATAATCTGCTTTCTGTCTCTATAGTAATTTTCCTTTTCTGAACATTTCATATGAGTGGAATCTTACAGGTTGTAGACTGTTTGTCTTTTGCACATGGCTTCTTTCATTTAACACCAGGTTTTGGAGGTTGATCCACGTTGTGTGTTCCGGTCTCTCGTTCCCTTTTGTTGCTGAATAATATTCCATTACGTGGATAGACCACATTTTGTTTATCCCTTCGCCAGTTGATGGACATTTGAATTATTCCCACTTTTGGTCTATTACAAACGATGCTGCTGTGTTCACATTCACGTACAAGTGTGGATGTATGTTTTCATTTCTCCTGGGTATGTAACTAGGAGTGGAACTGCTGGGCTGTATGGTGAATTCATGTTTAACTTTCTAAGGAATCACTAATTGCTTTCTAAATTATACTACATTTACATTCTCACCATCATTTTATGAGAGTTCCGGGTTTGCCATAGCCTCATCAACACTTGCTGTTGTCTTTGATTCTAGCCTTCCTAGTGGGTGTGAAGTGGTGCTTCATTGGGGTCTTGATTTGCATTTCCCTAACAGTTAGTGATATTGGACATGTTTGTGGTGATTAGCCATTCTTATATCTTCTTTGGTGAAATATCTATTTGAATCTTATGCCCATTTAAAAAATTGATTGTCTTTATTTATGTTATTTATCATGTGTATAATTCACAAATACTTCCTCCCAGTCAGTGGCTTCTTTTTCATTTTCTTCATAGTGACTTTTGAAGTACAGAAGGTTTTAATTTTGAAGTCCAGTTTACAACTTTTTGGAATGAATTTTAGTGTCTTATCTAAGAACTTTTTGCCTAACTGAATTCCCCAAAGATTTTTTTCTCTTTTTCTTCTAGAAGTGTTTTAGCATTTTAGCTCTTAGGTCTTTGTTTGATTTTTGAGTTGTCATGTATAATGTGAGGTAAGGGTCTAAATTCATCTTGTTTTGCATGTGGCTATCTAGTTGTCTGAAAAATGTTTGTTTTTTTGTTTGAAGATAAAAACGTTTTCTTCCCCCGTTGGATTGTCTCGGCACCTTTGTTGAAAATTGATTGACCATAAACTTAAGGACTTATTTCTGGACTCTTAGTTTTGTTCTGTTGATGTATATGTCTGTCCTTATGCTGGTCCCACAGTGTCTTGATTACTGTAGCTTTATAGTAAGTTTTGAAATCAGGAAATAAAAATCTTCTCACTTTATTCTTTTCTTTCTTTTTTTTTTCAAACTTGTTTTTGGCTCTTCTGGATCCTTTGCGTTTCCATATGAATTTTAGCATCAGTTTTTCAATTTCTGCCCCCCCTCAAAAAAAAGCCTACTCAGATTTTGGTAGGGATTTTGTTGAATGTATAGATTTGGAGACAACTGTCATTTTAACAACATTAAGTCTTCCAATCCATGAATGAAATGTCTCTACAGTTGTTTACGTCGTCCCTAATTTCTCTCAGCAGTGCTTTGTAGTTTTCAGTCTTATGTGTCTTCTTAAATTTATTCACAAATATTTTAATGTTTTTGATGCTATTATGGATGAAATTGTTTCTTTAATTTCATTTTTGGTTGTTCATTGCTAGTACATGGAAATAGAATTGGATTTTGTATGGTGATCTTGTATCCTACAATCTTGCTGAACTAATTTATTAGTTCTAGTAGATTTGTGTATGTGTGTATGTGTGTGAGTTCTTCAGGATTTTCTACATGTAAGATCCTGTCTCTGAATAAAAACAAATGTACTCCTTTCTTTCCAGTCTGGTGCCTTTTCTTTTCGATTTTTACTTTTCACTTTAATTTCTTAAATATTTATTAACGTTGGTCTCAAACATATTTAGCATGCTTTCAAAGAACATTCGGGTTGAAAGAATGCATAAATTATATTTGGCGTTTGGGGCTAAGGCATAAGAAATATACTTGCCATGGACTTTGAAAAAAAAATGTATGTTTCATTATAAAAAGGATACATTGGAAAGACAGAAATTGCTACCTTACAAAGTTCTTTTTTTTAAATTATTATTTATTTATTTATTTATTTATTTATTTATTTTTGGCTGTGTTGGGTCTTCGTTTCTGTGCGAGGGCTTCCTCTAGCTGCGGCAAGTGGGGGCCACTCTTCATCGCGGTGCGTGGGCCTCACTATCGTGGCCTTTCGTTGCGGAGCACAGGCTCCAGACGCGCAGGCTCAGTAGTTGTGGCTCACGGGCCTAGTTGCTCCGCGGCATGTGGGATCTTCCCAGACCAGGGCTCGAACCCGTGTCCCCTGCATTGGCAGGCAGATTCTCAACCACTGCGCCACCAGGGAAGCCCTGGGTTTTTTTTTAATTGAAGTATAGTTGATAGAATGTTGTGTTAGTTTCAGGGGTACAGCAAAGTGATTCAGCTATACATATATATATTGTTTTTCAGATTCTTTTCCATTATAGGTTATTACAAGATACTGAATGTAGTTCCCTGTGCCATACAGTAGGTCCTTGTGTTTATCTATTTTATATATAATGGTGTGTATCTGTTAATCCCAAACTCCTAATTTATCCCTCCCCACGTTTCTCCTTCGGTAGCCATAAGTTTGTTTTCTATGTCTGTGAGTCTATTTCTGTTTTGTAAATCAGTTCATTTGTATCATTTTTTTAGATTCCATGTATAAGTGATACCATGTAATATTTGTCTTTCTCTGTCTGACTCACTTCACTTAGTATGATCATCTCTAGGTCCGTCCATGTTGCTGCAAATGGCATTATTTCATTCTTTTTTATGGCTGCATAATATACCATTGTGTATATATTGATATATACCACATCATCTTTATCCATTCATCTGTGGACGGACATTTAGGCTGCTTCCATGTCTTGGCTATTGTAAGTAGTGCTGGAGTTTGTTTTTTAAAAAAGCATATAAACTATACAATTCCTAGTTAATATATCATGATACTAAAATCCAGAATTTGGGGGCAGTGCACAGGTCTCTGCTTTATGTGCTTTGTTGAATGAGACATTGAGAATCTAATATATATTAAGTGCTCCACTGGAAATGTCTTATTAAACAAAACAGCACATAGGGGAGACTAGAACAGCGTCAGGCCACAGAGGACTTTCCACCTGCCACCAGCTCACTCTGCAAAAGGATGGATGTGAAACCCACAGACCTCTGGCATGCCAGTATCAGACAGCTGTAAGGAGTGTTTACTACTGCCCAGAAGTCTCCGAAATTCTTGGAAGGGGCTACTGGTGATGTTTCAGAGCCATGAGTTTAGATCCCACGGCAAGTGTGGGGAAACCACTCTTAGCCAAAAGGAAAGTCTAGCCAATCAGCCAACATCTGCAACTGACTCAACTTTGTAGCTGTCTCGTTGCCTGGGTCCACATAATTAAGGGAAAATGCTACATGCTCTAGCAATATTAGCAAAGCTGGGGTCTTAATATATATTCCTAGAGAGTTCTAAGGACCCAGGAAACATCACCTCTACTGGAAAAGTTGACCGTCAGCTTTTTGAACTGACAGTAGAGGGATGATTGGGCGGTTTTAGGACTTTAGGAGCCCCAAACGCCTGAAATTCCAGCTGGCAGTGCACTGTCATTAATATCCCCTGGTTTTAGCTCTTTGGGAGATACCTTTTCTGAGGGTTTTATACATTATTTTTGATTTATTTTAGTATTCCTACTTCTAGTCAAAGTCAAGACCAGGAAATGTAGAGATATGCTATGAGGTGGTTCTCGGGCTTTGTTTGAAATCTACTAAAAATTCCGTCATTCATTCAGTGACTTTCACTGTGTACCATGCATCCGTGAATAGTACTGCTATGGGTGCCCCTATGGAGCTGACATTCTTTGTTTAATATATTTATTTAATTATTTATTTGGCTGCGCTGGGTCTTAGTTGTGGCACGTGGGATCTTTTAGTTGCAGCATGCGAACTCTTAGTTGTGGCATGTGGGATCTAGTGCCCTGACCAGGGATCGAACCCGGGCCCCCCTGCACTTAGCCACTGGACCACCAGGGAAGTCCCTGGAGCTAACATTCTACCGGGGGGTTGGGGGGGGGGCGGGAGACAGACCAACGAATACACACTGTCCGCACAGTAGTAAATGTTGTGGAGAATTGTAGAGGCCAGAGGGGGGCAGGGCTTGCCGGTATGTGCGGCAGTTTCAAAAGGGTGTTTGGAGAAGGCACCACTTATAAAGGGACGGTTGAACAGCGTCCTGGGGAGGTGTGAGGGCTGAGCCCCTGTGTACTGGGGGGAAGTGGGTCCAGGCAGAGGGCTCAGCAGGGCAGAGACCCTAAGACTGGAACCACGTGGTGGAGGAAGAGCAAGGTGGCTGCAGCCAAGGGGCTGAGTGCGAGGGACCGCGAGACAGGTGGGGGGTGGTTGGCGAGGCTTTTTAGGCAATCACGAGGATCTCCACTCTTACTGGTCCTGGGATGGGGCACAGGAAAGTTTGAGCACTGGGGCGGCACACCCTGACTCAAGTGCTCATGCAGCATCGTCTCGGTGCTGTGGAAGCAAGAAGCAGGAGATGCTGCAGCGCTCAGCAAGAGATGATCCCGGCTTTGGGACCAGCGGCCAGCAGTGGAGGTGGTGAGAAGTCATCTGAAGATGGGAGGATAGATTTGCAGTGAATTGTGCTGTGGTACAAAAGCGGGTGGGAGGCACAGGGGCTTGCAGGGTACCATGTGCTTGGGTTCAGCTGGGGTCAGAAGGTGAAAGAAAGGCTCAGGCAAGAGCCTGAGGGTGTAGGGCGATGACTGTGTTCATGCATCTTGGAATTAAGGTGACTTGCTTGCTTTGCACAGTGGGCCGTCTGCTGAAGAGTATTGTCACACCCGCTCTGTGTTCTGCGTGATGCTTTTAGGTCAGCCTTAGAGTTCAGAGCTTTGTCCCAACTCTGCTCGCTGATGAACAGAGAAGATTCTTGTGATTTGGTGGTTTCCAAGAGAAATCCCAGCAAAGTGTGGATGGAGGTGGGGGCAGAGAGAATTGCTTTAGTCCCTCAAAGAGACTGTTTATAACAGTAGAACACAGTGAGAGCAACTAGGACAGCTTCTTCAAGAAGCACATATTCTTTCTTCCCTTGTAAGAGGCACTTACTCTCCAAAGAAATCTTTTTTTTTTTTCCTTACTGGAAATATTTCACTGCTTTGATTTTATTTTTTAATTCATTGTCTTCAAAGTTTGCTCTTTCAGAATTCATTTGCTTACCATATAATCTATGACTATTTCAGAAGATTGAAATTAGGTTTGTTTTGTGGCTTCTACTTTTAAACCAAGAAGTGGGTTCAGAATTGGTGATGGAAGAGAACTTGAAATAGGATAGCTTATTGGGAACATTGATTTGGGCCCTTTTCTTCTAGTGTTACTTTTTAGCTTATCTCTTTCAGAATATGCCTGATTTCCTTCTCGTGAGATACCACATGTCTAAGGATCCAGTTGTTACTTAATTTTTCTTTGTTTACTGATAAATATGCTGTATGCTTTTGTTCTTTTAAAAAGCAATTTTATTGAGGTATAAAACACTCACAATAAAATACATCCAATTTAAGTATAGAGTTTGAGTTTTGACAAAAGTGTGCACCCGCGTACCTGTTACCACGATCCATATATGGACCATTTCCATCACTTTAAAAAGTACACTCTGGGCCCTGTTTCTAAATAGCTCATCCCACCCAGCCCCAGGCAAACACTGATCTGCTTCTGCTTCCAGTCACAATAGATTATATTTGCCTTTTCTAGAACATCCTATCAATAGAATCAAATCCTATGCACTCTTTTGGGTCTGGCCCCTTTGCCTCAGCACCATGTTCTTCCTTGAGGTTCATTATCATGTTGCTTGTGTTGGGATTTTTGTTTCTTTTATTGCTGAATAGTATTCCAATGTATGGACTTATTAACACACTTCACTTTTCATGGACATCGGGTTGTTTCCAGTTCAAGGAAATTATGAGTAAAGCTGCTATGGATATTTTTCATCAAGTCTTGTTGTGAACAAATGCTGTCATTTCTCTTTGGTAAGTGCCTAGGAGAGGCATTGTTGCATCTCCTGTGATAGGTACACACGGTATTTTTTTGTTTTTTGGTCGTACCATGCAGCTTGCGGGATCTTAGTCCCCCGACCAGAGATTGAACCTGTGCCCCCTGCAGTGGAAGCATGGACCCCTAACCACTTACCGCCAGGGAATTCCCAGTACACACACATTATGATTGTTATGTCATCTTGATGAATCTACCACTTTTATCATGATGAGAAGTCTGTCCTGGTAATAATATATTTGTTCTGACGTCTACTTTGTCTAATATTGTTATAATCACTCGAGCTTTCTTGATATTGGTGTTTGCATGGTATGTCTATTCTCTGACCTCTGCCTTGTAATTAGACTATTTAGACCATTTACACTTGAATAATTACCAATTTAGTTGGATTTAAATCTCGTATGTATTATTTGTTTCCTTGTTGCTTTTTTCTTCTCCAGTCTTCTTTTGGATTGAGTATATCCTGGTAAGTTGTCATCACCACTGGCTTATAATAGCTATATAGCTCTTCATTTCATTTATTTTTCTGGTGTTTCCAGGCACCTCGTCTTCCGTGAACTCCTGGTGCCTTTGCCTCGGCAGGACCACCATGGTCTGCTTGGGTCCCCCTCCCAGCACCACATTTCAGAAAGTGCCTCCGGGCAAAGAGCTGACGCAGCCTGGGGTCCTCCTAGTTTGCTTCCCTTCTTTCAGGGACTCTAGCCCCTTCTGTGTCTGAAAACAGTTACTTCATATACTTTGTCCAGTTTTCTGGTTGTTATTGTGGGAGCTTCGGTTCGGCTCTGGTTACCATATTATGTTCTGAAGTGTAATTTTATTTTTGAAATAAAGTATTTGGTTCTTGGCAGGAGAATGTGTTAAATATGTGAAATTGGCACTGCCTGTAAAACCCTAGATGCATAACACCATTGTTATGACTTCACAAAGTGATGTAAAGATGGTGATGATCAGTTTCCGGCTTACGCATAGCAGCACGTGTAAACCTCAGAAGCAGAAGCTTTGAAAAGTTCTGTATCAGTCCCGTTTCAATGATAACAGCCCATAATCGAGCCCTTAGGTGCTCAGTGTTCTACATACAGATCTTTTTTAAAAAAAATCATCTTACGTGTGTGTTTTTTAAATTATTTATTTATTTATTTATTTATTTATTTTTGGCTGCGTTGAGTCTTCGTTGCTGTGCACGGGTTTTCTCTAGTTGCGGCGAGCGGGGGCTGCTCTTCGTTGTGGTGTGAGGGCTTCTCACTGTGGTAGCTTCTCTTGTTGCAGAGCACGGGCTGTAGCACGCGGGCTTCAGTAGTTGTGGTGCGTGGGCTTCAGTAGTTGTGGCTCACCGGCTCTAGAGCGCAGGCTCAGTAGTTGTAGTGCACGGGCTTAGTTGCTCCGAGGCATGTGGGATCTTCCTGGACCAGGGCTTAAACCCGTGTCCCCTGCATTGACAGGCGGATTCTTAACCACTGTGCCACCAGGGAAGCCCCTGAGGTTTTAATTTAATTTTAATTCATTTAAATTGAAATAGCCCCATGTGGCTAGTGGCTGCCGTATTAGACAGCAAAACTCCAGGTAGCAAGGGAGCAGGGGTAGAAAGACAGCCCTGTGATGGAGCAGTCAGGGGAGCCTCCCAGCAAAAGACTGACCAGCCTCTTGCCTCACTGTGGCAGGGGAAGCCCCAGGCTGGAAATGGCAAATACTTGGCACAGGCACCACTCCGAACCATTCCTGCGCCCATGGCAGACATTGCTAGTCAATCACCACACACTTTCTTGCTAGTTCAGCCATAGCTCAGGATCCTTCTCAATACAACACTCCAGGCAGTCCCCAACTACAGATCAGTAGATGCTAGCATTTGAGAGAAATATTACTGGTCATCCCTAGGCCAGGAGGCCCATCTGGGAGGTCCAGGATCTCACCAGGCTGTAAGGTGGCTGGCAAGGGACGTGTGGCCAACCTGGGTCAGTGAGGCAACCACAAATATGGAGAGTGGAGAGGCAATGTGCTGGAGGAGCCAAGATTTTTCTATTTCTTCAAGAAACACTCAGAGCATGATTTAGGGAGAGAGGAAGGGGGTGGGGGGAGAGGTGAAGACTTGTCAAAGCCAGCTGATGTGCAAAGCATTTGGAGATTTTTATTGAGCTGGGTGCAATATTGTGATTTATGAAGAAAAATACATATTTGGTCATTCAGACCAAAAATATATATTTGGCCATCTCCCACGTGGCCCAAACCTTAAAATATTTACATTTTCGCCCTTTTTGGAAAAAAAAAAATTTGCTGACCCTTATTCTAGAGAGGGTTCTGAATTGCCCACGAAAGTGGACTTGCTGGATTAAAGGAAATATGCATTGAAAATTTCAGCAGATGCTGCCCTTCATACTTGCACTAGCAGTGTATGAGATTGCCTGTTCCCCAGTATCCTCACCAACACAGAGTAATATCAAACTTTTCCATGTGGCCAATTTGATAGGTGAAAATGGTATTTCACTATAGTTTTAATTGTACTTACCTTATTAGCAGTAAGATTTAGTATTAGGCAGTAGGTATAATAAAATATATATTTGGTCTTTGTCCCTCATTCCTGGCACAAAACTTCTAAACCCCGTGGAATTTCCAGATAGGAGTGTCTTTTGATATTCATAACAAAACCCTTTCAACCACACCTGAGTTTGTGTTAATGAGGTGACTTTTGGAAAGCCCCTAAGGAAGGGGCTGGTTGCCAGGGGAACCAACCAGAATTAGAGGATTGGAACTTTCAGTCGCTTCCACCCTCCCCCCCACCCCCTTGAAGGGGAGAGGGGCTTGAGGTTGAATCAGTTAATCCTGTCTACATAACGAAGCTTCAGTGAAATTAAAAGAATGGAGTTTGGGGCTTCCCTGGTGGCGCAGTGGTTGAGAGTCTGCCTGCCAATGCAGGGGACGCGGGCTCGAGCCCTGGTCTGGGAAGATCCCACATGACACGGAGCAAGTGGGCCCGTGAGCCACAACTGCTGAGCCTGCGCGTCTGGAGCCTGTGCTCCGCAACAAGAGAGGCCGCGATGGTGAGAGACCCGCGCATCGCGATGAAGAGTGGCCCCCGCTTGCCACAACTAGAGAAAGCCCTTGCACAGAAACGAAGACCCAACACAACTAAAATAAATAAATAAATAAATAATTTTTAAAAAAAGTTCTTCAAAATTATTAAAAAAAAAAAAAAAAAAGAATGGAGTTTGGAGAGCTTCTGGATTGGTGTACCCAGGGAGGTGCCAGGTGGGACAGCATGGAAGCTTTGCACCCCTTTCCCCATACCTTGCCCTGTGCGTCTCTTCCATATGGCTGTTCCTGAGTTAGATCTTTTTATAATAAACTGGTAATCTAGAAAGGAAAAAAAAATATTATATATATATATATATATATATATATTTGGTCATCTCATATATATTTGGCTTTCCAAAAGTCACCTCATTAACATAACAAAAGGCACCTTTTTTTAAAAATTAATTTTATTTGAGCGTAGTTCTGCTGTACAGCAAAGTGAATCAGCTATACATATACATATATCCCCTCTTTTTTGGATTTCCTTCCCATTTAGGTCACCACAGAGCATTGAGTAGAGTTCCCTGTGCTATACAGTAGGTTCTCATTAGCCTGGAAGGGCGACGCTGCACTCTCCCCTCCGTTGCCAGGCAGGCTGTGCTTCTGTTACTGCAGCCCAAGGCCCCGAGAGCCTGCTCTGGTTCCTTAGGGGCCCCTGGGAGGGGTGTTTGTCACAGGTCTCTCCGCAAGCCCAGTTCTCTCGACCGTGACTGTCCTCGATTGCGGCGTCTGCTACACGGCCTGGGTCAAAGAGCCTAAAAGTGCGGGGATTGGGACCCAACCTGGTAGGAGGAACTTGAGTCCCGTGATCCCCCTAAGCCCCTGTAACCCTGCGGTGGGCGTGGGTCCCCCTCAAGTCACGCTGCCTCCCACACCCACAGCTTCCTTCTGTCTTTGGCTGAGTCCCCTCTGGTTCCTCAAATGGCCACCAGGTGGGAGCAGAGACCTGCGGTGAGGCTGGGACTGAGGCCTCCTTGAAGATGGGCTAGGAGGGCTCCAGGCAGGGCTGGGGGCCTCTCTCACTGGGGGGTCTGGGCTTGCCGGGTGGCTGGGAGCTGGGTGCGTGCCTGGGGGTGCAGGCCTCTTTTGGGGTGAGTGTGCTGTGACTGCGTGGGGTGTAGATGGGCACACCTGTGTGCAGAGGCCTCTGCAGCTGTTGGGTGCGTGTGCCCTTGAGCATGCCCGTGTGCAAGCATGCAGGGGGTACCTGTGTGTGACTGTGGGGCCTGGGTCTGCAGAATCCTCCCTGTTCCCCTGCAGGCCTGAGAAGGCTGACGATTGGGATAGCCTGGCCCTTGAACTTTATGTTTCCAAAGCGGCAGGTGGCTCCGAGGCTCGGACCTCAGGACCCCCTGCCCGCTGCGTTCCCTTAGGCTGTGTCCAGCCAGTGTGGCGGCTTGTCCTACTTTGCCAGGTTTGGGGTCCTGCTGAGCCTTTTTTATTTATTTATTTATTTTAACATCTTTATTGGAGTATACTTGCTTTACAATGGTGTGTTAGTTTCTGCTGTGTAACAAAGTGAATCAGTTATACATATACGTATGTTCCCATATCTCTTCCCTCTTGCATCTCCCTCCCTCCCACCCTCCCTATCCCACCCCTCTAGGTGGTCACAAAGCACCAAGCTGATCTCCCTGTGCTCTGCGGCTGCTTCCCACTAGCTCTCTGTTTGACGTTTGATAGTGTATATATGTCCATGCCACTGTCTCACTTTGTCACATCTTACCCTTCCCCCTCCCCATATCCTCAGGTCCATTCTCTAGTAGGTCTGTGAGCCTTTTGATTTGTGTCAGGATGGGGACTCATTGCTGTTCCTGGGGGCCTCGGGGTAGGAAAGGCCAACAGTGCACTGGGGGTGCTCCTTAGCCCCAGGCTGGGGGTTCGGGGAGGGGGAGGGCCGCCACACCGGAGTTTGTGCCCCTGGTCCTGCCAAGCCACTGGGAGGGTGGATGCTAGCCCACTTGTCACCCGCTTAGCATCCTGGGCTTCCAAGGTCCTCCTCCAGCCAGGCCCGTTTCCCTGCTCCCTTTGGTGCCTTTCTACTGCCCTCACTACCTCCACCGCCCTCTTCCGTTCTCCCTGAAAACCACGCTAAGCAGACATTTGTCAAGGTCACAGTGACCTCCATGCTGCCAAGCCCAGTGGACAATTCTCCGGCCTCCTCTGACTTGACCCTCAGCAGCACTTCAGGGGCTGGTCCTTCCCTCCTCCTGCCATCACTCCCTTCCGCAGCTCAGGAATTCCGCTCTCCTGGTTTTCCTTCTGTCCCGCTGGCCCTCCCTCTCAGCCTCCTTTGCTGGTCCCTGATCTCTCCAAGTCTGGGTGCCCCATCCCTACACCTCTTCTGTCTCCCTCTTTAAACGCCCACTTCCTTGGTGATCTCATCCAAGCTCATGGCTTTCAAATGACTCCCGTTCAGTATAATTTAATTAGTTGGTTTTTTATCATCTGTCTTCTCCCAAAGGAAAGCAAGCTCTACAGGCAGGGCTTTTTTTGTCTTAAGTCAGGTTTATTAAGGTATAATTTACATACAGTTAATGTCACCCTTTTTAGTGTTCACTTCTGTAAGTTTCTGACAAACACGTATAGTTGTGAAACTGTCTCTGCCATCAATTACAGGACAGTTCCCATCACCCCCAAAAGTTCTCCATACCCTTGTGGTCATCCCCTCCCCCATGTCCCGCCCTGGGCAGCCACTAATCTGTTCTTTTGTCCCTTTTCCCTAGTTGTGCCTTTTCTGAAAAGTCATATAAATGGGATTGTACTGCGTGTAACCTTTGGAATCGGCTTCTTCCACTTATCACAATGCACAGCGCATTTGAGATTCACCCATATTGTTGCAGCTGTGAGCCGTTAGTTCTTTTATTCTATTGTATTTTATTGCACAGCTTTGTTTATCTGTTCGGAGGGGGACCAGTTGTCCTGGTTTCCGTGGGAGGGAATGGTTTTTCTGGGACATGGGACTTTCAGTGCTAAAACCAGGGTGGTTGGTTATCTTAGTTCTTTAGTTGAGGGACATTTGGGTTGTTTCTAGGTTGTTGATGATTTTGAATACCTACTCAATATAACCAGTGACAGAGGGTTTTTTGGTGAACACAAATGTCCATTTCTCTTGGGTAAATACCTAGGAGTGGGGTTGCTCAGTTGGATGACGAGTGTACGTATCACTGTAAAAGAGGCTGCCAAGCTGTTCTCCAGAGTGGCTGTATTGTGTAGCATTGTGGGAGAATTCCACTTGCTCTGCATCTTAACCAGAACTTGGTAGTGTGTCAAAAAAAATTAAAAACCGGTTTTTTAGCCATCTTAATAGGTGTATAATGATATCTCCTCACGGTTGGCAGAGATTTCCTTTATTCGCCTTGAGTAGTGTTGTGCCCCCAGTGCCTGGGTTAGTGCCTGCTATGTAGTAGACACTCAATGAATTTTTTTTTTTTTTACTGAGTGAATGAATGTATGGATGGATGAATGAATGAAGTCAAAGGGGCTTCCGGTATCTAAATCTGTTATAGCAAATACATAGCACACGTACCGCCAATTCCCCCATGCCCCATTCTGTTTCCATGGCAGACGTCACTCATCAATTGAGCCATTTTATCCACCTGCTTCATTTCAGACAGGTACGATCCAGTCCTTTGTGTAGCAAGTGAGATGAGCCCCATGAGCTAATGCAGCTTTAGTTCAAGCCTCTCATTGGCTGAAGAAGAGGCCAGGCTCAGAGCAGGGTCCAAGGCTGCCCAAGGACTCACAGCGAGCCAGTGGCAGGACTAGATCTCCAGGCTGGGCTCTCCCCAGAAAAATGCACGACGTCTCTGACAAGGCTGGAGTAGGATGGGAGGCATGGACGTGGATCTGGGCCTGAGGCCGGGTTGGAGCATTGTGGAGTGCTCCCTGGGCCCCGGCCGGGTGGGAAGGCTGATGCCGGCGCTCTTCCTGCAGGTGCCCAGGAGCTGCTGGGATGGCCTACCCGCCCACGTTGGCTCCCTGGCCCAGCGGGCGTACTGGGCTCTGCTGAGCCAGCAGAGGGACCAGAGCATCGTGGCCCTGGGCCGGAGCGGTGCTGGCAAGACCACCTGCTGCGAGCAGGTCCTGGAGCACCTGGTGGGGATGGCAGGCAGTGTGGATGGCAGGGTCTCAGGTACAGTGGTCTCCAGGTGACGTGCAGCTGGGACGTGGTGGGGGCGGTGGCGTGGGGGAAGGGAAGGGAGAGTCAGAGGGGGTGCTGGGCGGCTCTTTCTTATATCTGCTCAGCTAGCGTTCACTGAGCACCTGTGTGCAGACCCTGTGCTGGCTTCTGGGCAGGGCCACCCCTAGTCTGTTGGGTACTTTTGTGTGAATTAGAAACAGGTACTCCTTGCCTAAGACACTCACTGCCACATGTGGAACCGTCGTCACGCATTGACATTGTTAGAACCAAACACTTGACCACCACGTTCTGGGCCATCATCCTAATAAGTATACAGGCCTATGGCTATCTGATATAAATGCTGTGCCCTTAGGTGTGGTGTCCTTGTGCAGCGCACAGCCCACTGGACTGTGCAGAGGACCCGATAAGTAAAAACAAAGACAAGGAGGCACTGACAGCCGGAAGGGAGACTCAGCTGCGCATCTGTGCCAGACTCCAGTGCTCTGCACCGCTTGCTGGCCGAGCTGGGGAGGGGAGAGGCGGAGGGAGCACAGAGAAGGGGCCGGGGGGCTTCCTTGAGGAAATGATGTTTGAGCTGGGCATTAAAGAAAGAGTTTCAACATTGTAAATCAACTATACTTCAATAAAAAATAGTGTCAGTTGGTGATAATAATTACAATATTGATGGGGATCGTGGTAAATGCTTGCTGAGGACTTACGCGCCAGGCTCTATTCCAAGCAGGTTAACTTATTTATTATTTAAAACATCCCTATAAGGTAGACATTATTATTATTTGAATTTTATAGATGAGGCCATTAAAACGCAGGGAGGTTAACCAGCTTGCCCAAGGCCACACAGCTCATACATCCTAGCACCGAGATTCAAACACAGACAGTTTGGCTCCAGAGCTGTTACCCCTGGGCCAGTGTTCTCAATGTATTGTTGCCCCTCTGAGGAGCCTTTTTAGTTGTTCTTTCTCCTAATCGTCTCCCACCATGAAAAGTTAATGCCATAGATTCACCATATATTTGTTTATGCAGTGTGTGTGTATGTGTGTGTATATATATACAGACACACACAGACGTGTGTGTGTGTGTGTGTGTGTGTGTGTGTATCTGTGCTCTATTCTATACATAAGAAAGGAAAACTGCCCCCATCCTCAAGAATCAGTTTCTGCCCTCTTGGGGGCAGTATTCCCCCTGCTGAGAATATATGGCCCAGGCAGTATTGCTTTTCTAATAATAACAAACAATACTAACACCACCACATTTGGAGCATGTTCTGAGCACTTTACATTATTAAATCTTTTAGTCTTTGTGGCAACCACATGAGGTAAGTAAGTACTATTATTACCCCCATCTTATAGATGGGGTATCTGAGGCACAGGGAGGTTAATTTATTCGCTCCAAATCAGGTGACTAACAACGGGGAGAGGCCATATTCAAGCTTGTTTAACCATTGTACTATCCTGCTTCTCCACTGGGCTTATTCCAATGCTTTATTGATCACCTGTTCTGCACCTGGCCCAGGTTAGAGCCCTGTGAGGAGCTGGGGATACAGCAAGGAGAGGCCCTCCCAGAATGTAGATCTGCTGAAAGTGTGTGTTGGGGGAGTGGGAGTCAGGCTAGGCTGTATCCAGGTGCCTAGCACATAGTGGGTGCTTGTTAAATAGTTATGTTAAAAAGCTTGGGACTGCTGGGCTTTTTGAGCTGGCTGTGATGGGCGTTCCCCGACAGCAGGTCCAAGAATGTTAATGCTCTGCCCTCCTCCTAGACTCCACCAGGCCCAGGAGGCCCTAGGGCAGCCCTTGTCACTCAGATCGTACCAATCCTAGGTGTGTGTATCTCCCCTTCTGGGCTCACTCTTGCTCACCCCGCGCCCCTGCTTGCAGCACAGGGCCAGCCCAGCAGCGGAAGAGGTGTGGCTTAGAGCTGAGTTGGGGGAGTGGAGGGGCCCCTGCTGGGGCCTGGGGCCAGAATGGGGTCCTGTGAGAGGTGGGGGTGGCAGCACCCGGGCCACGGGTGATGCCCTGTCTGTGCCCCAACAGTGGAGAAGATTCGAGCCACCTTCACTGTCCTCCGGGCCTTTGGCTCCGTGTTCACTGGCCACAGCCGCCGTGCCACCCGGTGCTCCATGGTGATGTCACTGGACTTGAACGCCACAGGCCGAGTCACGGCCGCCCAGCTCCAGGTGAGGCCTCTGGGTGGGAGGGAGAGGGGGCTCTTTGGGGCTGCAGTAGCCTCAGCCCCACTCAGCAGGGCCCACGCCTCCAGCTGGGACCCTGGAATGTGTCTAAATGGTCATCGCTCCCCAGGCCAAGGCCAGCTCCTCCCCACCTCACTCAGTGCCCAGACATCTCCTCCCGGAGCAGGCCAGCTCGTCTGTGCCTCGGAGTATCACAGGGATGAAATATTCATGAGTAGATACATAATTCAGCCACTCATTAGCTGGGTCTTAAAAGCGTAAGCTGAAATTAAACAGGCGCTCGCTGGCCTTCTGCGGCAGCCCGTGTGTGACAGGCACATGGCCTGTTTGTTCCTCTCTCTGAAATCACCTGGCTCCTCCCCTTCCCCCCCCCCCCGCCCCCACCAACATTCTGTTTGAACAGAAAACAGGATTAGGTTATTAGAAGGGTTGTTTGTATGTGGAGCTAGGAGAATACCCAGACTCGCTGGTGCACGATAAATCCCTTTCTGTCCCGGCCCTGAAAGTCTACCGTGCATCACCATGTGGGTCAAGTTATTAAGGGCTTCGGTTGCATAAGAGTGTGTTGGAGGGCGGCTCTGGGTTAATTGTTAGTACCCTTGGATTCCTTCATCGGAATGAGCCCGTTGCATTCGTTGATTGCCTGCGTGGACTCTGAATCGGTGAGACAAAGGCCTGGCACGTTTTGATTTGGAGGCGTCCAGCCAAGTTGGGGCCTGAGGTGCTGCCTCGAAGAGTGGGCCTGGGGGTTGGTGGGGGTGTGCGGGCAGCCTAGCGGGGCCTCGTGCTGACCGGCGCCTGTCCTCTCCCCTGGCAGACGATGCTGTTGGAGAAGAGCCACGTGGCCCGGCAGCTGGAAGGGGAAGGCAATTTCGAGGTTTTCTCCCAGATGCTATCCGGATTGGACCTGGCTCTCAGGTGAGCGACTGGGCTGAGCAGGGACAGCCGAGGGCAGTGAGACAAAGGGCCTCCGCTCTCCAGGGCCCCAGCCCTGCCTCTGCCCAGAGGTGAGAGGCAGTGGAGCCCAGTGGTTAGGAATCTGGCCTCTGATTCTTGCTGCCTGGTACTGCTCCTGGGCTGGGTGAACCTGGCCAGGTGTCACCTGCTCTGAACCTCCGTTTCTTCCTCTGTAAAGTGGAAATAGTACCTTGACTGCTGACCTTACAGGATTAAGTGAGATAATTCACATATGGCTCTTTATACACGCTGGGGGGTGGTGGTGGATGTCTGCTGTGACGGTGACATTTTGGTACAGGTTCTGACAGCAGCGTGGGAGGTGGGCAAGGAACAGCAGACCCCAAATCTTCCAGAAGCTCCTAAACTCTGTGAGAGCCTTGGGTGCACCTGAGGTAGCTCAGGGCGAGGAGGCACCAGGTGGAACAGCAGAGAAGCCACAAGACTCATCTGGGAGGGCCTTCTGGGGGAGGTGGCCCAGGGAGTCATCTCTGCCCCTCGCTGACTCCTGGGAATTCTTGGACATGTGGCTCCCTGTCTCTGAGCCTTGGTTTCCTCATCTGTTGAACGAATGAGTAAGGTTCTATCTAGTGAAGCTCCAGGGAGTGCTCACCCCAGGCGAGGGGTGATAATTTTCAATTTGCCTCTGCGTCCCCCATCATTTGTCTCCTGCCTTCCACCCCCGTCTGAAGGGCAGGCCCAACCTGTCCTGAGCCTCCTGGCTAAGGCCAGAGGGGCACCTCACCCTTTGGAGAGAGGGCAGATTAGGGAGGAAACTCCCAGTTTTCAGAGCAGGGTAACTGAGGAGTAAGGAAGCTTCTGGAAGGCCTTCACTTAAGAAGGGCCCATTGAGGGCAGCAAGTGAGGAATATTCGGGAGGCAGGGCCAGGGCCTGAGGCAGACCCCGGGGCCACCTGGGGCACTCTGTGGAGCCCCGTGCCATGATGCCCACCTGCCCTGCCAGGCCACTGGTGTGGGTGGGTCCTCCCTTACTTCTGGTCCCTTCTCTGTTTCCAGGACAGAACTGTACCTGCACCAGCTGGCAGACAGCAGCTCCTTCGGCATGGGCGTGTGGCCTAAGGTAAAGAGGAGGTCCTTCTGGGTGTGAGTGGGTGTCTGTGTCCCCATGGCCAAGACGGGCGGGTCCCCTGTGTGGCTCGTCCCTCTGCCACTGGGGTGAGTAGTTGGCAAGGGCTGGTCACGTGGGGGAGGCAGGGTTGCCTTTATGGGGCCTGGGCTTGTCAGGGAAATGAGTCTTGTGCTAATAAAGGGAACCAGGAGGTGGTTTGTGTAGAGGTTAGGGCGCGGTCTCCGGGACAGGCTGTCTGGGTTCAAACCCCGGCTCTGACACTTACTGGATATGAGACCTCAGGCATGGACCCTAGCCTCTCTGAATGTCTGTGTCCTCTTCGGTAAAATAACAACAGAACGGGCGGGCAGGCTGAGGGGAGGACAGAGCGTGGCATGGCCTGCCCGCCTGGGCCACGGGGAGAAGGTCGGGGCGCCGCCCGCGCCCTCGTTCCGCTGCCTGGCGTCCTTTGTGGAGGCAGGGCTCCCAAGGAGCTCAAAGGCCAGGGAAGGACACACGGGACGGTCCAGAGCCACCCTACCGCTCCAGTGGTGCAGCACCCTCTCTGAATTCCTACTGCCACCAAACACATCCCTAAGGCCTTTGGGAAGAATTGCTAGGACCCAGGAAGGCGGCCCCTTGCTGTGGTCCAGACTTCAGCAGCTGCCGATGACCAGAGGGAGCCAGCCGGCCGGCCGTGAGCAGGAGGACAGGACACGGGGACAGGGACAGCCACAGCCGGGCTTCCCGCAGCTGTGCCCACCGCCAGAACCAGCTCCAGCCAGTCACAGCCCCCGAGATGCCAAACAGTGACGGGCGAGAGGCCGGCAGGAAACTGACACCCCCTCACTGGAGAGCCTGCCCGGTCGGGGTGCGGGGCACCATCCCCGTCTGAACTCACCCCACAGCTCAGCCGTCTCCCAGTGACCCAGACGCGTCACCACGGCCCCAGGGCTGATCCCCGACCAAGGTCAGAACTCCCCCCAGGGTGACGGCCCCCATGCCACTCCTGTGGTGGAAGGGACGGCAGGCAGAGACCAGGAGTAGAGTCTTTTTTATTAATGGCTGCGTTTTCAAAGAACCGTTTTGTTACCAGGAAAGCTCCCCAGGAAGGGATTGCATTAGTGCAACAAGGGGGAGCCTTGATGCCAGGCTTTCCAGACACTTCCAGGTGGAGACTTTTGGCCTAGGCCGGCCGCCGGGGACTCGGGGGCTGGGAGGACACACGGCCCCTCCCCCGCCCCGACGGGGCGCTAAGGCACCCGGCCCGCCTGGGGGGGCAAAACCCCGTGCCGTCAGCAGGCCGGCGGCTTGCAGCCCTCAACCTGCAGCCCTTTGCTCAGGAGGAAGGCGTCCTGCATGGGGTCACAACCCAGGAAGAGCTTCACCATGCCCTTGGCATCCTCGGAGCCCCCTGGCCTCAGAATGCAGCTTCTGTAGTCCATGGCAACCTGAGGAGAGGGGGCGGGGCTGCAGGAGGGTGGAGCACCCCCTTCACGGAGGGTGTGGGTGTGGCCACCTCTGCTGTGACTCAACAAAGGGCAGGGGAGCAGGGGGTTCTGGGCAGGGCCCTCAGAGCCTGGCAGGCCCAGGCGGGCGGCACAAGCATCTAGGCCCAGGCCAAGGACCTCCGTGTTGGTCTGCACGGCAGGCCGGCCTCTCACCTTGCCACTCAGGACGCCCTCCTGCTTGAAACGAGTGTGTGGACCGTGTCCGCGGAGTACACCTCGCTGCACAGGTAGCCATAGGACTGGGCGTCATAGCTTCCTGCCAGGTGGCCGAAGGTCGCAGGCAGGTGGGTCCCTGGGACACACGCGGAGAGGCTCCTGCCCGGCCCCCTGGCCGCTCCGTGCCCCTTCCCCAGAGCCCAGAGCTTGGGGCCTCAAAGCAGCCCTGTCTGAGTCCCCTGCCACTAGAGGGAGTATTGGCCCAACACTTCTAGAAAACGGGGACCTTGCGGGCAACTCAGTGGAGGGACACAAATCAATCTTTGCCGACTTTCTGCTGAAGCTCACGAGGGTTCACCCCTAAGCCTCTTACAGGGACAGCTGCCCGAGGCTCCGAGGGATGAGTCAGGGCTCGCCCTCCAGCACGGGGAGAGCGCGGGTTAAAGCGCTCACGAGGGAGTGAACTGCGTCTCCGCACCGACACGCACGGGCAAACCTCGTCGACGCGTTCCGTCCGGGGTATGAAGCCCTCTCCTGCCTCTTCCAGGCTCTCCAGAAAGCACGTGCAGATACGCCCAGCCCACCCTCGGACTCCGCGGGCCACAGCTGGAGGGACCAGCCCAGGAACCCAGGCAGGAAGAGGCCAGAGGTCAGCGGGCCTCGACCAGAGCCCGTCAGTCGGTCCCCCTTCACACACCACCAGAGGATCCTCTTGAACTGGGCAGTAGCCGCCAACCGACCGCTAAGGTGGGCCCGGCGTGTGCTTGGCTACCTGGCGTGGCTGGGACCCTGAGGATCTCCTGGCAGAGGCGGGCATTGTCCTAGGCCGGGTCCGAGGGCGTCTGCGTGTGCAGGGCCTGGTCCACCTTGGCCAGGACGATCTGGCGCAGGTTGAAGAGGCCTGGAGGGCGGGAGGAAGGAGACGGGGGCGCTGGCACTGTGTCCAGGCCGTGCTTTCCAGCCGGGCGGTCCGGGAGCCCCTTTCCTTTCCCTCGGCCCGGCCGCACGGGGGTTGGCCAGCCGGGACTTGATGAGCTTGTCCAGCAGCTCCTGGGGGACGGCACTGCCCGTGCCCCGCCGAGACTGGCAGGAGCGCCAGGGCTTCACAGGGTGCGGCGCTCCCGGCCCCAGAGCCTAGCCTCTGGTTCTCATCCCCGGCTGTCACCAGAGTCGCAGGCAACGTGCCCTTCTTTTCGTTTGTCTTTTTTCCGGCCCTCGACCACGCAAAGGTGTGAAGCCCTGCCACTCGCTGCCACGTGGATGCACCGTGAGAACACGGTGCTCAGCGAGAGAAGTCAGACACAGAAGGACACACAGGGTGTGACCCCACTGAGGGGAAACGTCCAGAACAGGTAGATCCACAGAGTCAGAGTGGGTTCCTGGTTGTCAGGGACAGGGGAGGGGAGGGAATGATAACTAAGGGCGTGAGGGACCTTTTTGGGGTGAGGGAAATGTTCCAGAACAGGGCAGTAGTGACGGCTGCACAGCTCAGTAAAGTGTCCCCACGCGCTCCGGTTGCAGTCTGTGAGAGCATCGCTCTCAGGACGAAGGGCTGACTGCAGGAAGACTGAACGAGCACTGGGTCCTGGGCCCAGACGCTCAGCTGGGGACCCCCCCATTGGGAAGTCACTGGGACTTGCTGAGCCTCCACCGAGACTTGCAGCAGCCCCAGGACCTCACAGGGCGTGGTGCTCCTGGCCCCAGAGCCTAACCTCTGGTTCTCATCACTGCCTGTCACCAGCCTTGCATGCAACGTTCCTTTCTTCTATTTTGTCTTTTTTAAAGGCAACTCTTGAATACCTGTATTTAACATGCAGGGAACCAGTCCTGACTCCTTGATCTGGGACTTGCAGCCTCCAGAGTCTCGAGGACATCCACTTCCGTCGTTTACGCGCCCAGTGCGTGGGGTTTGATGATGGAAACTGACACCGAGAGCGTCTCCTCGTGCGGGGTGACATCAGCGGAAGAATCCCGTGGCGAGGGCCTGCCTGAGGACCACGGGAGAGCCCGGGCCCTCCCCGCCCCCTGCCTTCAGCCCCTCGCCCGCCCCCTCCTGGGAGCGGAGCTGGTGCATCGCTTGCCAGAACTCATGGAAGTAGGTCTCCAGCTCATCGTGCTGCAACAGGGAGGGCGGGTTGGGCGTAGGCTTGGTGAAGTTGGCCACCATGGCCGCGATGGCAATCTGGCGCCTCCCGTCCTGCTGCAGGCAGCCCGGCTGCAGGCCAAAGCAGGCCATGTGCCCGGACTTCCCTTCCCTGGGGAGGGACGCGGGTGAGGCCCCGCTACCACAGAGGAGCCCCGGCCCACGGCCGACAGGTTCCCCCACGCATGCACCGAGGGTAGAGGTCCAGGTAGAACTTGCTGATGGATGACCTTGCCCGAGGCCGCGTCCCGGACCGTGTAGAGCCTCACATCTTCATCTTCGTGACGCATGTTGGTGCCTTCCTCCAGGTCGAAGGTCAGCCCCAGCAGCTCCTGGGAGATGCCCAGCCGCCCGCGCATGACCACCTGCATGGGGAAGGACTCATTGAGCAGGTACTGGTCCACGTGGTAGCGCGTCTCCTCCCCCTGGTTCATGTAGTAGCGCAGGTCCTAGACGTTGATGGGCCCGTCAAAGTGCAGGCCCCGCCTCTGGCACTCAGCCTTCTTTAGCTCCAGGATCACGGCCGCTCCTGCTCCCCGAGGGGCTTCAGCTTCTGGGCCAGCTCATCTGCGGGCAGAGGGGAGAGGCTCAGCTATGTCCCTGTGGCAGCCGCCCAGCCGCCCCCCACCCCACGCCCCTCGAGGCAGAATGAAGGGTTGGGGAAGGCGACCCCCAAGGGCTGACACAGTGGGGTCTCAGGCAGCACCACGTCCAGTCAAGGTCCACCTGACCCCCGTCCCCACTGGGACTCGGGGAGGCGGGGTTACCTAGGAAAGTGGCCACCACCTGGCTGGTCTTGGCCATGTTCATCTCCAGCACAGAGTCGGCACGCGTGCTGAATCCCAGCAGGCGGGACTTCTGAGCCTGCAGCCTTACCAGCTCCCCGAGGATCGCGCAGTTCTCCTGGAACCCAGAGACAGCCAGCGCTGGGGACCGTGGGCCACGCCCTCCCCACAGGCCCCGGGCCAGGTCTCTGTGGGTGGGAGGGCTCTCAGGCCACTGGCGGGCACAGCCAAACCCCCTCCCTCCTCCTCCTGGCCTGGATTTCTAGACACTTTGGTGCTGTCCTAACATGTGGTCTTTATGAACACAGGTCCTTTTGGAACCAGAAACGGCATGAACCATGATGAGCTCTAAGGCCAAGGGCAGGAAGAAATGTGACCAGGCTCTCCAGGAGCCACCCAGGGGCCTCCCCGGGCTCAACAATACAAACTTGGCTGCCGTGCAGACAGCAGCTCATCCCCACGGCGCCCGAACACCCAGCCCCTGGACGGCGAGAGACCTGTTGCTGCAGGTGGCCCGTGGTTGGCTGGTGAGGCCTGGCCCCAGGCGTACGCCACCTTCTCTGGGGCCACCTCTCTGGGTCTGCGGTGGGGTTCTCCTGGGAGCCCCCAGTCACCACAGGACCAACGTGGCCTGTCTGCAGCCCAAGAAGGTGGGGACACAGGTCTGTCCCCCGTGGACATCACCCGCGAGGCCGAGCAAGCACCAGTGGTGTCTGCGGGGAAGATGAAGGGCTCATGCACAGCCCCCATCTACTGAAGATGCTAAACGGGAGAAGCACAGACTGCAGCCACATGCGGTATGGACCAAACGCAAGTGTCCTTGCAGGAACCGATGTCTGAATGTCGAGGCTGTTCCCGGGCCACAGTGAGAAGGCCCAGGCCCCACGCAAGGCACAGAGAGGGGATGGGGGGAACATCTGCGAATCTGAGCTCATCGGGCATCACCCCAGAAGGAGAGGGAGAGAGCCAGAAGGAGATACGGAGGGAGAGGGAGAGAGAGGGAGGTACAGACGTCTCTCCCTTCCCTGGGGGTTCTCTAGTGCAGCCAAGCCTGAAAACCACTGCATTTCGGGAGATGGGTCCTCGTGGAAAAGTTAAATAGTAGCTCATGGCATTATCGACACATATTAAAATGGCCCCAAATCTTGGGGAGTCAGGGAGGGGAGCTGGCGGCTGCCTCGTAAACGAGGAGAGATTGGGCGTCAGAGGAGGTGCCTGCCTCCACCACCTCCGCCACCGCCGCCCCCCCCAGGGCCCCGCAGACTTCATCTCCCAGCTGTGGTCCTGGGCTGGAAGGTAGCGGGGAGGTCAGGCCGTCCCAAGCATCAACGTTGACTTCAGGGCTGATCTGAAAGGCGCCTGGTGTTTGTTGAAGCAGAAAAAAGAGAAAGCAGTGGGCAGAGGATGGGAGGGGGAGGGAGCCCCCATCAGCCCTTCTCCCTGTCTCCCTCTCTGTCTCCCTCTCTGTCTCCCTCCCTCCCTCCCTCCCTCTACCTCCCTGCCTCTCACTCTCCCTCCATCTCTCCCTCTGCCTCTCTCCCTCCCTCTCTCCCTCCCTCTCTCCCTGTCCCTCTTGCCCTGTCCTGTCCCTCTCTCCCTCCCTCCATCCCTGTCTCTCTTTCCCTGTCCCTCTCTCCCTCTCCCTCTATCCGTCCCCCCTCCCTTTCCCCGTTTCCATCTCCCTCTCTGCCTCCCTCTTTCCCTGTCCCTGTTTCCCTGCTCTGCTCTCCCTCTCCCTCTTTCCCTCTCCCTCTCTCCCTGTCCCCCTTTCCCTGTCCCTGTTTCCCTGTTCCGTTCTTCCTATACCTTTTTCCCTCTCCCTCTCTCCCTCTCGTGCTCCCTCTCCCTCTCCCTCTCCCTCCACCTCCTTCCCTCTCCAGAGAGGGAAGGAGGTGGAGGGAGAGGGACAGGGAGCAGGAGAGGGAGGGGGGAGAGGGAGAGAGGGATAGAGGGAGGGAGAGGGACAGGGAGCAGGAGAGGGAGGGGGGAGAGGGAGAGAGGGATAGAGGGAGGGAGGGAAAGACAAAGACATCTCTCCCTCCCTCCCTCTATCCCTCTCTCCCTCCCTCTCTCCCTCTCTCCCTCCCTCTCTCCCTCTTCCTCGCTCCCTCTCCTCCCTCTCCCTCCGTCTCTCCATCTCCCTCACTCCCTCCCAGAGACAGACGAAGAGGCAGAGACAAGGGAGAGGGAGAGAGGGAGAGGGAGAGAGAGGGGGAGAGAGGGAGAGAGGGAGAGAGAGAGAGGTCTCTTCCTCCCTTTCCCTCTCTCCTCCTTCTCTCCCTCTCTCCCACTCTCCCTCTTCCCTCTCCCTCTCTCCCCCCTCCCTCTCTCCCTCTCCCCCTCTCCCTCGTCTCTCCCTCTCCCTCCATCTCTCCCTCTCTGGGAGGGAGTGAGGGAGACGGAGAGACGGAGGGAGAGGGAGAGGGAGGAGAGGGAGGGAGACGTTTCCTCCCTCCCTTTCCTCCCTCTTCTCCCTCTCCCTCTCCCTCTCCCTCTAACTCTCCCGCTCCCTCCATCTCTCCATCTCCCTCACTCCCTCCCAGAGGGAGAGGGGAGGGAGAGAAGGAGAGGGAAAGAGGAGAGGGAAGAGGGAGAGGAAAGAGGCAGAGGAAAGAGGCAGAGGGAAGAGGCAGAGGGAAGAGGGCGAGAGGGAGAGGGAGAGAGAGGGGGAGACGGAGAGAGGGAGAAAGAGAGAGGTCTCTTCCTCCCTTTCCCTCTCTCCTCCTCTCTCTCCCTCTCTCCCACTCTCCCTCTTCCCTCTCCCTCTCTCCCCCCTCCCTCTCTCCCTCTCCCCCTCTCCCTCGTCTCTCCCTCTCCCTCCATCTCTCCCTCTCTGGGAGGGAGTGAGGGAGAGGGAGAGACAGAGGGAGGGAGAGGGTGAGACAGAGGGAGGGAGAGGGAGAGAGGAAGGGAAAGGGCGAGGGAGGGAGAGGGAAGGAGGGCGAGACGTCTCTCCCTCTCCGTCTCCCTTCCCCTCCCTCTCTCTCTCTCCCTCCCTTCCTCTCCCTCTCCCTCTCCTAGAGGGAGGGAGGGAGAGGGCGAGACAGAGGGAGAGGAGAGGGGGAGTCGGAGAAGGAGGTAGGGAGAGGGAGAAGGCGAGAGGGTGCCTGCTTCCCTCTCTGTCTCCCTCCCTCCCTCCCTCCCTCTCCGTGTCCCTGTCTCCCCCCTCTCCCTCTCCCTCTGTCTCTCCCTCTCTGGGAGGGAGAGAGGGAGAGGGAGAAGGAGGGAAAGTGATGGAGGGAGGGAGAGGGAGAGAGGGTGAGGGAGAGAGGGAGAGAAGGAGGAGAGAGGGAGAGGGAGGGAGGAAGAGAGCTCTCCCTCTCTCCCCCCTCTCTCTCCCCCTCCCTCTCTCCCTCTCCCCCTCTCCCTTGTCTTTGCCTCTCCCTCCGTCTCTCCCTCTCTGAGAGGGAGTGAGGGAGACGGAGAGACGGAGGGAGAGGGAAAGGGAGGAGAGGGAGGGAGGCAGAGGGAGGGAGGGAGGGAGAGACGTCTCCTCCCTCCCTCTCCTCCCTCTTCTCCCTCTCCCTCTCCCTCCAACTCTCCCGCTCCCTCCATCTCTCCATCTCCCTCACTCCCTCCCAGAGGGAGAGACGGAGGGAGAGGCAGAGACAGGGGAGAGGGAGAGAGGAAGAGGGAGAGAGAGCGGGGAGAGAGGGAGAGGAAGAGAGGGGGAGGGAGAGAAGGAGAGGGAAAGAGGAGAGGGAAGAGGGAGAGGAAAGAGGCAGAGGAAAGAGGCAGAGGGAAGAGGGAGAGGAAGAGGGAAGAGGGAGAGAGGAGAGAGGGAGATAGGGAGAGGAAAGAGAGAGGGAGAGGGAGGGAGAGGGAGAGAGGGAGGGAGAGAGGAAGAGACAGAGGGGGAGAGAGAGAGGGAGTGGGAAAGAGGTAGAGGGAGAGCGGAACAGGGAAAGAGGTACAGGGAGAGAGGGAGGCAGAGAGGGAGGAGAGGAAGCAGGGAGAAAAGAGAGAAAGAACACACCGTCTACATTTCTGTCAAACGACACCGGGGATCCTTACACAACCAGGAGAAAGTAACACAGGGAGGCTCTTTCTCAGCTGGAACTGGAACTGCAGACGGGGCCAAACACCACCAGGCTGGCCACACGTGTCCAGCCGCCGCTCCAGCCCCGTCAGCCGTGAGTCCGGTCACCAGGGCTCTGAGTGTCTGCTCCAGGGAGCTGGGGTTCACCCTCTCACCCGGGAGGCCGGGCCAAGAGAGCAGGGCCCCGGGCTGGACACATAGGGGAAAACGCATCCCCACAGGACAGCTTGTGCGAGCAGATTCAGCTACCAGATTCTAGAGGCCCGGGACCACCCTGTGGCCCGTGAAACCCAGGAGCCACGAGGGTCTTGCAACGTGATTCCTGTCCGTTGGACTGTAAAGTTTGTGTAGGGAATCTTGGAAACAGTGGTAACAAGGCTGAATTGGAACGAGCTTTAGGCTATTATGGACCACTCTGAAGTGTGTGGGGTGCTAAAAACCCTCCCGGCTTCGCTCTCGTTGAATGTGAAGATCCCCGAGATGCAGCCGATGCTGTCCGAGAACTAGATGGGAGAACACTATGTGGCTGCCGAGTAAGAGTGGACCTGTCGAATGGGGAAAAGAGAAGTCGAAATCGTGACCGCCTCCTTCTTGGGGTCGTCGCCCTCGAGATGATTATGGGAGGAGGAGTCCTCCACCTCCCACACATCTCCAAGATGGAGAGCCTTCTCCGTCAGCCAGAGCAGGTCCCTTTCTAGATATAGGAGAAGAGAGAGATCCCTGTCCCAAGAGAGAAATCACAAGCCGTCCCGATCTTTCTCTAGGTCTCCTAGCCGATCTAGGTCAGATGAAAGGAAATAGAAGACCACTTTGCAAGAGGAGTGGTGTACAGGCAATAACTTCATTTGGCAGGAGTATGTACAGAAAATTCAAGTTTTGTTTGAGACTTCCGAAGCTTGGTGCACTTTTTAAATGTTTTAGTTGTTCACATTTGTTTGTCTCTTGGGACAGTGACACATAAAGGTGTCATTCTCTATGGTTTGAAATGGGTCCTGGGAGGCATGTAATATGAAGAATTGTTACCTTACAATGTTCCCTTAAGCAAAATTGAACTTGCTTTGAATTTTTGGTCTTGCCTAGACTGATAATAAAACTCTAACTCCTGCCCACCTAAAGTGTGATGTTTACTATTATGGAAACAACACTGGCAAACATTGAAAAGACTTTCTGTAGCTGGGATATGGTATGCAGCTGTAGTTAAGCAAGCAGTCTTTAAAAGGTGCTGTGAACCCAAGCCAGCAGGTAAAAATGAAAGCCGCACCCTTACCCTAGATTAGAGGTTTAAAAATTCCACTAGTCTTCACACCGGACAAGAGATTGTCCAGGGAGTTTAAAATCTAAGAAGTTTCAAGGAAGTTAGTTTACCTTTGAGTTAGGTCATACGTCCCCTCTGTGATTGCTGTACATGAATACATAGCTCTTTGTAATATTTTTTGGAAATTTGAGATTATCAAGATACCAATGTCCTGCCAGATTAAGAGTATATTGTAGAGCTGAACTTTGAGTTACTGTGCAATTTTTTTTTTCATGCTGTCATTTGTAATATGTTTTGTGAGAATCCTTGGGATTAACGTTTTGGTTGCAAAAGAAAAAAAGAAAAGAAAAGAATCCGCCTGCCAATGCAGGGGACACAGGTTCAAGCCCTGGTCCGGGAAGATCCCAGGTGCCGCAGATCAACTAAGCCCGTGGGCCACAACTACTGAGCCTGCACTCTAGATCCTGGGAGCCAGAACTACTGAGCCCCCGTGCCACAACTACAGAAGCCCACACGCAACGAAGACCCAATGCAGCAAGAAAAAAAAGACGATACTGGCCAGGTGATCAAGGGTAAAATCGTTTGTCATAAGTCCCGTTGATGGTGTGTATCCTTGATGTGACCTGAGGAGAATGGCATTTTTATCTCTGTCTGGGTCTTCCGCCCCAAACCCCATAACTCCAGACCAACCATAAGAAAACATCAGAAAACAAACAGACTAACAAATTGAGGGACAAAACACCTGACCAGTCCTCCTCAAAACTTTCAAGGTATCAAAACCCAGCGACGTCTGAGAAATGTCACAGCCCAGAGGAGACTGGGACAGAAAAAGGATGTTAGGGGAACACTAGGGAAATTCTAATAAAGTGTGGACTTTAGTTAATAACAATGTATCCATCTTGGTTCCTTAGTTGGATAAACATGTCACACTAAGGTACTAATGAGTTGGAAATAGGGGTACTGGGTCAGGGTCCACGGCACTCTGTACACTCTGTACAGATCTTTGCAACTTTTTTGTAACTCTAAGCTCTTGTAAAATTAAGCGAGTACTGAACAGAGCTAAGAATGTTATTTCCCTGATTTGAACATGCCTGAGTTTCTTTTCATGGTCACATTTTTGCTATTTGGATGTGTCTTGGAATCAGTAGCAAAGGAGAGTTGCCAGCCCCTGGGAAGATGTGGGTGGTTCGCAGGTGGCTTGCTCTGGAGCTGAAGACCACGGTGGGAAGTCTGCAGCCTCGGGCTGCACTTAGAAACATGGGAGGGGATGGGCCAGCTCAGTTAGGGATGGAACCTATAAATAAAACTTTTTTCTTTTCCGTTATGGCTTATCACAGGATACTGAATATAGTTCCCTGTGCTAGACAGTAGGACGTTGTAGTTTATCCATCCTATATTTAATAGTTTGCATCTGCTAACCCCAAACTCCCAATCCAACCCTCCCTCACTGTTTCTCCCCCTTGGCAACCACAAGTCTGTTCTCTATGTCTGTGAGTCTGTTTTTGTTTTGTAGACGAGTTCATTTGTGTCGTATTTTAGATTTCACATATAAGTGAGATCATATGATATTTGTCTTTCTCTTCTGACTTACTTCACTTAGTATGATAATCTCTAGGTCCATCCACGTTGCTGCAAATAGCATTATTTCATTCTTTTTATGGCTGAATAATATTCCATTGTATATATGTACCACATCTTCTTTATCCATTCATCCATCAGTGGACATTTAGGTAGCTTCCATGTCTTGGCTACTGTAAATAGTGCTGCAATGAACGTTGGGGTGCATGTATCTTTCTTTCTTTCTTCTTTCCTTCTTCCTTTCTTCCTTTCTTTCTTTCTCTCTCTCTCTTTCTCTTTCTTTCTTTCTTTCTCTCTCTCTCTCTTTCTCTCTTTCTTTCTTTTTTCTTTCTTCTTTTATTGTCACACGGCATGTGAGATCTTAGTTCCCTGACCAGAGATGGAACCCACGCCCCCTGCACTGGAAGCATGGATTCTTAACCACTGGACCACCAGGGAAATGCCAGGGGTGTATGTATAGTTTTGAATTAGAGTTTTCTCCGGATCTATGCCCGGGAGTGGAATTGTGGAACCCTATGGCAGCTGTATCTGTTCCTGCACGCCTCACATCAACCACCTGCACTCCAATCCTTGCTCTCAACGTCATCTTCGGGGAACCCAACCTGCGACAGGGACCTTGACAAGAAGAAATGGCTCAGGGAAAAGCTACCTGCACGGGGAGGAGATAGAGACCATCGCCCCTGGGGTGCGGAGGGGAGAGTGGGTGCAGAGGTTTGTCATTTCACCCCCGATACTCATCTCAGCCCTCGTGGCTGCCCCACTCTAGGTCACCTCGGGATACAGAGGTGAGCCGGTTAGAGTCCCTGCCTGTGCAGGAATCGGGGCACCAGCGGGTCTGAATAATATTAGTGCAGGGTCTCCCCCGTGGCACTGGGGTTATTCGGGGCGGGTCATCCTCTGCTGAGGGCCCCTCCTGGGCACTGTGTGGGGTTTAGCAGCATCCCTGGCCTCACCCATTTGATTCCAGGGGCCCTCCCTCCCAGTTGTGACAACCACAGATTTTCCCCACACATCACGGAAGAACTGGGTGAGGCGGGGGCAGGATGGTTCTGGGCGAGGACAGCTGTGTTGAAGCAACCAGCCTGGCCCAGGGCAAGGTCTGCCCCAATCCCGTCAGCGCCTGCATTTAGAACTGCCCCTTTCCTCTCCCACCTCCCCTGCCCTGCAGTGGTCTCCGAGACATCATCCCCATGTAATAAATCACACCTTCTCAGTTTACTGTTTGCTGCCCTCGCTAGAACGTGAGCTCTTTGAGGACAGGGATGCTGTTATGTCCCCAGCACCTAGAAGAGTGTCTGCTGTGTAGTAGATGCTTCATAAATACTTGCTGAATAAAGGAGTTGAATAAAGGGATGAGTGGATGAATGAATGAAGGTTACAATGGAAGGAGGGGGGAGATTCCCTTTCTGGCTCTCGGGGGTTGGGAGATCAAGTGAAAGATCTGTCCTAAATAGGCTGACCAGCCTTCTGGGGTTCCCCGGGACTGAGAGTTTCCCCAGAGTTCCAGCGCTCAAACCTGAGCGGTCCTGGGCAAACTGGGGGCGGGTGTTGGTCACCCTATCTAAACACAGTAACAATTCCAGCTGCAATAGCAATGGCCAATGACCTCTACGGTCTTATTGACCATGCACAGTTCTCTACCTGGCGGGGAAGGGTGGGCCGGGATTGGAATTCTGGTGATCCAGGGCGGGTGAGGGCACACCCCGGGCTTGTGGAGGGGAGTCCAGGAAGGTTCTGGAGGAAGTGACAGTGACACAGGAGGGAGGGAGGAGTCTAAGGAAGAACATCCCACATGACAACCTGTGCCAATGGCCCTGGGCCCAAGGTCACACCTGACCAGGGCTTGCTTTTTTTTTTTTCTAATTTACTTTTCCCCACATGGATATGCAATTGTCCTAATGCCATTTATTGAAAACTCCTTAATTTCCCCACTTTCTATCATATCAAGTTCTCATATATCTGTTTCTGGACCTTTTTTCTATACCATAGAGCTATACGTCCCATCCTTGCACCACTAGGGCTGTTTCATCACTATAACTTTATTTATTCATTTTGTTTTGGCCGTGCTGTGTGGCATGTGGGATCTTATGTCCCTGACCAGGGATCGAACCCGCGTCCCCTGCAGTGGAAGCTCGGAGTCTTAATCACTGGACCTCCAGGGAAGTCCCCAGGGCTTGCTTTGACATCCATGGAATGGTGGCAGGTGGGCACGGGGAGCAGCTGTCTGTGAGCCATCCTGTGTAGAAATGCAGGGTGGAGGGGAGGACAGATGGAGCTGGAGGGGAAGAAGCGGAGGAGGGAGGGAGGAAGGGAGGGAGGCCGGGCGAGAGACAGACAGAGAGTTTCCGGAGACAATAGCTCTGGCCGTGTCCTAGGGCATGAAAGCTGAAAATAGCTCCTAGTGCCGGGAGCCTTGGAGCCGGAGGCTGGGAGCCAGGGTGACTGGCTCTCCTCCCTGGTGTGTGTGTGTTGCGGGGGGGTGGGTGGCTCTGGGCTTCTCAGGCTGGGAATGGGGTGCACAGAGCAGGAACGGAGCAGGGACCCTTCTCTCTGGAACCTCGTGGGCCATCCTCAGCTCACAAAGCTGAGCCACTCCTTGCCCTACGAGTGGGGGGCTTATCCTCCCTGTCCCCTGGATCATACCCCCTCACACACAACTTCCCCGTGTGTGTTCCCAGCAACCAAGAGAATCTGTTTTTAAAAGATTTGGGGGAGGGGGGTAACCATACAAACAAGAGCAGAATGGATACTTTTTCAGGATATGAATGGCTCTGTGTAAGCCCACCCCCAGGGTAACCACAGTCCTGACCTCTAACACTCTTGACGAGTCAGCCTTGGTCTGGGCTTGCGGACCCACGGAAGCTTCCTCATTCCCTCCTTCAGGTCCCGACTCTCCCTCGGCGTCTTTGTGAGAAGCACCCGGGGAAGTGGGACTGCTAGGCTGTACTGCTGCTAGAACTCCACCTGGGCTCCACCAGGCTCCAGCCCCCCGCCCTGTCCACCTAACTGACCCTGAGGCACCTCAACTGGTAGGAGCAGCATCACCTTCCCTCCTGGGACTCGTGATACTTAAGGGAGACACCGAAAGACAAGCCTTTGGCTCCCTGGCTGGCAAAGAGCAGGTACTCAATTGTCATAAGTGTCCGTATCAGTGAGGGTTCTCCAGACAAACAGAATCCATATGGGGTGTGTGTGTATATACACACACACGTACATATGTACAAGCATACAAACATATACAGCTGTGTACATATGCAGTATGCGTACACACATATACACATATAGTATATACAATACACACATACATATATACACACATATAAAATGCAGTTTGTATATATACAGTATGTATACACACATATACACACAATATAGACAATACACACATACATATACACTATACATACACACATATAAAATGCATAGTTGGTATGTATACAGTATGTACACATACGTATAACATATGCAATATACACACCTAGGTACATATATAGCATACGTATATACACACATACAAAGATATTTAGGTGTGCATATAGACAGTATACATACATACACATATAATATATGCAATACATACACGTACGTACATATAGACACACATATACACCTACATATAAAAGCATATAGCATAAAAATATATATGTACTGTATATAGAAATTCATCGTATATATACATACATATATCATATATATAAGATATATACACATACATATATACAATGTGTACACACACACCCCTATATGTAAATATGCGCATGTACATACACATATAAATTCATACGCAAGTGTGTATATAATAGTATATTCATATATACATATAATACCTAGAAACATATTGGGGGGGAGGTGTCACGGTACGTCAAGGGCGGGAGTCGAACCCGCCACCCCAGGCCCCGAGGGGTCTCCCCGGGTCTCCACTTCGGGCCGGTGGGTGTGGCCGGGGGGGCAGCTGAAGACGTGCGTGCGTGCTTGCGTGCGTACGTGCGTGCGTTCGTACGTGCGTACGTGCGTGCGTGGGGGCGGGTCCACGGGGCGGGAGGCGCTCGCCGCGAGTGAGTGGTTCAGCCGGGCCCCGGCTCATTGTGCTTGCCTCACGCCGGCCCCAGTTGGCAGCAGCGCTGGAGGCCCCGGGCCTGTGACCACAAAGAGGGAGCCGGGGGCCGGACGGGAGCAGGCCGGCGGCGGCGGCGGCGGCGGCTGAGGCCCAGGCCAGGCTCCCTCCCCTCAGCCTCCCGCCCGCCCGCCCGCCTGTCCCGCCCCCGCCGGCGGCGCCCCGCCCCTCCCCCAACCGCCAGACTAGCCTGGTGCGGGGGCCGCGCGCGAAAACGTGGGGGAGAAGCTGAGGCTGGAGTCGCCCGTGGTGGCCGAGCCCGCCGTCTACCCATGGCTGCTGCTGGTCTACGTGAGTGCCGCCCGTCCCCTCTTCCCGGACCTCCACCTCTCTTCCCCCACGGCGCGCGCTGAGCCCACCGAGTAACGGAGCGACTCGAGTCGCCAGACCCTCTTTGGAGCCCCCCTTCCCGCCCTGCCTGGTTCTCCGCGGCCGTTTCCAGCCCCCGCGCGCAGGGTGGGCAGAGGGGGGCCGGGGCCACAGACTCGGCAGCGGGGACCCCGCGCTTCCGAGGGGCGCCCGAGCCGGTCTGCCGTTGGCCCTGTAGGGCTGGGGACCCAGGTCCGCCCCCCCGCCCCCCGGCCTGGACTGCCGGCGGGCTTGCCCTTCCATACTTTATGATCTGACACGTCGGGTTTCTTTTTCCTGGCCAGCTTTACCATTACCTGACCAGCTTTCCCAGCATCCCCTGATAATGTGTTAGATATTCAAGTTTTAGGGCCCGGTCCCAGCCCTATGGAATCAGCAACTCTGGTGGGGCTCAGTGATCTCTGTTACAACAGGCCCTCCAGATGATTTTTATTCACCTTAAAGTTTGAAAATATCTGCATTGTCAGCTGGCCGAAGCGTCCACCAGCAGGTGAAGGGGAGTGGCGCCTGGAAAAGATAGGGACTAGCCAAGGTAAGTACAGTAGCATTTGCCATGGTAGTAATGGAGAATGCCTTTTCTCCACTGGTTGGCACAGACTAGTATCTGGGAGCAGTGGCAGGGTTATTTAGGATGCTTTACATTGCAGTGTAGAGTGACCGCTGTCCTGGTTTGCCAGGGACTTCCCCTGTGTGAGCACTTAAAATCTCATCCTGGCAAACCCCTTAGCCTTGGGTTTGAAAAACTTAGGGAATAACATGAAATTTAGGGGAAACATGATCTAGGTTTTGGGCAAGTCACAAGTGCTAATTAAAGCTAAGCAAGTATGGACAACATCTAGCCTTCTTTACCCCTTTGCGGGGAGGTAAATCTTGATTGGGTGAGAGGACTTATTGTTAAGAGATCTTTGTAGAAACATCCCCTTCTGCTTAGTCCGCTGGTTCTCCGTTCTGGCTAGACATTGGCATCGTCTGAGGAGAGTTAAAATGATTGTATTGGTCTAGCATGACCAACCGTCGGTGTGAGGGTTTTTAAAAAGTGCTTCAGAGGATTCTAATGTGCAGCCAAATTTAGGTGCCACTGCTTAAGCTTTTGAACCGCTGCTACGTATTTTCACCTCATCTTGCTGTGAGAATATCCAACTGTAGTTGAGGTTTGTTGTTTTTCTTTTTCTTTTTTTAACTGTCTTATTATAAGATTTACTGTCTTAAATAAGATTGAATGGACAGAAAATCCTGCTAGTCCATCTGGTATAGCTGGATACCCAGAGTAATATCGTTAAGATATGTACCATTTAAGTATTGTGACTGGCCTTTTAAAAATTAACATATGCATTAAATTAGTATTGATAGTATAGATCTCTTTCGAAGTTGTCATGTTGGGGAGCTATACCTCTAATCTGCTGCCATTGCTAAATATCTGGACACCTCTTACTAGGAATTGCTTTTAAAAATCTTTAGGGATTAAAACCAAGATTGCTGTATTATTTGTACTGGGACCACAAAAACCTCACAGAGTTCCCCCGCTGTACCTTCTACCCCCATCTCTAACCCTTGGCAACTTCTAATCTGTTCTCCATCTCCACAGTTTTGTTATTTTAAGAATAATATAATCATGAATTACTTAATCTTCGGAGATTGGCTTTTAAAAACTTTTCCCTCGGCATCATTCCCTTGAAGTTCATTTCAATTTTTGCATATATTAATAATTTGTTCCTTGTTGTTGCTCGGTAGTATTCTATCATAAGATTTTATCACAATTTGTTTCAACATTCACCCATTGAAAGACATTTGGGGAGTTGCCAGTTTGTGGCTATTAGAAATAAAACTGCTCTGAACATTTATGTGTAAGTTTCTGTGGGAACTTCATTAAGTTTTTGTTTCTTTTGGATAAATGCTCAAGAGTACAATTACTGCATTGTAGGGTGAATCTACTTTTAGGATTAAAAGAGACTGTCAAGCTGTTTCTCAGAGTGGCTAAACCATTTTATTTTCCCACCAGTGATGTGATATAATTTTTCTACGTACTCGCTAGCATTTGATGTTGTCACTATACTTTAATTTTAGTTATTCTCTGATATCTCATTATGGTCTTAATTTGCATTTCCCTGATGGCTAACGATGTTGAACATCTTTTCATGTGCTTCTTTGCCATGTGTATATTCTCTTCCATGAAATGTCTGTTCCTGTCTTCTGCCTATTCTCTAGTTGGATTTTTTTAAGTTGTTTGGAGAGTTCTTTGTATATTATAGATACAAGTCATTTGTCTCCTATGGGATTTTCAAATATGTTTTCCCACTGTGTAATTTGAGTTTTCATCCACTTAAAAGGATCTTCTATGAAGCATTTTTAACTCATTTTGATGAGATCCAATTGATCAGTTTTTGCTTTTATTGATCATACTTTCGGTGTCAAGTCTAAGAATTATTCACCTAGTTGTAGATGCCAAAGATTTTCTCCTATTTTTTTTTTCTAAAAATGTCCTGCTTTTACATTTAAGATTATGATCCACTTTGATTTAATTTTTGTGTAAGATGTGTAAGGTTTAGGTTAAGGTTCATTGTTTGTTTGTTTGTTTTTGTCGAGGGATGTCCAACTGTTTCAGTACCATTTTTTGAAAAGTCTATTCTTCCTTGATAGCTTTTGCACTGCTGTCAAAACCAAGTTAAATGTATTTGTGTCAGTCTATTGCTGGGTTCTCTGTTCCATTCCATTGATCTATGTATCTACCCTCCATCACTACTGCGAAATCTTGAAATTGGGTAGATTAATTCCTCCCATTTTAATCTTCCTTTACAAATTGTTTTAGCTGTTCTTCAGCCTCTTCCTACCATATAAATCTTAGAATAAGCTTGTCTATATCCACAAAAACCTTGAGGGCATTTTAAGAGTAATTGTGTTAAGCCTCTTAACTTGGGGAGAATTGACAGCTTTATTATGTTGTGTTTTCTAATCCATGAACAAGGTATGTCTCCCTATTTGTTTGGGACTTTTAAAATTTTCTTCATCAGCATTTTGTAATTTTCAGTATAGAGGTCCTATAAATGTCTTATTGGGCTTCTATTTAAGTATTTATTTAGGTCAGTTGTAAATGGCATCACATATTTTTATTTAAGCTTCTACACATTTGTTATTAATATATAATTTGATAAAATTGTGTGGATCTTGTACTCTAAAACATTTACAAACTAATATTATTTCTCAAGCTTTATGTGGATTCCTTGGTATTTTCTCCATTTAGATTATCATCTCATCTTCAGATACAGACAGTTTTAGTTTTCCTTATTCAATATAATAGGATATATTACTATTCAACATTCAGGAGGATATATTCCTTCCTATTCAACATAGTAGGAATAGTTCTTTCATCTTTTAAATAAACTTTTTAAAAATTTAACTTTTAAATTTATCTATTTATTTATTTTTGCTTTATTTTCTTACTAGAACCTCCAGTAATATATTTAATAAAAGTGGTGAGAGCAGATATCGGTGCCTTGTTTCTGATCTTACAGAGAAAGCGTTCAGTCTTTCACAGTTAAATATAATGTCGGTATAGGTTGTTTGTAGATCATCTTTATGAGTTTCTGTATGTTCCTTTTCTATTCCTAGTTTGCTTGGAGTTTCTTTTCTTCTTTTTTTTTAAATCATGAATGGGATTGGATTTTGTCAAATGCTTTCTCTGCATTAATGATTAGGATCACATGACTTTTCCCCCTTAATCTATTGGATATGGTAGATTACATTGTTTGATTTTCAAATATTTAACCAACTTTGCATAACTGGCATAAATACCACTTGGTCATGGTATATTATTCTTTTTATATATTTCTGGAGTTAATTTGCTAATATTTGGCTGAAGATTTTTACAGCCAATTTCATAAAAAATACTGGCCTGTAGTTTTCTTCTTTCTATACTATCCCAGTCTGGTTTTGGTATCAAGGTAATACTGGCTTCATAAAATTAATTAGGAACTGTTCCCTCTACTTCTGTTTCTTATCAAGTCATGTAAAATTGGTGTTAATTCTTTAAGTCTTGGGTAAAAGTGAAACATCTAAGCCTGAATATTTCTTTTGGGAGTTTTTAAATGAAAAATCAGTGTTTCTCATAGTTACAGGAAAACTGAGATTGTCTCTTTCATCTTGGCTGAGTTTTGGTAGTTTTGGGTGTAGACGCATTGGTCCATTTCATCCACATTTTTGAATTTATAGTGTAGACTTGTTCATAATAACTTGTCCCTTATTAACCTGCAGGATATGTCATGGTATCCTTGGTTGCATTTCTGATATCTGTGATTTGTGCCATCTCTCTTTTTATCTTGATCAGTCTTGCTACATCTTTCTTGATGAGATTGTTTATTTTGAAGAACCAGCCTTTTGTTTCATTGATTTCCTCCCCCCCCCCCATTTTCCTGTTTTCAGTTTCATGGATTTTTGTTTCATCTTTATTATTTCCTTCTTTCTGCTTGTTTAGTGTTTCTTCCTCTTCCGTTTTTACTATTTTAATATAGAAAATTAGACTATTTCTTTGAAATATTTTCTTTCCCAATTTAGTGCTATAGACTTCCCTTTCAGCATTGCTTTCACTTCATTCCACAAATGTTGATCTGTTATATCTCCATTTTCTTTTATTCTACGCATTTAAAAATTTTTCCTTGACTTTTTACCCATGAGTTATTTGGAATTGTGATGTTTAGTTTTCATGTGATTGAAGATTTTCCTGTTGTCTTTCTGTTATTGATTTCTAGTCTGGTTCCATTATGGCTAGAGAATATACTCTCTATGATTTTAATTCTTTTAAATCTGCTAATGTTTTTTTTTTATCACCCAGTGTATGGTATATGAGTGAATGTTCCATGGACACTTGAATATGTATTCTGCTTTTATTGAGTGTGTTCTTTAAATGTCAGTTATATCCTGTTGATTGATGATGTTTTCAGTTCTTCCATACCCTTGCTGATTTTTCTCTCTGGGAGTTCTATAAATTGCTGTGTTGAAGTCTCAAATAATAATTGTGGATTTGAAATTCTCTCCTTTTACCTTTTTCAGTGTTTGCTTCATGTGTTTTGAAGTTCTGTTGTTTGGTGCACACACATTTAGTATCACTAGGTCATCTAGGTGGATTATTCCTGTTATCTTTATGTAATGACCCTCTTTGCCCCTAATAATTTCCTTTGCTCTGAAATCTACTTTATCTGATATTAATATAGCCATTCCTGCTTTTTCTGATGAATGTTCACATGATATACCTTTTTCATCCTTTTACTTTGAACTACCTATATCATGATGTTTAAAGTAAGCTTCTTATAGACAGTATAGAGTTGGATCATGCTTGTGATTTTTTCATCTACTCTTCCAATCTCTGTCTTTGACTTGGTTATTTAGATCGTTTACAGTTAATGTAATTATTGCTATGTTAAAGATTAGGTCTACCATTTTATTTTTTGTTTTGTCTTTTACCTTAGTTTCTCAATCCTGTGTTTCTCTTATTTTGCCTTCTTGTGGGTTACTTAAACATTTTTTGGTAAGTCCATTTTAATCTAATTTATTTATAATCATTTGTGTATACTGTTTGTATAGTTTTCTTAGTGGTTGCTTTTGGCATTACACTATACATATGTAACTTATCATAGCCTACTGGAATCTGTCTTTTATTACTTCAAGTGAAGTTTCAAAATTTTACTTCCATTTAGGTCTCTTAATAGTCCCCCGTTTTAAAGTATGATTTTCTGTAGTATTTCCTTTATATACATTGAGAACCACATCAGATGGTGTCATAATTTTTGCTTTGACCGTCATAGGGAATTTAAGAAACTCATGAGGCTAATGATAGTCTCTTATATTTATCCCACTTGTTTTCACCCATTCCATTTTTCCCCTTTTCTTTCTGAAGTTGCCAGTCTTCTGTTATTGTTTTTTATGTTTTCATAACAGTAGGTGATATCTGGGCTTTCCAGTGCCATTGGATTTGAGTTTCAGGAAACACTGAGCCTGGCTCACTTAATGCTACTGAGTTGGAGGGTTTGTATACGTTGGGCCTGTTGGCACAGCAGATGCTAGCAGATTAGACTAATGCTGATGGGACTAGTGCCACAGGAGGATGCATTCCCATTCAGGCTACGCTGCTGCTACAGTAGATCAAATCCCCCTCTACCCCAAGTGTGGGGCAGTGACCTGCTGCTGTCACTGCTTCTTTATTAGGCTGCTTTCGCCTCAGGTGTGTGGTGGGATCCCTTGGAAGCTGCTGCTGCTGTGAATCACAGGGTTAAATTCATTTTAGAAATACTTAAATATAAATATATAGCCTGGCTCTTGTAGGACCTCTGTATTTGTTTTTTATTGCTTTCATACGAATTACCGCAAATTGAGTGACTCAAAACATCGTAAATTTATTACCTTACAAGTCTGACATTGGTCTCAGTTGAGTAAAGTAAAAGTGTTGGCAGGATCGACAGATGAATGGATAAAGCTGTGGCACATATATACAATGGACTATTACTCAGCCATAAAAAGAAATGAAATTGAGTTATTTGTAGTGAGGTGGATTGACCTAGAGACTGTCATACAGAGTGAAGTAAGTCAGAAAGAGAAAAACAAATACCGTATGCTAACACATATATATGGAATCTAAAAAAAAAGAAAAAAATGGTTATGAAGAACCTAGGGGCAGGACAGGAATAAAGACTCAGCCATAGAGAATGGACTTGAGGACACAGGGAGGGGGAAGGGTAATCTGGGATGAAGTCAGAGAGTGGCATGGACATATATACACTACCAAATGTAAACTAGATAGCTAGTGGGAAGCAGCCACAAAGCACAGGGAGTGGAATCCTGCAGTGTTTGCTGATGGTCATTTGACTGGTGTGAGCTGAAACCTTTTTGACGTTGGATTTGCATGTGGCTAATAATTCCTTATACTGAGCTTTAGGCATGTCCTTTTTTTTCTTTTCCTTTTTTTTTTAAAGAGTGACTACAACTTCCCTCTTCATATTGACGTCTTGAAAAATTTGTCATGTGTTGAATTTCCTTGCCTATTCCCTACCCCAGGGCATTTTTTGAGGGCAGGCGTCATTTACAGCCCAGCAGTCCTTGTGACTATTAAGCTACCATTAGCACTGGGTTTAAAGCTGCTGTTGTGGGAAAGAGCCACAAGGTGGCAGCATTATTTCGTTCTCAACTCTTGTTACTAGGGCAACAGAGTCTTCCTGGAGGTAGTGTTCCAAGGTTGTAAATTAGAGTGGAATGTGCTGGGACAAGCCCCCAGAAGTTTATGTCTCCTTACTTATGTTTGCTTTTTAAATTTAATTTCTATTTCTTATCGGAGTAAATTTGATTCGAGTGTTGTGATTGTTTGGCTGTACAGAATCTGCTCAATGATTCATGCATATGTCTGTTCATCTTCGGATCCTGTTACCATGTATGTTATTACAGAATGTTGAGTAGACCTCCCTTGGTATTTGGTAGGTGTTTTGTCATTATATATTTTCTATGTATTAGTGATTATATAATTCATATAGTTTATATGTTATATGTTTATGTACATTTAACATACATTAATCTATGTATGTTAGCCCCTTAGTCCTAAATTATCCATCCTCCCACCTTTCATTTTGGTTAACCATTAGTTTGTTTTATAAGTCTGTGAGTGTCTTTTTCTGTGGAAATATGTTCATTGGTAGCAATCTTAGGATAACATGTATAAATGATATCATAGGATATTTGTCATTCCCTTTTGACTGACTTAACCTAATATGATTATTTCTAGGCTCATCTGTAGTCCTGTAAACGGCACTGTTCATTTTTTTCCCGAGGCTACTATTCCATTCGGTACGTATACCACTTCTTCTTTGTCCATTTATCTGTTGATGGGCATTTTGTTTGCTTCCATGTCTTGCCTATTGTAAATACTGCTGCAATACACGATTTTCCATCCCGTGTCTTTTGGATTCTGGCTTTCACAGGTGACAGGCCCAATAGTGGGCCTTCCAGATCATATGGTGACTCACTTTTTACCTTTAAACACACTGCCATTCTGTTCCTATTATTGGCTGTTACCAGTTTACATCCCACTTAGACCGAGAGGTTATGCTGTTCTCCACAACTTCTTCAACATCTATTGTTTGTTGACTTTTTGCTGATGGTCATTCTGACTGGTGTGAGGTGATACCTTTGTGTAGATTGGGTTTCCATGCGTCTGACAATTCCTGATGTTTTGCGTTTATCAATGTCCTTTTCATTTTTTTTTAAGATTGAGCTAAACTTACAACTTCTAATTGCCTTCTTGAAAAATTTGCCGCGTTTGGATTTTTTGGCCATTCCCTGCCCCAGGATATTTTTTGAGGGCATGAGTCATTTACAGCCCTGCAGTCCTTGTGAATATTAGTGACCATTAGCAGTAGATTTGAGCTGCTGTTTGAGGAAACGGCCTTAGGGTGGGAAGACTTCTACGTTGCCAACTCTGCTTGCTAGGGAAACAGAACCTTGCTGCAAGTTGTGCTTTTAGGTTGCAGATTAGAGTGGAATGTGCCAGGACAAACCCCCATAAGTTTTAGCCTCCTTAATTCTTGTCTGTGTCTTTAAGTTGTAGTTTTTATCAGAGCAAACTTGATTGAAAAATGTCTTTTTTTCTAGGTGTACAGAATCTTGTTCATTTACACATATACATATATCTATTGATCTTTGGGTTCTTTTCCATGTAGGTTATTACAGAGTGTTGAGTAGACCACTCTTGGTATTCCATAGGTCTTTGGGGATTATATATTTTATACGTATTAGTATATGTGTGTTAACCCCAATATCCTAATTTATCCATTCCTCACACCTTTTCTTTGGCTTAACCATAAGTTTGTCTTCTCAATCTGAGATTGCCTTTCTCTGTGGAAATATGTTCATTTTTATGAATTTTCAGATAACATAAGTGATATCAAAAGGCATTTGTCTTTCGCATTCTGATTTACTTCACGTTGTGTGATTATCTCTAGGCTCATGTGTGGTGCTGCATATGCCATTCTTTTATTTTTTTTCGTGACTTATATTCCATTCTGTCTATATACCACTTCTTCTTTGTCCATTCATCTGTTTATGGACCTTTTTTTTGCTTCCATATCTTGGCTATTTCAATATTGCTGCAGTGCACATTTGCCTGCCTCTGTCTTTCCGATTCTGGTGGCCTTAGGTTATAGGCCCAAAAGGTGCCCTGCCGCATCATATGGTAGCTGAATTTTTACCTTTTAAAGCAGCTCCGTTCAGTTTGTGTTAGTGCTGTTACCACTTTACATCCCACCAGCAGCTAGAAGGTACACAGTTCTCTAAAAGCCCTTCAGCATTTACAGTTTGTAGACTTTTTGCTGATGGTCATTTGACTGGTGTGAGCTGAAACCTTTTTGGACGTTGGATTTGCATATGGCTGAGAATTCCTTATAGTGAACTTTAGGCATGTCCTTTTTTTTCTTTTCCTTTTTTTTTTTAAAGAGTGACTACACCTTCCCTCTTCATATTGAGTTCTTGAAAAATTTGTCATGTGTTGAATTTCCTTGCCTATGCCCTACCCCAGGGCATTTTTTGAGGGCAGGCGTCATTTACAGTTTTTTTTTAAATTTAATTTATTTTATTTTTTATTTTATTTTATTTTTGGCTGTGTTGGGTCTTCATTGCTGCGCACTGGCTTTCTCTAGTTGCGGTGAGCGGGGGCTACTCTTTGTTACAGTGCGCAGGCCTCTCATTGTGGTGGCTTCTCTTATTGTGGAGCACGGGCTCTAGGGTGCGCGGGCTTCAGTAGTTGTGGCACGCGGGCTCAGTAGTTGTGGCTCGCGGGCTCTAGAGCGCAGTCTCAGTAGTTGTGGCGCACGGGCTTAGTTGCTCCGCGGCATGTGGGATCTTCCGGGACCAGGGCTCGAACCCGTGTCCCCTGCGTTGGCAGGCGGATTCGTAACCACTGCGCCACCAGGGAAGGCCAAGAAGGTGTTTTTTAACGTGTAATTTGAGCAAGTGGTTCCGTGTTATTAACATGCCCGGGGCGGGGTGGGGGGTCGGTGTGACAGGGCTGCCCTCCTCTGCAGGTCTAGTTCCAGTCTCTGAAAGGCATTGAGGATTCTGTTTGAGGATTCTGTCTTCCTTTGTGTTTTCTGCTCCCCACGCTCCCTCCTGTAACCCCTTTCTGCCATCCCCAGTCCCCCCACCCCCCCAGTCACACGTTGCAAACCCCAGACCCGTTTTTTCCGTTGTGATTAAACCGTCACCTGAAGCCGCCTCCAGGAGCCTCTGATCTGAACCCCCTAGTGGCATTAACGTGGCCCTCGTGCTATTAACTTCAGCCTCACAGACTTTCCCCGCTGAGAACAGCTTTGCTGGGCACTGAGGGTCTGTGACTTTTATCTCAGTTAGGCCGTTAAAAAACTGAAACATGGTTTAGATAAATAAATAACTCCTCCTTCCCTTCCTCCTGACTCTGAGCTTGGAGCTGGTGAGCTGTCTGGGGAGAAGGTCACGGGATGGGGGCTGGGGGATGGGGAGAGAGGACAAGGTAACCGTGCCTGACACGGATCTGTAACTACACGTGGACAGAGCTCTATACTGAACGTGTCTGGTCCCTCCTTTGCTCCGAGGCGTTCCCGTTTTCTGGTTGGTGTGAGGGGTGGGGCAGAGTGGAAGGTGGACCAAGGTTGCAGTAGCTTTGTCTGACTCTAGGTCTGTGACATCCCCCTTCAAGCACATCCCTCTTCCCCACTGTCTCCCCATCTCTTCCCTCCGCCCCTTTCCGTGACTGTCTCCCTGTGTTTCCACCTTGTTGCTTTTCTGTGGTCCCTCTGTTTCTCTTTCACCCTCTACCTGTCTCCGCCTTTTGTCTCCTTCCGAACCTTCCAGCATCCCCTGTGCTGCGGTTGGCGCATGGTTTGGGGCATCGCCCTCCAACGCGGGCTGCAGGCGACTTGTCAGACTGCTTTGTGAAACAAAAAAATGTAGAAATCTTTCATTTCCTTGGCCTCTGAGGCTTCGCTGGGGTGGCGGGCAATTGGCAGGCCTGTCGGCTACACCCCACACTGGTCGTTGTTTCATATTCTTAGCTATAAAAGTGGGGATACAAATGGTACCTGCTTCATAAGGCCGTAGTGAGGATCCAGCAGGAAGTGGATGCGAAGCCCTGAGCACAGTGATTGATTCTCAGCAGATGCTCAATGAATGAAATCTCTTAAATGAAATCGTTTATTATAAAAATTTTTAGTCCGGGGTAAAAGTGGACCAGAACAATGAGCCCCCATGCATATACATCAGCCAGATTCGGTATGTTTCAACATTTTGTGTACCTGCTTTGTCCATCCCCTCTTCTTGTGGTTGCCGGAATATTTTAAAGCAATTAGCAAACCCCTCGTAGCATTTCAGCCCTATGTGCGTCTCTAAAAAATCTGAATGTTTTCTCATACAACCTTAAGACCTTTATGCCAACCAATGAAAATGATGATTCTTACTTTAATACTGAGTCCATATTCAGGTTTTTCTGATTAACTTTAAAATGTCCTTTTACTCTTGTGTTTTTTGAATCAGGATCCAAATATTGTTCTTGTATTGTAATTGGTAATAACATCCCATTAATCCAGAACAGCCCCCCACCCCACCCCCACCCCCACCCCCAGGTAATTGACGTATTGAAGAAACTGGGCCGGCTGTAGAGTGTTCCACATTCTGGATTTCTCTGTTTGCTTTTTCGTGGTGTCATTTAAATTGCACTTCTGCTTCCTAAATTTCCTATGAGCTGAAAGCCAGCTCCAACAGCTGGATTAGCGTGTTAGGTTCGGACTTTGTAGCAAGAGGCACATGACACGTAGGGGCCGCTCTGCCGTCCGTCACTTCTCTAAAGTGGGCTCAGGTGCGCTCAGCTCTCCGGCTCCTCATTCAGCTGTCATCTGCCATTCGTTTCATCTTCACTGACGATCTCTGCATAAATCGATTATTTTATTAGGAAGTTAGGAAGCGGTGAGTTTGCTAATCATGCCATTCCTTCCACGTTGACTGCTTTTTACTCATCCACTTGCGCTATATATTTGCCTGTAAAGACAGTCAGGTGCGGTTGGCAGATTTCTGCGACGTCTCCCGTGACTTTTAAAAGCCTCCAGGGGTTACTCCCAGGGGTAACCCGCTGAAAGAGATTTTGCAGATATAATTAAGGTTGTGTTCTGGGTGGGTTGAATTTGCTCACACCAGCCCTTTAAAAGCAGAGAATGTCCTCAGGCCGGCAGCAGAAGTCAGAGAGATTGAAGCAGGAGAAAGGTGGGACGCACCCTTGGCAACTTTGCAGGTGGAGGGGGCCCCATGAGAAGGATTGTGAGTGTGTCGAGGAGCTGAGGGTGACGCCTCCTCCTTGGCAGGCAGCAAGGGAACGGGGACCTCAGTCCTACAGCCCTCGGAACTGCATTCTGCCAACAGCATGAATGAGTTTGGGAGCAGATTCCTCCCTGGAGCCTCTAGATAAGAACCCAGGTTGCCAGCACCTTGATTCTGGCTTTGTGAGCCCCTAGGCAGAAAACCCAGCAGAGCCAGCCAGGACTTCTGACCTCCAGAACTGGGAGGTATTTATTAGTGGTGTTTTTAAGTCACTGAGTTTGTGGATATTTGTTACACAGCAATAGAAGACTAATAGAGCAGGATCAATGCTTAACTTCTTTGTTTTTAATTGCCGGTTTCCAGAATAAAAAAGGTTAAGTAAATGACAGCTGCCTTTATCTTCCTCATCCTTACATAGAAACCATACGTCTTAACGGACATCAATGAAGTGGATTCCTAATTTGCTGTCAGTAAAACTTACTCATTTAGAGATTGACAAGTGTCCTGGGTTTGGCTCATTGAAAGAATGGTTTTAAAGGGATACTGGTTATCAAATAGACAGTAAAATCAATTTGTCGGTTAAAATCAATTTGTATGGTTAAGATGTTTTGCTACCATTTTCTTCTGTGATATACTGAAATAATTTCATCATATGCAAGTGGGGCACGTAACATTTGATAAATTCCATCTGTCTGTTGACAATCTACTCACTTCTCTGACTGCATACCCTCTCCTGTTAGAGAAGGATGTTTCCGATTATAAGGAGACTCCAAAATAGATGCTTAATTCATAAAGTATGCAAATGTTACTCTCATATATAAAGAACATCATGGTTAAAGTACTATGACGTCACATCATTATTGCCATGGAAGACATTTCATTTTCTCACACTGACTTCAGAGCTTAATCCAGAGTCTGAATATTGATCTTTTTGAATTCGTGTGAGAATTGGTGTCTTTGAAACATGGTTTTGGTCAAAACAAAATTTTGCAACTTTTACTCTTTGAAAAACAGCTTTATCGAGGCATGATATTACATGTTATAAAATTCACTCACTATGAGTGTAAATTTGATGAGTTTTAGTAAACTCTGAGTTGTGCAGCCAGCACCACAGTCTAATTTTAAAACATTTCCATGTGTCAAAGAGACCCCCTGTGCCCACTTGTAGTCACTTCCTGCTCCCATCCCCAGGCAACCAATAATCTGCTTTCTGTCTCTATAGTAATTTTCCTTTTCTGAACATTTCATATGAGTGGAATCTTACAGGTTGTAGACTGTTTGTCTTTTGCACATGGCTTCTTTCATTTAACACCAGGTTTTGGAGGTTGATCCACGTTGTGTGTTCCGGTCTCTCGTTCCCTTTTGTTGCTGAATAATATTCCATTACGTGGATAGACCACATTTTGTTTATCCCTTCGCCAGTTGATGGACATTTGAATTATTCCCACTTTTGGTCTATTACAAACGATGCTGCTGTGTTCACATTCACGTACAAGTGTGGATGTATGTTTTCATTTCTCCTGGGTATGTAACTAGGAGTGGAACTGCTGGGCTGTATGGTGAATTCATGTTTAACTTTCTAAGGAATCACTAATTGCTTTCTAAATTATACTACATTTACATTCTCACCATCATTTTATGAGAGTTCCGGGTTTGCCATAGCCTCATCAACACTTGCTGTTGTCTTTGATTCTAGCCTTCCTAGTGGGTGTGAAGTGGTGCTTCATTGGGGTCTTGATTTGCATTTCCCTAACAGTTAGTGATATTGGACATGTTTGTGGTGATTAGCCATTCTTATATCTTCTTTGGTGAAATATCTATTTGAATCTTATGCCCATTTAAAAAATTGATTGTCTTTATTTATGTTATTTATCATGTGTATAATTCACAAATACTTCCTCCCAGTCAGTGGCTTCTTTTTCATTTTCTTCATAGTGACTTTTGAAGTACAGAAGGTTTTAATTTTGAAGTCCAGTTTACAACTTTTTGGAATGAATTTTAGTGTCTTATCTAAGAACTTTTTGCCTAACTGAATTCCCCAAAGATTTTTTTCTCTTTTTCTTCTAGAAGTGTTTTAGCATTTTAGCTCTTAGGTCTTTGTTTGATTTTTGAGTTGTCATGTATAACGTGAGGTAAGGGTCTAAATTCATCTTGTTTTGCATGTGGCTATCTAGTTGTCTGAAAAATGTTTGTTTTTTTGTTTGAAGATAAAAACGTTTTCTTCCCCCGTTGGATTGTCTTGGCACCTTTGTTGAAAATTGATTGACCATAAACTTAAGGACTTATTTCTGGACTCTTAGTTTTGTTCTGTTGATGTATATGTCTGTCCTTATGCTGGTCCCACAGTGTCTTGATTACTGTAGCTTTATAGTAAGTTTTGAAATCAGGAAATAAAAATCTTCTCACTTTATTCTTTTCTTTCTTTTTTTTTTCAAACTTGTTTTTGGCTCTTCTGGATCCTTTGCATTTCCATATGAATTTTAGCATCAGTTTTTCAATTTCTGCCCCCCCCCAAAAAAAAGCCTACTCAGATTTTGGTAGGGATTTTGTTGAATGTATAGATTTGGAGACAACTGTCATTTTAACAACATTAAGTCTTCCAATCCATGAATGAAATGTCTCTACAGTTGTTTACGTCGTCCCTAATTTCTCTCAGCAGTGCTTTGTAGTTTTCAGTCTTATGTGTCTTCTTAAATTTATTCACAAATATTTTAATGTTTTTGATGCTATTATGGATGAAATTGTTTCTTTAATTTCATTTTTGGTTGTTCATTGCTAGTACATGGAAATAGAATTGGATTTTGTATGGTGATCTTGTATCCTACAATCTTGCTGAACTAATTTATTAGTTCTAGTAGATTTGTGTATGTGTGTATGTGTGTGAGTTCTTCAGGATTTTCTACATGTAAGATCCTGTCTCTGAATAAAAACAAATGTACTCCTTTCTTTCCAGTCTGGTGCCTTTTCTTTTCGATTTTTACTTTTCACTTTAATTTCTTAAATATTTATTAACGTTGGTCTCAAACATATTTAGCATGCTTTCAAAGAACATTCGGGTTGAAAGAATGCATAAATTATATTTGGCGTTTGGGGCTAAGGCATAAGAAATATACTTGCCATGGACTTTGAAAAAAAAATGTATGTTTCATTATAAAAAGGATACATTGGAAAGACAGAAATTGCTACCTTACAAAGTTCTTTTTTTTAAATTATTATTTATTTATTTATTTATTTATTTATTTATTTTTGGCTGTGTTGGGTCTTCGTTTCTGTGCGAGGGCTTCCTCTAGCTGCGGCAAGTGGGGGCCACTCTTCATCGCGGTGCGTGGGCCTCACTATCGTGGCCTTTCATTGCGGAGCACAGGCTCCAGACGCGCAGGCTCAGTAGTTGTGGCTCACGGGCCTAGTTGCTCCGCGGCATGTGGGATCTTCCCAGAGCAGGGCTCGAACCCGTGTCCCCTGCATTGGCAGGCAGATTCTCAACCACTGCGCCACCAGGGAAGCCCTGGGTTTTTTTTTAATTGAAGTATAGTTGATAGAATGTTGTGTTAGTTTCAGGGGTACAGCAAAGTGATTCAGCTATACATATATATATTCTTTTTCAGATTCTTTTCCATTATAGGTTATTACAAGATACTGAATGTAGTTCCCTGTGCCATACAGTAGGTCCTTGTGTTTATCTATTTTATATATAATGGTGTGTATCTGTTAATCCCAAACTCCTAATTTATCCCTCCCCACGTTTCTCCTTCGGTAGCCATAAGTTTGTTTTCTATGTCTGTGAGTCTATTTCTGTTTTGTAAATCAGTTCATTTGTATCATTTTTTTAGATTCCATGTATAAGTGATACCATGTAATATTTGTCTTTCTCTGTCTGACTCACTTCACTTAGTATGATCATCTCTAGGTCCGTCCATGTTGCTGCAAATGGCATTATTTCATTCTTTTTTATGGCTGCATAATATACCATTGTGTATATATTGATATATACCACATCATCTTTATCCATTCATCTGTGGACGGACATTTAGGCTGCTTCCATGTCTTGGCTATTGTAAGTAGTGCTGGAGTTTGTTTTTTAAAAAAGCATATAAACTATACAATTCCTAGTTAATATATCATGATACTAAAATCCAGAATTTGGGGGCAGTGCACAGGTCTCTGCTTTATGTGCTTTGTTGAATGAGACATTGAGAATCTAATATATATTAAGTGCTCCACTGGAAATGTCTTATTAAACAAAACAGCACATAGGGGAGACTAGAACAGCGTCAGGCCACAGAGGACTTTCCACCTGCCACCAGCTCACTCTGCAAAAGGATGGATGTGAAACCCACAGACCTCTGGCATGCCAGTATCAGACAGCTGTAAGGAGTGTTTACTACTGCCCAGAAGTCTCCGAAATTCTTGGAAGGGGCTACTGGTGATGTTTCAGAGCCATGAGTTTAGATCCCACGGCAAGTGTGGGGAAACCACTCTTAGCCAAAAGGAAAGTCTAGCCAATCAGCCAACATCTGCAACTGACTCAACTTTGTAGCTGTCTCGTTGCCTGGGTCCACATAATTAAGGGAAAATGCTACATGCTCTAGCAATATTAGCAAAGCTGGGGTCTTAATATATATTCCTAGAGAGTTCTAAGGACCCAGGAAACATCACCTCTACTGGAAAAGTTGACCGTCAGCTTTTTGAACTGACAGTAGAGGGATGATTGGGCGGTTTTAGGACTTTAGGAGCCCCAAACGCCTGAAATTCCAGGTGGCAGTGCACTGTCATTAATATCCCCTGGTTTTAGCTCTTTGGGAGATACCTTTTCTGAGGGTTTTATACATTATTTTTGATTTATTTTAGTATTCCTACTTCTAGTCAAAGTCAAGACCAGGAAATGTAGAGATATGCTATGAGGTGGTTCTCGGGCTTTGTTTGAAATCTACTAAAAATTCCGTCATTCATTCAGTGACTTTCACTGTGTACCATGCATCCGTGAATAGTACTGCTATGGGTGCCCCTATGGAGCTGACATTCTTTGTTTAATATATTTATTTAATTATTTATTTGGCTGCGCTGGGTCTTAGTTGTGGCACGTGGGATCTTTTAGTTGCAGCATGCGAACTCTTAGTTGTGGCATGTGGGATCTAGTGCCCTGACCAGGGATCGAACCCGGGCCCCCCTGCACTTAGCCACTGGACCACCAGGGAAGTCCCTGGAGCTAACATTCTACCGGGGGGTTGGGGGGGGGGCAGGAGACAGACCAACGAATACACACTGTCCGCACAGTAGTAAATGTTGTGGAGAATTGTAGAGGCCAGAGGGGGGCAGGGCTTGCCGGTATGTGCGGCAGTTTCAAAAGGGTGTTTGGAGAAGGCACCACTTATAAAGGGACGGTTGAACAGCGTCCTGGGGAGGTGTGAGGGCTGAGCCCCTGTGTACTGGGGGGAAGTGGGTCCAGGCAGAGGGCTCAGCAGGGCAGAGACCCTAAGACTGGAACCACGTGGTGGAGGAAGAGCAAGGTGGCTGCAGCCAAGGGGCTGAGTGCGAGGGACCGCGAGACAGGTGGGGGGTGGTTGGCGAGGCTTTTTAGGCAATCACGAGGATCTCCACTTTTACTGGTCCTGGGATGGGGCACAGGAAAGTTTGAGCACTGGGGCGGCACACCCTGACTCAAGTGCTCATGCAGCATCGTCTCGGTGCTGTGGAAGCAAGAAGCAGGAGATGCTGCAGCGCTCAGCAAGAGATGATCCCGGCTTTGGGACCAGCGGCCAGCAGTGGAGGTGGTGAGAAGTCATCTGAAGATGGGAGGATAGATTTGCAGTGAATTGTGCTGTGGTACAAAAGCGGGTGGGAGGCACAGGGGCTTGCAGGGTACCATGTGCTTGGGTTCAGCTGGGGTCAGAAGGTGAAAGAAAGGCTCAGGCAAGAGCCTGAGGGTGTAGGGCGATGACTGTGTTCATGCATCTCGGAATTAAGGTGACTTGCTTGCTTTGCACAGTGGGCCGTCTGCTGAAGAGTATTGTCACACCCGCTCTGTGTTCTGCGTGATGCTTTTAGGTCAGCCTTAGAGTTCAGAGCTTTGTCCCAACTCTGCTCGCTGATGAACAGAGAAGATTCTTGTGATTTGGTGGTTTCCAAGAGAAATCCCAGCAAAGTGTGGATGGAGGTGGGGGCAGAGAGAATTGCTTTAGTCCCTCAAAGAGACTGTTTATAACAGTAGAACACAGTGAGAGCAACTAGGACAGCTTCTTCAAGAAGCACATATTCTTTCTTCCCTTGTAAGAGGCACTTACTCTCCAAAGAAATCTTTTTTTTTTTTCCTTACTGGAAATATTTCACTGCTTTGATTTTATTTTTTAATTCATTGTCTTCAAAGTTTGCTCTTTCAGAATTCATTTGCTTACCATATAATCTATGACTATTTCAGAAGATTGAAATTAGGTTTGTTTTGTGGCTTCTACTTTTAAACCAAGAAGTGGGTTCAGAATTGGTGATGGAAGAGAACTTGAAATAGGATAGCTTATTGGGAACATTGATTTGGGCCCTTTTCTTCTAGTGTTACTTTTTAGCTTATCTCTTTCAGAATATGCCTGATTTCCTTCTCGTGAGATACCACATGTCTAAGGATCCAGTTGTTACTTAATTTTTCTTTGTTTACTGATAAATATGCTGTATGCTTTTGTTCTTTTAAAAAGCAATTTTATTGAGGTATAAAACACTCACAATAAAATACATCCAATTTAAGTATAGAGTTTGAGTTTTGACAAAAGTGTGCACCCGCGTACCTGTTACCACGATCCATATATGGACCATTTCCATCACTTTAAAAAGTACACTCTGGGCCCTGTTTCTAAATAGCTCATCCCACCCAGCCCCAGGCAAACACTGATCTGCTTCTGCTTCCAGTCACAATAGATTATATTTGCCTTTTCTAGAACATCCTATCAATAGAATCAAATCCTATGCACTCTTTTGGGTCTGGCCCCTTTGCCTCAGCACCATGTTCTTCCTTGAGGTTCATTATCATGTTGCTTGTGTTGGGATTTTTGTTTCTTTTATTGCTGAATAGTATTCCAATGTATGGACTTATTAACACACTTCACTTTTCATGGACATCGGGTTGTTTCCAGTTCAAGGAAATTATGAGTAAAGCTGCTATGGATATTTTTCATCAAGTCTTGTTGTGAACAAATGCTGTCATTTCTCTTTGGTAAGTGCCTAGGAGAGGCATTGTTGCATCTCCTGTGATAGGTACACACGGTATTTTTTTGTTTTTTGGTCGTACCATGCAGCTTGCGGGATCTTAGTCCCCCGACCAGAGATTGAACCTGTGCCCCCTGCAGTGGAAGCATGGACCCCTAACCACTTACCGCCAGGGAATTCCCAGTACACACACATTATGATTGTTATGTCATCTTGATGAATCTACCACTTTTATCATGATGAGAAGTCTGTCCTGGTAATAATATATTTGTTCTGACGTCTACTTTGTCTAATATTGTTATAATCACTCGAGCTTTCTTGATATTGGTGTTTGCATGGTATGTCTATTCTCTGACCTCTGCCTTGTAATTAGACTATTTAGACCATTTACACTTGAATAATTACCAATTTAGTTGGATTTAAATCTCGTATGTATTATTTGTTTCCTTGTTGCTTTTTTCTTCTCCAGTCTTCTTTTGGATTGAGTATATCCTAGTAAGTTGTCATCACCACTGGCTTATAATAGCTATATAGCTCTTCATTTCATTTATTTTTCTGGTGTTTCCAGGCACCTCGTCTTCCGTGAACTCCTGGTGCCTTTGCCTCGGCAGGACCACCATGGTCTGCTTGGGTCCCCCTCCCAGCACCACATTTCAGAAAGTGCCTCCGGGCGAAGAGCTGACGCAGCCTGGGGTCCTCCTAGTTTGCTTCCCTTCTTTCAGGGACTCTAGCCCCTTCTGTGTCTGAAAACAGTTACTTCATATACTTTGTCCAGTTTTCTGGTTGTTATTGTGGGAGCTTCGGTTCGGCTCTGGTTACCATATTATGTTCTGAAGTGTAATTTTATTTTTGAAATAAAGTATTTGGTTCTTGGCAGGAGAATGTGTTAAATATGTGAAATTGGGACTGCCTGTAAAACCCTAGATGCATAACACCATTGTTATGACTTCACAAAGTGATGTAAAGATGGTGATGATCAGTTTCCGGCTTACGCATAGCAGCACGTGTAAACCTCAGAAGCAGAAGCTTTGAAAAGTTCTGTATCAGTCCCGTTTGAATGATAACAGCCCATAATCGAGCCCTTAGGTGCTCAGTGTTCTACATACAGATCTTTTTTAAAAAAAATCATCTTACGTGTGTGTTTTTTAAATTATTTATTTATTTATTTATTTATTTTTGGCTGCGTTGAGTCTTCGTTGCTGTGCACGGGTTTTCTCTAGTTGCGGCGAGCGGGGGCTGCTCTTCGTTGTGGTGTGAGGGCTTCTCACTGTGGTAGCTTCTCTTGTTGCAGAGCACGGGCTGTAGCACGCGGGCTTCAGTAGTTGTGGTGCGTGGGCTTCAGTAGTTGTGGCTCACCGGCTCTAGAGCGCAGGCTCAGTAGTTGTAGTGCACGGGCTTAGTTGCTCCGAGGCATGTGGGATCTTCCCGGACCAGGGCTTAAACCCGTGTCCCCTGCATTGACAGGCGGATTCTTAACCACTGTGCCACCAGGGAAGCCCCTGAGGTTTTAATTTAATTTTAATTCATTTAAATTGAAATAGCCCCATGTGGCTAGTGGCTGCCGTATTAGACAGCAAAACTCCAGGTAGCAAGGGAGCAGGGGTAGAAAGACAGCCCTGTGATGGAGCAGTCAGGGGAGCCTCCCAGCAAAAGACTGACCAGCCTCTTGCCTCACTGTGGCAGGGGAAGCCCCAGGCTGGAAATGGCAAATACTTGGCACAGGCACCACTCCGAACCATTCCTGCGCCCATGGCAGACATTGCTAGTCAATCACCACACACTTTCTTGCTAGTTCAGCCATAGCTCAGGATCCTTCTCAATACAACACTCCAGGCAGTCCCCAACTACAGATCAGTAGATGCTAGCATTTGAGAGAAATATTACTGGTCATCCCTAGGCCAGGAGGCCCATCTGGGAGGTCCAGGATCTCACCAGGCTGTAAGGTGGCTGGCAAGGGACGTGTGGCCAACCTGGGTCAGTGAGGCAACCACAAATATGGAGAGTGGAGAGGCAATGTGCTGGAGGAGCCAAGATTTTTCTATTTCTTCAAGAAACACTCAGAGCATGATTTAGGGAGAGAGGAAGGGGGTGGGGGGAGAGGTGAAGACTTGTCAAAGCCAGCTGATGTGCAAAGCATTTGGAGATTTTTATTGAGCTGGGTGCAATATTGTGATTTATGAAGAAAAATACATATTTGGTCATTCAGACCAAAAATATATATTTGGCCATCTCCCACGTGGCCCAAACCTTAAAATATTTACATTTTCGCCCTTTTTGGAAAAAAAAAAATTTGCTGACCCTTATTCTAGAGAGGGTTCTGAATTGCCCACGAAAGTGGACTTGCTGGATTAAAGGAAATATGCATTGAAAATTTCAGCAGATGCTGCCCTTCATACTTGCACTAGCAGTGTATGAGATTGCCTGTTCCCCAGTATCCTCACCAACACAGAGTAATATCAAACTTTTCCATGTGGCCAATTTGATAGGTGAAAATGGTATTTCACTATAGTTTTAATTGTACTTACCTTATTAGCAGTAAGATTTAGTATTAGGCAGTAGGTATAATAAAATATATATTTGGTCTTTGTCCCTCATTCCTGGCACAAAACTTCTAAACCCCGTGGAATTTCCAGATAGGAGTGTCTTTTGATATTCATAACAAAACCCTTTCAACCACACCTGAGTTTGTGTTAATGAGGTGACTTTTGGAAAGCCCCTAAGGAAGGGGCTGGTTGCCAGGGGAACCAACCAGAATTAGAGGATTGGAACTTTCAGTCGCTTCCACCCTCCCCCCCACCCCCTTGAAGGGGAGAGGGGCTTGAGGTTGAATCAGTTAATCCTGTCTACATAACGAAGCTTCAGTGAAATTAAAAGAATGGAGTTTGGGGCTTCCCTGGTGGCGCAGTGGTTGAGAGTCTGCCTGCCAATGCAGGGGACGCGGGCTCGAGCCCTGGTCTGGGAAGATCCCACATGACACGGAGCAAGTGGGCCCGTGAGCCACAACTGCTGAGCCTGCGCGTCTGGAGCCTGTGCTCCGCAACAAGAGAGGCCGCGATGGTGAGAGACCCGCGCATCGCGATGAAGAGTGGCCCCCGCTTGCCACAACTAGAGAAAGCCCTTGCACAGAAACGAAGACCCAACACAACTAAAATAAATAAATAATTTAAAAAAAAAGTTCTTCAAAATTATTAAAAAAAAAAAAAAAAAAGAATGGAGTTTGGAGAGCTTCTGGATTGGTGTACCCAGGGAGGTGCCAGGTGGGACAGCATGGAAGCTTTGCACCCCTTTCCCCATACCTTGCCCTGTGCGTCTCTTCCATATGGCTGTTCCTGAGTTAGATCTTTTTATAATAAACTGGTAATCTAGAAAGGAAAAAAAAATATTATATATATATATATATATATATATATTTGGTCATCTCATATATATTTGGCTTTCCAAAAGTCACCTCATTAACATAACAAAAGGCACCTTTTTTTAAAAATTAATTTTATTTGAGCGTAGTTCTGCTGTACAGCAAAGTGAATCAGCTATACATATACATATATCCCCTCTTTTTTGGATTTCCTTCCCATTTAGGTCACCACAGAGCATTGAGTAGAGTTCCCTGTGCTATACAGTAGGTTCTCATTAGCCTGGAAGGGCGACGCTGCACTCTCCCCTCCGTTGCCAGGCAGGCTGTGCTTCTGTTACTGCAGCCCAAGGCCCCGAGAGCCTGCTCTGGTTCCTTAGGGGCCCCTGGGAGGGGTGTTTGTCACAGGTCTCTCCGCAAGCCCAGTTCTCTCGACCGTGACTGTCCTCGATTGCGGCGTCTGCTACACGGCCTGGGTCAAAGAGCCTAAAAGTGCGGGGATTGGGACCCAACCTGGTAGGAGGAACTTGAGTCCCGTGATCCCCCTAAGCCCCTGTAACCCTGCGGTGGGCGTGGGTCCCCCTCAAGTCACGCTGCCTCCCACACCCACAGCTTCCTTCTGTCTTTGGCTGAGTCCCCTCTGGTTCCTCAAATGGCCACCAGGTGGGAGCAGAGACCTGCGGTGAGGCTGGGACTGAGGCCTCCTTGAAGATGGGCTAGGAGGGCTCCAGGCAGGGCTGGGGGCCTCTCTCACTGGGGGGTCTGGGCTTGCCGGGTGGCTGGGAGCTGGGTGCGTGCCTGGGGGTGCAGGCCTCTTTTGGGGTGAGTGTGCTGTGACTGCGTGGGGTGTAGATGGGCACACCTGTGTGCAGAGGCCTCTGCAGCTGTTGGGTGCGTGTGCCCTTGAGCATGCCCGTGTGCAAGCATGCAGGGGGTACCTGTGTGTGACTGTGGGGCCTGGGTCTGCAGAATCCTCCCTGTTCCCCTGCAGGCCTGAGAAGGCTGACGATTGGGATAGCCTGGCCCTTGAACTTTATGTTTCCAAAGCGGCAGGTGGCTCCGAGGCTCGGACCTCAGGACCCCCTGCCCGCTGCGTTCCCTTAGGCTGTGTCCAGCCAGTGTGGCGGCTTGTCCTACTTTGCCAGGTTTGGGGTCCTGCTGAGCCTTTTTTATTTATTTATTTATTTTAACATCTTTATTGGAGTATACTTGCTTTACAATGGTGTGTTAGTTTCTGCTGTGTAACAAAGTGAATCAGTTATACATATACGTATGTTCCCATATCTCTTCCCTCTTGCATCTCCCTCCCTCCCACCCTCCCTATCCCACCCCTCTAGGTGGTCACAAAGCACCAAGCTGATCTCCCTGTGCTCTGCGGCTGCTTCCCACTAGCTCTCTGTTTGACGTTTGATAGTGTATATATATGTCCATGCCACTGTCTCACTTTGTCACATCTTACCCTTCCCCCTCCCCATATCCTCAGGTCCATTCTCTAGTAGGTCTGTGAGCCTTTTGATTTGTGTCAGGATGGGGACTCATTGCTGTTCCTGGGGGCCTCGGGGTAGGAAAGGCCAACAGTGCACTGGGGGTGCTCCTTAGCCCCAGGCTGGGGGTTCGGGGAGGGGGAGGGCCGCCACACCGGAGTTTGTGCCCCTGGTCCTGCCAAGCCACTGGGAGGGTGGATGCTAGCCCACTTGTCACCCGCTTAGCATCCTGGGCTTCCAAGGTCCTCCTCCAGCCAGGCCCGTTTCCCTGCTCCCTTTGGTGCCTTTCTACTGCCCTCACTACCTCCACCGCCCTCTTCCGTTCTCCCTGAAAACCACGCTAAGCAGACATTTGTCAAGGTCACAGTGACCTCCATGCTGCCAAGCCCAGTGGACAATTCTCCGGCCTCCTCTGACTTGACCCTCAGCAGCACTTCAGGGGCTGGTCCTTCCCTCCTCCTGCCATCACTCCCTTCCGCAGCTCAGGAATTCCGCTCTCCTGGTTTTCCTTCTGTCCCGCTGGCCCTCCCTCTCAGCCTCCTTTGCTGGTCCCTGATCTCTCCAAGTCTGGGTGCCCCATCCCTACACCTCTTCTGTCTCCCTCTTTAAACGCCCACTTCCTTGGTGATCTCATCCAAGCTCATGGCTTTCAAATGACTCCCGTTCAGTATAATTTAATTAGTTGGTTTTTTATCATCTGTCTTCTCCCAAAGGAAAGCAAGCTCTACAGGCAGGGCTTTTTTTGTCTTAAGTCAGGTTTATTAAGGTATAATTTACATACAGTTAATGTCACCCTTTTTAGTGTTCACTTCTGTAAGTTTCTGACAAACACGTATAGTTGTGAAACTGTCTCTGCCATCAATTACAGGACAGTTCCCATCACCCCCAAAAGTTCTCCATACCCTTGTGGTCATCCCCTCCCCCATGTCCCGCCCTGGGCAGCCACTAATCTGTTCTTTTGTCCCTTTTCCCTAGTTGTGCCTTTTCTGAAAAGTCATATAAATGGGATTGTACTGCGTGTAACCTTTGGAATCGGCTTCTTGCACTTATCACAATGCACAGCGCATTTGAGATTCACCCATATTGTTGCAGCTGTGAGCCGTTAGTTCTTTTATTCTATTGTATTTTATTGCACAGCTTTGTTTATCTGTTCGGAGGGGGACCAGTTGTCCTGGTTTCCTTGGGAGGGAATGGTTTTTCTGGGACATGGGACTTTCAGTGCTAAAACCAGGGTGGTTGGTTATCTTAGTTCTTTAGTTGAGGGACATTTGGGTTGTTTCTAGGTTGTTGATGATTTTGAATACCTACTCAATATAACCAGTGACAGAGGGTTTTTTGGTGAACACAAATGTCCATTTCTCTTGGGTAAATACCTAGGAGTGGGGTTGCTCAGTTGGATGACGAGTGTACGTATCACTGTAAAAGAGGCTGCCAAGCTGTTCTCCAGAGTGGCTGTATTGTGTAGCATTGTGGGAGAATTCCACTTGCTCTGCATCTTAACCAGAACTTGGTAGTGTGTCAAAAAAAATTAAAAACCGGTTTTTTAGCCATCTTAATAGGTGTATAATGATATCTCCTCACGGTTGGCAGAGATTTCCTTTATTCGCCTTGAGTAGTGTTGTGCCCCCAGTGCCTGGGTTAGTGCCTGCTATGTAGTAGACACTCAATGAATTTTTTTTTTTTTACTGAGTGAATGAATGTATGGATGGATGAATGAATGAAGTCAAAGGGGCTTCCGGTATCTAAATCTGTTATAGCAAATACATAGCACACGTACCGCCAATTCCCCCATGCCCCATTCTGTTTCCATGGCAGACGTCACTCATCAATTGAGCCATTTTATCCACCTGCTTCATTTCAGACAGGTACGATCCAGTCCTTTGTGTAGCAAGTGAGATGAGCCCCATGAGCTAATGCAGCTTTAGTTCAAGCCTCTCATTGGCTGAAGAAGAGGCCAGGCTCAGAGCAGGGTCCAAGGCTGCCCAAGGACTCACAGCGAGCCAGTGGCAGGACTAGATCTCCAGGCTGGGCTCTCCCCAGAAAAATGCACGACGTCTCTGACAAGGCTGGAGTAGGATGGGAGGCATGGACGTGGATCTGGGCTTGAGGCCGGGTTGGAGCATTGTGGAGTGCTCCCTGGGCCCCGGCCGGGTGGGAAGGCTGATGCCGGCGCTCTTCCTGCAGGTGCCCAGGAGCTGCTGGGATGGCCTACCCGCCCACGTTGGCTCCCTGGCCCAGCGGGCGTACTGGGCTCTGCTGAGCCAGCAGAGGGACCAGAGCATCGTGGCCCTGGGCCAGAGCGGTGCTGGCAAGACCACCTGCTGCGAGCAGGTCCTGGAGCACCTGGTGGGGATGGCAGGCAGTGTGGATGGCAGGGTCTCAGGTACAGTGGTCTCCAGGTGACGTGCAGCTGGGACGTGGTGGGGGCGGTGGCGTGGGGGAAGGGAAGGGAGAGTCAGAGGGGGTGCTGGGCGGCTCTTTCTTATATCTGCTCAGCTAGCGTTCACTGAGCACCTGTGTGCAGACCCTGTGCTGGCTTCTGGGCAGGGCCACCCCTAGTCTGTTGGGTACTTTTGTGTGAATTAGAAACAGGTACTCCTTGCCTAAGACACTCACTGCCACATGTGGAACCGTCGTCACGCATTGACATTGTTAGAACCAAACACTTGACCACCACGTTCTGGGCCATCATCCTAATAAGTATACAGGCCTATGGCTATCTGATATAAATGCTGTGCCCTTAGGTGTGGTGTCCTTGTGCAGCGCACAGCCCACTGGACTGTGCAGAGGACCCGATAAGTAAAAACAAAGACAAGGAGGCACTGACAGCCGGAAGGGAGACTCAGCTGCACATCTGTGCCAGACTCCAGTGCTCTGCACCGCTTGCTGGCCGAGCTGGGGAGGGGAGAGGCGGAGGGAGCACAGAGAAGGGGCCGGGGGGCTTCCTTGAGGAAATGATGTTTGAGCTGGGCATTAAAGAAAGAGTTTCAACATTGTAAATCAACTATACTTCAATAAAAAATAGTGTCAGTTGGTGATAATAATTACAATATTGATGGGGATCGTGGTAAATGCTTGCTGAGGACTTACGCGCCAGGCTCTATTCCAAGCAGGTTAACTTATTTATTATTTAAAACATCCCTATAAGGTAGACATTATTATTATTTGAATTTTATAGATGAGGCCATTAAAACGCAGGGAGGTTAACCAGCTTGCCCAAGGCCACACAGCTCATACATCCTAGCACCGAGATTCAAACACAGACAGTTTGGCTCCAGAGCTGTTACCCCTGGGCCAGTGTTCTCAATGTATTGTTGCCCCTCTGAGGAGCCTTTTTAGTTGTTCTTTCTCCTAATCGTCTCCCACCATGAAAAGTTAATGCCATAGATTCACCATATATTTGTTTATGCAGTGTGTGTGTATGTGTGTATATATATACAGACACACACAGACGTGTGTGTGTGTGTGTATCTGTGCTCTATTCTATACATAAGAAAGGAAAACTGCCCCCATCCTCAAGAATCAGTTTCTGCCCTCTTGGGGGCAGTATTCCCCCTGCTGAGAATATATGGCCCAGGCAGTATTGCTTTTCTAATAATAACAAACAATACTAACACCACCACATTTGGAGCATGTTCTGAGCACTTTACATTATTAAATCTTTTAGTCTTTGTGGCAACCACATGAGGTAAGTAAGTACTATTATTACCCCCATCTTATAGATGGGGTATCTGAGGCACAGGGAGGTTAATTTATTCGCTCCAAATCAGGTGACTAACAACGGGGAGAGGCCATATTCAAGCTTGTTTAACCATTGTACTATCCTGCTTCTCCACTGGGCTTATTCCAATGCTTTATTGATCACCTGTTCTGCACCTGGCCCAGGTTAGAGCCCTGTGAGGAGCTGGGGATACAGCAAGGAGAGGCCCTCCCAGAATGTAGATCTGCTGAAAGTGTGTGTTGGGGGAGTGGGAGTCAGGCTAGGCTGTATCCAGGTGCCTAGCACATAGTGGGTGCTTGTTAAATAGTTATGTTAAAAAGCTTGGGACTGCTGGGCTTTTTGAGCTGGCTGTGATGGGCGTTCCCCGACAGCAGGTCCAAGAATGTTAATGCTCTGCCCTCCTCCTAGACTCCACCAGGCCCAGGAGGCCCTAGGGCAGCCCTTGTCACTCAGATCGTACCAATCCTAGGTGTGTGTATCTCCCCTTCTGGGCTCACTCTTGCTCACCCCGCGCCCCTGCTTGCAGCACAGGGCCAGCCCAGCAGCGGAAGAGGTGTGGCTTAGAGCTGAGTTGGGGGAGTGGAGGGGCCCCTGCTGGGGCCTGGGGCCAGAATGGGGTCCTGTGAGAGGTGGGGGTGGCAGCAGCCGGGCCACGGGTGATGCCCTGTCTGTGCCCCACCAGTGGAGAAGATTCGAGCCACCTTCACTGTCCTCCGGGCCTTTGGCTCCGTGTTCACCGGCCACAGCCGCCGTGCCACCCGGTGCTCCATGGTGATGTCACTGGACTTGAACGCCACAGGCCGAGTCACGGCCGCCCAGCTCCAGGTGAGGCCTCTGGGTGGGAGGGAGAGGGGGCTCTTTGGGGCTGCAGTAGCCTCAGCCCCACTCAGCAGGGCCCACGCCTCCAGCTGGGACCCTGGAATGTGTCTAAATGGTCATCGCTCCCCAGGCCAAGGCCAGCTCCTCCCCACCTCACTCAGTGCCCAGACATCTCCTCCCGGAGCAGGCCAGCTCGTCTGTGCCTCGGAGTATCACAGGGATGAAATATTCATGAGTAGATACATAATTCAGCCGCTCATTAGCTGGGTCTTAAAAGCGTAAGCTGAAATTAAACAGGCGCTCGCTGGCCTTCTGCGGCAGCCCGTGTGTGACAGGCACATGGCCTGTTTGTTCCTCTCTCTGAAATCACCTGGCTCCTCCCCTTCCCCCCCCCCACGCCCCCGCCAACATTCTGTTTGAACAGAAAACAGGATTAGGTTATTAGAAGGGTTGTTTGTATGCGGAGCTAGGAGAATACCCAGACTCGCTGGTGCACGATAAATCCCTTTCTGTCCCGGCCCTGAAAGTCTACCGTGCATCACCATGTGGGTCAAGTTATTAAGGGCTTCGGTTGCATAAGAGTGTGTTGGAGGGCGGCTCTGGGTTAATTGTTAGTACCCTTGGATTCCTTCATCGGAATGAGCCCGTTGCATTCGTTGATTGCCTGCGTGGACGCTGAATCAGTGAGACAAAGGCCTGGCACGTTTTGATTTGGAGGCGTCCAGCCAAGTTGGGGCCTGAGGTGCTGCCTCGAAGAGTGGGCCTGGGGGTTGGTGGGGGTGTGCGGGCAGCCTAGCGGGGCCTCGTGCTGACCGGCGCCTGTCCTCTCCCCTGGCAGACGATGCTGTTGGAGAAGAGCCACGTGGCCCGGCAGCTGGAAGGGGAAGGCAATTTCGAGGTTTTCTCCCAGATGCTATCCGGATTGGACCTGGCTCTCAGGTGAGCGACTGGGCTGAGCAGGGACAGCCGAGGGCAGTGAGACAAAGGGCCTCCGCTCTCCAGGGCCCCAGCCCTGCCTCTGCCCAGAGGTGAGAGGCAGTGGAGCCCAGTGGTTAGGAATCTGGCCTCTGATTCTTGCTGCCTGGTACTGCTCCTGGGCTGGGTGAACCTGGCCAGGTGTCACCTGCTCTGAACCTCCGTTTCTTCCTCTGTAAAGTGGAAATAGTACCTTGACTGCTGACCTTACAGGATTAAGTGAGATAATTCACATATGGCTCTTTATACACGCTGGGGGGTGGTGGTGGATGTCTGCTGTGACGGTGACATTTTGGTACAGGTTCTGACAGCAGCGTGGGAGGTGGGCAAGGAACAGCAGACCCCAAATCTTCCAGAAGCTCCTAAACTCTGTGAGAGCCTTGGGTGCACCTGAGGTAGCTCAGGGCGAGGAGGCACCAGGTGGAACAGCAGAGAAGCCACAAGACTCATCTGGGAGGGCCTTCTGGGGGAGGTGGCCCAGGGAGTCATCTCTGCCCCTCGCTGACTCCTGGGAATTCTTGGACATGTGGCTCCCTGTCTCTGAGCCTTGGTTTCCTCATCTGTTGAACGAATGAGTAAGGTTCTATCTAGTGAAGCTCCAGGGAGTGCTCACCCCAGGCGAGGGGTGATAATTTTCAATTTGCCTCTGCGTCCCCCATCATTTGTCTCCTGCCTTCCACCCCCGTCTGAAGGGCAGGCCCAACCTGTCCTGAGCCTCTTGGCTAAGGCCAGAGGGGCACCTTACCCTTTGGAGAGAGGGCAGATTAGGGAGGAAACTCCCAGTTTTCAGAGCAGGGTAACTGAGGAGTAAGGAAGCTTCTGGAAGGCCTTCACTTAAGAAGGGCCCATTGAGGGCAGCAAGTGAGGAATATTCGGGAGGCAGGGCCAGGGCCTGAGGCAGACCCCGGGGCCACCTGGGGCACTCTGTGGAGCCCCGTGCCATGATGCCCACCTGCCCTGCCAGGCCACTGGTGTGGGTGGGTCCTCCCTTACTTCTGGTCCCTTCTCTGTTTCCAGGACAGAACTGTACCTGCACCAGCTGGCAGACAGCAGCTCCTTCGGCATGGGCGTGTGGCCTAAGGTAAAGAGGAGGTCCTTCTGGGTGTGAGTGGGTGTCTGTGTCCCCATGGCCAAGATGGGCGGGTCCCCTGTGTGGCTCGTCCCTCTGCCACTGGGGTGAGTAGTTGGCAAGGGCTGGTCACGTGGGGGAGGCAGGGTTGCCTTTATGGGGCCTGGGCTTGTCAGGGAAATGAGTCTTGTGCTGATAAAGGGAACCAGGAGGTGGTTTGTGTAGAGGTTAGGGCGCGGTCTCCGGGACAGGCTGTCTGGGTTCAAACCCCGGCTCTGACACTTACTGGATATGAGACCTCAGGCATGGACCCTAGCCTCTCTGAATGTCTGTGTCCTCTTCGGTAAAATAACAACAGAACGGGCGGGCAGGCTGAGGGGAGGACAGAGCGTGGCATGGCCTGCCCGCCTGGGCCACGGGGAGAAGGTCGGGGCGCCGCCCGTGCCCTCGTTCCGCTGCCTGGCGTCCTTTGTGGAGGCAGGGCTCCCAAGGAGCTCAAAGGCCAGGGAAGGACACACGGGACGGTCCAGAGCCACCCTACCGCTCCAGTGGTGCAGCACCCTCTCTGAATTCCTACTGCCACCAAAACACATCCCTAAGGCCTTTGGGAAGAATTGCTAGGACCCAGGAAGGCGGCCCCTTGCTGTGGTCCAGACTTCAGCAGCTGCCGATGACCAGAGGGAGCCAGCCGGCCGGCCGTGAGCAGGAGGACAGGACACGGGGACAGGGACAGCCACAGCCGGGCTTCCCGCAGCTGTGCCCACCGCCAGAACCAGCTCCAGCCAGTCACAGCCCCCGAGATGCCAAACAGTGACGGGCGAGAGGCCGGCAGGAAACTGACACCCCCTCACTGGAGAGCCTGCCCGGTCGGGGTGCGGGGCACCATCCCCGTCTGAACTCACCCCACAGCTCAGCCGTCTCCCAGTGACCCAGACGCGTCACCACGGCCCCAGGGCTGATCCCCGACCAAGGTCAGAACTCCCCCCAGGGTGACGGCCCCCATGCCACTCCTGTGGTGGAAGGGACGGCAGGCAGAGACCAGGAGTAGAGTCTTTTTTATTAATGGCTGCGTTTTCAAAGAACCGTTTTGTTACCAGGAAAGCTCCCCAGGAAGGGATTGCATTAGTGCAACAAGGGGGAGCCTTGATGCCAGGCTTTCCAGACACTTCCAGGTGGAGACTTTTGGCCTAGGCCGGCTGCCGGGGACTCGGGGGCTGGGAGGACACACGGCCCCTCCCCCGCCCCGACGGGGCGCTAAGGCACCCGGCCCGCCTGGGGGGGCAAAACCCCGTGCCGTCAGCAGGCCGGCGGCTTGCAGCCCTCAACCTGCAGCCCTTTGTTCAGGAGGAAGGCGTCCTGCATGGGGTCACAACCCAGGAAGAGCTTCACCATGCCCTTGGCATCCTCGGAGCCCCCTGGCCTCAGAATGCAGCTTCTGTAGTCCATGGCAACGTGAGGAGAGGGGGCGGGGCTGCAGGAGGGTGGAGCACCCCCTTCACGGAGGGTGTGGGTGTGGCCACCTCTGCTGTGACTCAACAAAGGGCAGGGGAGCAGGGGGTTCTGGGCAGGGCCCTCAGAGCCTGGCAGGCCCAGGCGGGCGGCACAAGCATCTAGGCCCAGGCCAAGGACCTCCGTGTTGGTCTGCACGGCAGGCCGGCCTCTCACCTTGCCACTCAGGACGCCCTCCTGCTTGAAACGAGTGTGTGGACCGTGTCCGCGGAGTACACCTCGCTGCACAGGTAGCCATAGGACTGGGCGTCGTAGCTTCCTGCCAGGTGGCCGAAGGTCGCAGGCAGGTGGGTCCCTGGGACACACGCGGAGAGGCTCCTGCCCGGCCCCCTGGCCGCTCCGTGCCCCTTCCCCAGAGCCCAGAGCTTGGGGCCTCAAAGCAGCCCTGTCTGAGTCCCCTGCCACTAGAGGGAGTATTGGCCCAACACTTCTAGAAAACGGGGACCTTGCGGGCAACTCAGTGGAGGGACACAAATCAATCTTTGCCGACTTTCTGCTGAAGCTCACGAGGGTTCACCCCTAAGCCTCTTACAGGGACAGCTGCCCGAGGCTCCGAGGGATGAGTCAGGGCTCGCCCTCCAGCACGGGGAGAGCGCGGGTTAAAGCGCTCACGAGGGAGTGAACTGCGTCTCCGCACCGACACGCACGGGCAAACCTCGTCGACGCGTTCCGTCCGGGGTATGAAGCCCTCTCCTGCCTCTTCCAGGCTCTCCAGAAAGCACGTGCAGATACGCCCAGCCCACCCTCGGACTCCACGGGCCACAGCTGGAGGGACCAGCCCAGGAACCCAGGCAGGAAGAGGCCAGAGGTCAGCGGGCCTCGACCAGAGCCCGTCAGTCGGTTCCCCTTCACACACCACCAGAGGATCCTCTTGAACTGGGCAGTAGCCGCCAACCGACCGCTAAGGTGGGCCCGGCGTGTGCTTGGCTACCTGGCGTGGCTGGGACCCTGAGGATCTCCTGGCAGAGGCGGGCATTGTCCTAGGCCGGGTCCGAGGGCGTCTGCGTGTGCAGGGCCTGGTCCACCTTGGCCGGGACGATCTGGCGCAGGTTGAAGAGGCCTGGAGGGCGGGAGGAAGGAGACGGGGGCGCTGGCACTGTGTCCAGGCCGTGCTTTCCAGCCGGGCGGTCCGGGAGCCCCTTTCCTTTCCCTCGGCCCGGCCGCACGGGAGTTGGCCAGCCGGGACTTGATGAGCTTGTCCAGCAGCTCCTGGGGGACGGCACTGCCCGTGCCCCGCCGAGACTGGCAGCAGCGCCAGGGCTTCACAGGGTGCGGCGCTCCCGGCCCCAGAGCCTACCCTCTGGTTCTCATCACTGGCTGTCACCAGAGTCGCAGGCAACGTGCCTTTGTTTTCGTTTGTCTTTTTTCCGGCCCGCAGCCACGCAAAGCTGTGAAGCCCTGCCACTCGCTGCCACGTGGATGCACCCTGAGAACACGGTGCTCAGCGAGAGAAGTCAGACACAGAAGGACACACAGGGTGTGACCCCACTGAGGGGAAACGTCCAGAACAGGTAGATCCACAGAGTCAGAGTGGGTTCCTGGTTGTCAGGGACAGGGGAGGGGAGGGAATGATAACTAAGGGCGTGAGGGACCTTTTTGGGGTGAGGGAAATGTTCCAGAACAGGGCAGTAGTGACGGCTGCACAGCTCAGTAAAGTGTCCCCACGCGCTCCGGTTGCAGTCTGTGAGAGCATCGCTCTCAGGACGAAGGGCTGACTGCAGGAAGACTGAACGAGCACTGGGTCCTGGGCCCAGACGCTCAGCTGGGGACCCCCCCATTGGGAAGTCACTGGGACTTGCTGAGCCTCCACCGAGACTTGCAGCAGCCCCAGGACCTCACAGGGCGTGGTGCTCCCGGCCCCAGAGCCTAACCTCTGGTTCTCATCACTGCCTGTCACCAGCCTTGCATGCAACGTTCCTTTCTTCTATTTTGTCTTTTTTAAAGGCAACTCTTGAATACCTGTATTTAACATGCAGGGAACCAGTCCTGACTCCTTGATCTGGGACTTGCAGCCTCCAGAGTCTCGAGGACATCCACTTCCGTCGTTTACGCGCCCAGTGCGTGGGGTTTGATGATGGAAACTGACACCGAGAGCGTCTCCTCGTGCGGGGTGACATCAGCGGAAGAATCCCGTGGCGAGGGCCTGCCTGAGGACCACGGGAGAGCCCGGGCCCTCCCCGCCCCCTGCCTTCAGCCCCTCGCCCGCCCCCTCCTGGGAGCGGAGCTGGTGCATCGCTTGCCAGAACTCATGGAAGTAGGTCTCCAGCTCATCATGCTGCAACAGGGAGGGCGGGTTGGGCGTAGGCTTGGTGAAGTTGGCCACCATGGCCGCGATGGCAATCTGGCGCCTCCCGTCCTGCTGCAGGCAGCCCGGCTGCAGGCCAAAGCAGGCCATGTGCCCGGACTTCCCTTCCCTGGGGAGGGACGCGGGTGAGGCCCCGCTACCACAGAGGAGCCCCGGCCCACGGCCGACAGGTTCCCCCACGCATGCACCGAGGGTAGAGGTCCAGGTAGAACTTGCTGATGGATGACCTTGCCCGAGGCCGCGTCCCGGACCGTGTAGAGCCTCACATCTTCATCTTCGTGACGCATGTTGGTGCCTTCCTCCAGGTCGAAGGTCAGCCCCAGCAGCTCCTGGGAGATGCCCAGCCGCCCGCGCGTGACCACCTGCATGGGGAAGGACTCATTGAGCAGGTACTGGTCCACGTGGTAGCGCGTCTCCTCCCCCTGGTTCATGTAGTAGCGCAGGTCCTAGACGTTGATGGGCCCGTCAAAGTGCAGGCCCCGCCTCTGGCACTCAGCCTTCTTTAGCTCCAGGATCACGGCCGCTCCTGCTCCCCGAGGGGCTTCAGCTTCTGGGCCAGCTCATCTGCGGGCAGAGGGGAGAGGCTCAGCTATGTCCCTGTGGCAGCCGCCCAGCCGCCCCCCACCCCACACCCCTCGAGGCAGAATGAAGGGTTGGGGAAGGCGACCCCCAAGGGCTGACACAGTGGGGTCTCAGGCAGCACCACGTCCAGTCAAGGTCCACCTGACCCCCGTCCCCACTGGGACTCGGGGAGGCGGGGTTACCTAGGAAAGTGGCCACCACCTGGCTGGTCTTGGCCATGTTCATCTCCAGCACAGAGTCGGCACGCGTGCTGAATCCCAGCAGGCGGGACTTCTGAGCCTGCAGCCTTACCAGCTCCCCGAGGATCGCGCAGTTCTCCTGGAACCCAGAGACAGCCAGCGCTGGGGACCGTGGGCCACGCCCTCCCCACAGGCCCCGGGCCAGGTCTCTGTGGGTGGGAGGGCTCTCAGGCCACTGGCGGGCACAGCCAAACCCCCTCCCTCCTCCTCCTGGCCTGGATTTCTAGACACTTTGGTGCTGTCCTAACATGTGGTCTTTATGAACACAGGTCCTTTTGGAACCAGAAACGGCATGAACCATGATGAGCTCTAAGGCCAAGGGCAGGAAGAAATGTGACCAGGCTCTCCAGGAGCCACCCAGGGGCCTCCCCGGGCTCAACAATACAAACTTGGCTGCCGTGCAGACAGCAGCTCATCCCCACGGCGCCCGAACACCCAGCCCCTGGACGGCGAGAGACCTGTTGCTGCAGGTGCCCCGTGGTTGGCTGGTGAGGCCTGGCCCCAGGCGTACGCCACCTTCTCTGGGGCCACCTCTCTGGGTCTGCGGTGGGGTTCTCCTGGGAGCCCCCAGTCACCACAGGACCAACGTGGCCTGTCTGCAGCCCAAGAAGGTGGGGACACAGGTCTGTCCCCCGTGGACATCACCCGCGAGGCCGAGCAAGCACCAGTGGTGTCTGCGGGGAAGATGAAGGGCTCATGCACAGCCCCCATCTACTGAAGATGCTAAACGGGAGAAGCACAGACTGCAGCCACATGCGGTATGGACCAAACGCAAGTGTCCTTGCAGGAACCGATGTCTGAATGTCGAGGCTGTTCCCGGGCCACAGTGAGAAGGCCCAGGCCCCACGCAAGGCACAGAGAGGGGATGGGGGGAACATCTGCGAATCTGAGCTCATCGGGCATCACCCCAGAAGGAGAGGGAGAGAGCCAGAAGGAGATACGGAGGGAGAGGGAGAGAGAGGGAGGTACAGACGTCTCTCCCTTCCCTGGGGGTTCTCTAGTGCAGCCAAGCCTGAAAACCACTGCATTTCGGGAGATGGGTCCTCGTGGAAAAGTTAAATAGTAGCTCATGGCATTATCGACACATATTAAAATGGCCCCAAATCTTGGGGAGTCAGGGAGGGGAGCTGGCGGCTGCCTCGTAAACGAGGAGAGATTGGGCGTCAGAGGAGGTGCCTGCCTCCACCACCTCCGCCACCGCCGCCCCCCCCAGGGCCCCGCAGACTTCATCTCCCAGCTGTGGTCCTGGGCTGGAAGGTAGCGGGGAGGTCAGGCCGTCCCAAGCATCAACGTTGACTTCAGGGCTGATCTGAAAGGCGCCTGGTGTTTGTTGAAGCAGAAAAAAGAGAAAGCAGTGGGCAGAGGATGGGAGGGGGAGGGAGCCCCCATCAGCCCTTCTCCCTGTCTCCCTCTCTGTCTCCCTCTCTGTCTCCCTCCCTCCCTCCCTCCCTCTACCTCCCTGCCTCTCACTCTCCCTCCATCTCTCCCTCTGCCTCTCTCCCTCCCTCTCTCCCTCCCTCTCTCCCTGTCCCTCTTGCCCTGTCCTGTCCCTCTCTCCCTCCCTCCATCCCTGTCTCTCTTTCCCTGTCCCTCTCTCCCTCTCCCTCTATCCGTCCCCCCTCCCTTTCCCCGTTTCCATCTCCCTCTCTGCCTCCCTCTTTCCCTGTCCCTGTTTCCCTGCTCTGCTCTCCCTCTCCCTCTTTCCCTCTCCCTCTCTCCCTGTCCCCCTTTCCCTGTCCCTGTTTCCCTGTTCCGTTCTTCCTATACCTTTTTCCCTCTCCCTCTCTCCCTCTCGTGCTCCCTCTCCCTCTCCCTCTCCCTCCACCTCCTTCCCTCTCCAGAGAGGGAAGGAGGTGGAGGGAGAGGGACAGGGAGCAGGAGAGGGAGGGGGGAGAGGGAGAGAGGGATAGAGGGAGGGAGAGGGACAGGGAGCAGGAGAGGGAGGGGGGAGAGGGAGAGAGGGATAGAGGGAGGGAGGGAAAGACAAAGACATCTCTCCCTCCCTCCCTCTATCCCTCTCTCCCTCCCTCTCTCCCTCTCTCCCTCCCTCTCTCCCTCTTCCTCGCTCCCTCTCCTCCCTCTCCCTCCGTCTCTCCATCTCCCTCACTCCCTCCCAGAGACAGAGAGACGAAGAGGCAGAGACAAGGGAGAGGGAGAGAGGGAGAGGGAGAGAGAGGGGGAGAGAGGGAGAGAGGGAGAGAGAGAGAGGTCTCTTCCTCCCTTTCCCTCTCTCCTCCTTCTCTCCCTCTCTCCCACTCTCCCTCTTCCCTCTCCCTCTCTCCCCCCTCCCTCTCTCCCTCTCCCCCTCTCCCTCGTCTCTCCCTCTCCCTCCATCTCTCCCTCTCTGGGAGGGAGTGAGGGAGACGGAGAGACGGAGGGAGAGGGAGAGGGAGGAGAGGGAGGGAGACGTTTCCTCCCTCCCTTTCCTCCCTCTTCTCCCTCTCCCTCTCCCTCTCCCTCTAACTCTCCCGCTCCCTCCATCTCTCCATCTCCCTCACTCCCTCCCAGAGGGAGAGGGGAGGGAGAGAAGGAGAGGGAAAGAGGAGAGGGAAGAGGGAGAGGAAAGAGGCAGAGGAAAGAGGCAGAGGGAAGAGGCAGAGGGAAGAGGGCGAGAGGGAGAGGGAGAGAGAGGGGGAGACGGAGAGAGGGAGAAAGAGAGAGGTCTCTTCCTCCCTTTCCCTCTCTCCTCCTCTCTCTCCCTCTCTCCCACTCTCCCTCTTCCCTCTCCCTCTCTCCCCCCTCCCTCTCTCCCTCTCCCCCTCTCCCTCGTCTCTCCCTCTCCCTCCATCTCTCCCTCTCTGGGAGGGAGTGAGGGAGAGGGAGAGACAGAGGGAGGGAGAGGGTGAGACAGAGGGAGGGAGAGGGAGAGAGGAAGGGAAAGGGCGAGGGAGGGAGAGGGAAGGAGGGCGAGACGTCTCTCCCTCTCCGTCTCCCTTCCCCTCCCTCTCTCTCTCTCCCTCCCTTCCTCTCCCTCTCCCTCTCCTAGAGGGAGGGAGGGAGAGGGCGAGACAGAGGGAGAGGAGAGGGGGAGTCGGAGAAGGAGGTAGGGAGAGGGAGAAGGCGAGAGGGTGCCTGCTTCCCTCTCTGTCTCCCTCCCTCCCTCCCTCCCTCTCCGTGTCCCTGTCTCCCCCCTCTCCCTCTCCCTCTGTCTCTCCCTCTCTGGGAGGGAGAGAGGGAGAGGGAGAAGGAGGGAAAGTGATGGAGGGAGGGAGAGGGAGAGAGGGTGAGGGAGAGAGGGAGAGAAGGAGGAGAGAGGGAGAGGGAGGGAGGAAGAGAGCTCTCCCTCTCTCCCCCCTCTCTCTCCCCCTCCCTCTCTCCCTCTCCCCCTCTCCCTTGTCTTTGCCTCTCCCTCCGTCTCTCCCTCTCTGAGAGGGAGTGAGGGAGACGGAGAGACGGAGGGAGAGGGAAAGGGAGGAGAGGGAGGGAGGCAGAGGGAGGGAGGGAGGGAGAGACGTCTCCTCCCTCCCTCTCCTCCCTCTTCTCCCTCTCCCTCTCCCTCCAACTCTCCCGCTCCCTCCATCTCTCCATCTCCCTCACTCCCTCCCAGAGGGAGAGACGGAGGGAGAGGCAGAGACAGGGGAGAGGGAGAGAGGAAGAGGGAGAGAGAGCGGGGAGAGAGGGAGAGGAAGAGAGGGGGAGGGAGAGAAGGAGAGGGAAAGAGGAGAGGGAAGAGGGAGAGGAAAGAGGCAGAGGAAAGAGGCAGAGGGAAGAGGGAGAGGAAGAGGGAAGAGGGAGAGAGGAGAGAGGGAGATAGGGAGAGGAAAGAGAGAGGGAGAGGGAGGGAGAGGGAGAGAGGGAGGGAGAGAGGAAGAGACAGAGGGGGAGAGAGAGAGGGAGTGGGAAAGAGGTAGAGGGAGAGCGGAACAGGGAAAGAGGTACAGGGAGAGAGGGAGGCAGAGAGGGAGGAGAGGAAGCAGGGAGAAAAGAGAGAAAGAACACACCGTCTACATTTCTGTCAAACGACACCGGGGATCCTTACACAACCAGGAGAAAGTAACACAGGGAGGCTCTTTCTCAGCTGGAACTGGAACTGCAGACGGGGCCAAACACCACCAGGCTGGCCACACGTGTCCAGCCGCCGCTCCAGCCCCGTCAGCCGTGAGTCCGGTCACCAGGGCTCTGAGTGTCTGCTCCAGGGAGCTGGGGTTCACCCTCTCACCCGGGAGGCCGGGCCAAGAGAGCAGGGCCCCGGGCTGGACACATAGGGGAAAACGCATCCCCACAGGACAGCTTGTGCGAGCAGATTCAGCTACCAGATTCTAGAGGCCCGGGACCACCCTGTGGCCCGTGAAACCCAGGAGCCACGAGGGTCTTGCAACGTGATTCCTGTCCGTTGGACTGTAAAGTTTGTGTAGGGAATCTTGGAAACAGTGGTAACAAGGCTGAATTGGAACGAGCTTTAGGCTATTATGGACCACTCTGAAGTGTGTGGGGTGCTAAAAACCCTCCCGGCTTCGCTCTCGTTGAATGTGAAGATCCCCGAGATGCAGCCGATGCTGTCCGAGAACTAGATGGGAGAACACTATGTGGCTGCCGAGTAAGAGTGGACCTGTCGAATGGGGAAAAGAGAAGTCGAAATCGTGACCGCCTCCTTCTTGGGGTCGTCGCCCTCGAGATGATTATGGGAGGAGGAGTCCTCCACCTCCCACACATCTCCAAGATGGAGAGCCTTCTCCGTCAGCCAGAGCAGGTCCCTTTCTAGATATAGGAGAAGAGAGAGATCCCTGTCCCAAGAGAGAAATCACAAGCCGTCCCGATCTTTCTCTAGGTCTCCTAGCCGATCTAGGTCAGATGAAAGGAAATAGAAGACCACTTTGCAAGAGGAGTGGTGTACAGGCAATAACTTCATTTGGCAGGAGTATGTACAGAAAATTCAAGTTTTGTTTGAGACTTCCGAAGCTTGGTGCACTTTTTAAATGTTTTAGTTGTTCACATTTGTTTGTCTCTTGGGACAGTGACACATAAAGGTGTCATTCTCTATGGTTTGAAATGGGTCCTGGGAGGCATGTAATATGAAGAATTGTTACCTTACAATGTTCCCTTAAGCAAAATTGAACTTGCTTTGAATTTTTGGTCTTGCCTAGACTGATAATAAAACTCTAACTCCTGCCCACCTAAAGTGTGATGTTTACTATTATGGAAACAACACTGGCAAACATTGAAAAGACTTTCTGTAGCTGGGATATGGTATGCAGCTGTAGTTAAGCAAGCAGTCTTTAAAAGGTGCTGTGAACCCAAGCCAGCAGGTAAAAATGAAAGCCGCACCCTTACCCTAGATTAGAGGTTTAAAAATTCCACTAGTCTTCACACCGGACAAGAGATTGTCCAGGGAGTTTAAAATCTAAGAAGTTTCAAGGAAGTTAGTTTACCTTTGAGTTAGGTCATACGTCCCCTCTGTGATTGCTGTACATGAATACATAGCTCTTTGTAATATTTTTTGGAAATTTGAGATTATCAAGATACCAATGTCCTGCCAGATTAAGAGTATATTGTAGAGCTGAACTTTGAGTTACTGTGCAATTTTTTTTTTCATGCTGTCATTTGTAATATGTTTTGTGAGAATCCTTGGGATTAACGTTTTGGTTGCAAAAGAAAAAAAGAAAAGAAAAGAATCCGCCTGCCAATGCAGGGGACACAGGTTCAAGCCCTGGTCCGGGAAGATCCCAGGTGCCGCAGATCAACTAAGCCCGTGGGCCACAACTACTGAGCCTGCACTCTAGATCCTGGGAGCCAGAACTACTGAGCCCCCGTGCCACAACTACAGAAGCCCACACGCAACGAAGACCCAATGCAGCAAGAAAAAAAAGACGATACTGGCCAGGTGATCAAGGGTAAAATCGTTTGTCATAAGTCCCGTTGATGGTGTGTATCCTTGATGTGACCTGAGGAGAATGGCATTTTTATCTCTGTCTGGGTCTTCCGCCCCAAACCCCATAACTCCAGACCAACCATAAGAAAACATCAGAAAACAAACAGACTAACAAATTGAGGGACAAAACACCTGACCAGTCCTCCTCAAAACTTTCAAGGTATCAAAACCCAGCGACGTCTGAGAAATGTCACAGCCCAGAGGAGACTGGGACAGAAAAAGGATGTTAGGGGAACACTAGGGAAATTCTAATAAAGTGTGGACTTTAGTTAATAACAATGTATCCATCTTGGTTCCTTAGTTGGATAAACATGTCACACTAAGGTACTAATGAGTTGGAAATAGGGGTACTGGGTCAGGGTCCACGGCACTCTGTACACTCTGTACAGATCTTTGCAACTTTTTTGTAACTCTAAGCTCTTGTAAAATTAAGCGAGTACTGAACAGAGCTAAGAATGTTATTTCCCTGATTTGAACATGCCTGAGTTTCTTTTCATGGTCACATTTTTGCTATTTGGATGTGTCTTGGAATCAGTAGCAAAGGAGAGTTGCCAGCCCCTGGGAAGATGTGGGTGGTTCGCAGGTGGCTTGCTCTGGAGCTGAAGACCATGGTGGGAAGTCTGCAGCCTCGGGCTGCACTTAGAAACATGGGAGGGGATGGGCCAGCTCAGTTAGGGATGGAACCTATAAATAAAACTTTTTTCTTTTCCGTTATGGCTTATCACAGGATACTGAATATAGTTCCCTGTGCTAGACAGTAGGACGTTGTAGTTTATCCATCCTATATTTAATAGTTTGCATCTGCTAACCCCAAACTCCCAATCCAACCCTCCCTCACTGTTTCTCCCCCTTGGCAACCACAAGTCTGTTCTCTATGTCTGTGAGTCTGTTTTTGTTTTGTAGACGAGTTCATTTGTGTCGTATTTTAGATTTCACATATAAGTGAGATCATATGATATTTGTCTTTCTCTTCTGACTTACTTCACTTAGTATGATAATCTCTAGGTCCATCCACGTTGCTGCAAATAGCATTATTTCATTCTTTTTATGGCTGAATAATATTCCATTGTATATATGTACCACATCTTCTTTATCCATTCATCCATCAGTGGACATTTAGGTAGCTTCCATGTCTTGGCTACTGTAAATAGTGCTGCAATGAACGTTGGGGTGCATGTATCTTTCTTTCTTTCTTCTTTCCTTCTTCCTTTCTTCCTTTCTTTCTTTCTCTCTCTCTCTTTCTCTTTCTTTCTTTCTTTCTCTCTCTCTCTCTTTCTCTCTTTCTTTCTTTTTTCTTTCTTCTTTTATTGTCACACGGCATGTGAGATCTTAGTTCCCTGACCAGAGATGGAACCCACGCCCCCTGCACTGGAAGCATGGATTCTTAACCACTGGACCACCAGGGAAATGCCAGGGGTGTATGTATAGTTTTGAATTAGAGTTTTCTCCGGATCTATGCCCGGGAGTGGAATTGTGGAACCCTATGGCAGCTGTATCTGTTCCTGCACGCCTCACATCAACCACCTGCACTCCAATCCTTGCTCTCAACGTCATCTTCGGGGAACCCAACCTGCGACAGGGACCTTGACAAGAAGAAATGGCTCAGGGAAAAGCTACCTGCACGGGGAGGAGATAGAGACCATCGCCCCTGGGGTGCGGAGGGGAGAGTGGGTGCAGAGGTTTGTCATTTCACCCCCGATACTCATCTCAGCCCTCGTGGCTGCCCCACTCTAGGTCACCTCGGGATACAGAGGTGAGCCGGTTAGAGTCCCTGCCTGTGCAGGAATCGGGGCACCAGCGGGTCTGAATAATATTAGTGCAGGGTCTCCCCCGTGGCACTGGGGTTATTCGGGGCGGGTCATCCTCTGCTGAGGGCCCCTCCTGGGCACTGTGTGGGGTTTAGCAGCATCCCTGGCCTCACCCATTTGATTCCAGGGGCCCTCCCTCCCAGTTGTGACAACCACAGATTTTCCCCACACATCACGGAAGAACTGGGTGAGGCGGGGGCAGGATGGTTCTGGGCGAGGACAGCTGTGTTGAAGCAACCAGCCTGGCCCAGGGCAAGGTCTGCCCCAATCCCGTCAGCGCCTGCATTTAGAACTGCCCCTTTCCTCTCCCACCTCCCCTGCCCTGCAGTGGTCTCCGAGACATCATCCCCATGTAATAAATCACACCTTCTCAGTTTACTGTTTGCTGCCCTCGCTAGAACGTGAGCTCTTTGAGGACAGGGATGCTGTTATGTCCCCAGCACCTAGAAGAGTGTCTGCTGTGTAGTAGATGCTTCATAAATACTTGCTGAATAAAGGAGTTGAATAAAGGGATGAGTGGATGAATGAATGAAGGTTACAATGGAAGGAGGGGGGAGATTCCCTTTCTGGCTCTCGGGGGTTGGGAGATCAAGTGAAAGATCTGTCCTAAATAGGCTGACCAGCCTTCTGGGGTTCCCCGGGACTGAGAGTTTCCCCAGAGTTCCAGCGCTCAAACCTGAGCGGTCCTGGGCAAACTGGGGGCGGGTGTTGGTCACCCTATCTAAACACAGTAACAATTCCAGCTGCAATAGCAATGGCCAATGACCTCTACGGTCTTATTGACCATGCACAGTTCTCTACCTGGCGGGGAAGGGTGGGCCGGGATTGGAATTCTGGTGATCCAGGGCGGGTGAGGGCACACCCCGGGCTTGTGGAGGGGAGTCCAGGAAGGTTCTGGAGGAAGTGACAGTGACACAGGAGGGAGGGAGGAGTCTAAGGAAGAACATCCCACATGACAACCTGTGCCAATGGCCCTGGGCCCAAGGTCACACCTGACCAGGGCTTGCTTTTTTTTTTTTCTAATTTACTTTTCCCCACATGGATATGCAATTGTCCTAATGCCATTTATTGAAAACTCCTTAATTTCCCCACTTTCTATCATATCAAGTTCTCATATATCTGTTTCTGGACCTTTTTTCTATACCATAGAGCTATACGTCCCATCCTTGCACCACTAGGGCTGTTTCATCACTATAACTTTATTTATTCATTTTGTTTTGGCCGTGCTGTGTGGCATGTGGGATCTTATGTCCCTGACCAGGGATCGAACCCGCGTCCCCTGCAGTGGAAGCTCGGAGTCTTAATCACTGGACCTCCAGGGAAGTCCCCAGGGCTTGCTTTGACATCCATGGAATGGTGGCAGGTGGGCACGGGGAGCAGCTGTCTGTGAGCCATCCTGTGTAGAAATGCAGGGTGGAGGGGAGGACAGATGGAGCTGGAGGGGAAGAAGCGGAGGAGGGAGGGAGGAAGGGAGGGAGGCCGGGCGAGAGACAGACAGAGAGTTTCCGGAGACAATAGCTCTGGCCGTGTCCTAGGGCATGAAAGCTGAAAATAGCTCCTAGTGCCGGGAGCCTTGGAGCCGGAGGCTGGGAGCCAGGGTGACTGGCTCTCCTCCCTGGTGTGTGTGTGTTGCGGGGGGGTGGGTGGCTCTGGGCTTCTCAGGCTGGGAATGGGGTGCACAGAGCAGGAACGGAGCAGGGACCCTTCTCTCTGGAACCTCGTGGGCCATCCTCAGCTCACAAAGCTGAGCCACTCCTTGCCCTACGAGTGGGGGGCTTATCCTCCCTGTCCCCTGGATCATACCCCCTCACACACAACTTCCCCGTGTGTGTTCCCAGCAACCAAGAGAATCTGTTTTTAAAAGATTTGGGGGAGGGGGGTAACCATACAAACAAGAGCAGAATGGATACTTTTTCAGGATATGAATGGCTCTGTGTAAGCCCACCCCCAGGGTAACCACAGTCCTGACCTCTAACACTCTTGACGAGTCAGCCTTGGTCTGGGCTTGCGGACCCACGGAAGCTTCCTCATTCCCTCCTTCAGGTCCCGACTCTCCCTCGGCGTCTTTGTGAGAAGCACCCGGGGAAGTGGGACTGCTAGGCTGTACTGCTGCTAGAACTCCACCTGGGCTCCACCAGGCTCCAGCCCCCCGCCCTGTCCACCTAACTGACCCTGAGGCACCTCAACTGGTAGGAGCAGCATCACCTTCCCTCCTGGGACTCGTGATACTTAAGGGAGACACCGAAAGACAAGCCTTTGGCTCCCTGGCTGGCAAAGAGCAGGTACTCAATTGTCATAAGTGTCCGTATCAGTGAGGGTTCTCCAGACAAACAGAATCCATATGGGGTGTGTGTGTATATACACACACACGTACATATGTACAAGCATACAAACATATACAGCTGTGTACATATGCAGTATGCGTACACACATATACACATATAGTATATACAATACACACATACATATATACACACATATAAAATGCAGTTTGTATATATACAGTATGTATACACACATATACACACAATATAGACAATACACACATACATATACACTATACATACACACATATAAAATGCATAGTTGGTATGTATACAGTATGTACACATACGTATAACATATGCAATATACACACCTAGGTACATATATAGCATACGTATATACACACATACAAAGATATTTAGGTGTGCATATAGACAGTATACATACATACACATATAATATATGCAATACATACACGTACGTACATATAGACACACATATACACCTACATATAAAAGCATATAGCATAAAAATATATATGTACTGTATATAGAAATTCATCGTATATATACATACATATATCATATATATAAGATATATACACATACATATATACAATGTGTACACACACACCCCTATATGTAAATATGCGCATGTACATACACATATAAATTCATACGCAAGTGTGTATATAATAGTATATTCATATATACATATAATACCTAGAAACATATTGGGGGGGAGGTGTCACGGTACGTCAAGGGCGGGAGTCGAACCCGCCACCCCAGGCCCCGAGGGGTCTCCCCGGGTCTCCACTTCGGGCCGGTGGGTGTGGCCGGGGGGGCAGCTGAAGACGTGCGTGCGTGCTTGCGTGCGTACGTGCGTGCGTTCGTACGTGCGTACGTGCGTGCGTGGGGGCGGGTCCACGGGGCGGGAGGCGCTCGCCGCGAGTGAGTGGTTCAGCCGGGCCCCGGCTCATTGTGCTTGCCTCACGCCGGCCCCAGTTGGCAGCAGCGCTGGAGGCCCCGGGCCTGTGACCACAAAGAGGGAGCCGGGGGCCGGACGGGAGCAGGCCGGCGGCGGCGGCGGCGGCGGCTGAGGCCCAGGCCAGGCTCCCTCCCCTCAGCCTCCCGCCCGCCCGCCCGCCTGTCCCGCCCCCGCCGGCGGCGCCCCGCCCCTCCCCCAACCGCCAGACTAGCCTGGTGCGGGGGCCGCGCGCGAAAACGTGGGGGAGAAGCTGAGGCTGGAGTCGCCCGTGGTGGCCGAGCCCGCCGTCTACCCATGGCTGCTGCTGGTCTACGTGAGTGCCGCCCGTCCCCTCTTCCCGGACCTCCACCTCTCTTCCCCCACGGCGCGCGCTGAGCCCACCGAGTAACGGAGCGACTCGAGTCGCCAGACCCTCTTTGGAGCCCCCCTTCCCGCCCTGCCTGGTTCTCCGCGGCCGTTTCCAGCCCCCGCGCGCAGGGTGGGCAGAGGGGGGCCGGGGCCACAGACTCGGCAGCGGGGACCCCGCGCTTCCGAGGGGCGCCCGAGCCGGTCTGCCGTTGGCCCTGTAGGGCTGGGGACCCAGGTCCGCCCCCCCGCCCCCCGGCCTGGACTGCCGGCGGGCTTGCCCTTCCATACTTTATGATCTGACACGTCGGGTTTCTTTTTCCTGGCCAGCTTTACCATTACCTGACCAGCTTTCCCAGCATCCCCTGATAATGTGTTAGATATTCAAGTTTTAGGGCCCGGTCCCAGCCCTATGGAATCAGCAACTCTGGTGGGGCTCAGTGATCTCTGTTACAACAGGCCCTCCAGATGATTTTTATTCACCTTAAAGTTTGAAAATATCTGCATTGTCAGCTGGCCGAAGCGTCCACCAGCAGGTGAAGGGGAGTGGCGCCTGGAAAAGATAGGGACTAGCCAAGGTAAGTACAGTAGCATTTGCCATGGTAGTAATGGAGAATGCCTTTTCTCCACTGGTTGGCACAGACTAGTATCTGGGAGCAGTGGCAGGGTTATTTAGGATGCTTTACATTGCAGTGTAGAGTGACCGCTGTCCTGGTTTGCCAGGGACTTCCCCTGTGTGAGCACTTAAAATCTCATCCTGGCAAACCCCTTAGCCTTGGGTTTGAAAAACTTAGAGAATAACATGAAATTTAGGGGAAACATGATCTAGGTTTTGGGCAAGTCACAAGTGCTAATTAAAGCTAAGCAAGTATGGACAACATCTAGCCTTCTTTACCCCTTTGCGGGGAGGTAAATCTTGATTGGGTGAGAGGACTTATTGTTAAGAGATCTTTGTAGAAACATCCCCTTCTGCTTAGTCCGCTGGTTCTCCGTTCTGGCTAGACATTGGCATCGTCTGAGGAGAGTTAAAATGATTGTATTGGTCTAGCATGACCAACCGTCGGTGTGAGGGTTTTTAAAAAGTGCTTCAGAGGATTCTAATGTGCAGCCAAATTTAGGTGCCACTGCTTAAGCTTTTGAACCGCTGCTACGTATTTTCACCTCATCTTGCTGTGAGAATATCCAACTGTAGTTGAGGTTTGTTGTTTTTCTTTTTCTTTTTTTAACTGTCTTATTATAAGATTTACTGTCTTAAATAAGATTGAATGGACAGAAAATCCTGCTAGTCCATCTGGTATAGCTGGATACCCAGAGTAATATCGTTAAGATATGTACCATTTAAGTATTGTGACTGGCCTTTTAAAAATTAACATATGCATTAAATTAGTATTGATAGTATAGATCTCTTTCGAAGTTGTCATGTTGGGGAGCTATACCTCTAATCTGCTGCCATTGCTAAATATCTGGACACCTCTTACTAGGAATTGCTTTTAAAAATCTTTAGGGATTAAAACCAAGATTGCTGTATTATTTGTACTGGGACCACAAAAACCTCACAGAGTTCCCCCGCTGTACCTTCTACCCCCATCTCTAACCCTTGGCAACTTCTAATCTGTTCTCCATCTCCACAGTTTTGTTATTTTAAGAATAATATAATCATGAATTACTTAATCTTCGGAGATTGGCTTTTAAAAACTTTTCCCTCGGCATCATTCCCTTGAAGTTCATTTCAATTTTTGCATATATTAATAATTTGTTCCTTGTTGTTGCTCGGTAGTATTCTATCATAAGATTTTATCACAATTTGTTTCAACATTCACCCATTGAAAGACATTTGGGGAGTTGCCAGTTTGTGGCTATTAGAAATAAAACTGCTCTGAACATTTATGTGTAAGTTTCTGTGGGAACTTCATTAAGTTTTTGTTTCTTTTGGATAAATGCTCAAGAGTACAATTACTGCATTGTAGGGTGAATCTACTTTTAGGATTAAAAGAGACTGTCAAGCTGTTTCTCAGAGTGGCTAAACCATTTTATTTTCCCACCAGTGATGTGATATAATTTTTCTACGTACTCGCTAGCATTTGATGTTGTCACTATACTTTAATTTTAGTTATTCTCTGATATCTCATTATGGTCTTAATTTGCATTTCCCTGATGGCTAACGATGTTGAACATCTTTTCATGTGCTTCTTTGCCATGTGTATATTCTCTTCCATGAAATGTCTGTTCCTGTCTTCTGCCTATTCTCTAGTTGGATTTTTTTAAGTTGTTTGGAGAGTTCTTTGTATATTATAGATACAAGTCATTTGTCTCCTATGGGATTTTCAAATATGTTTTCCCACTGTGTAATTTGAGTTTTCATCCACTTAAAAGGATCTTCTATGAAGCATTTTTAACTCATTTTGATGAGATCCAATTGATCAGTTTTTGCTTTTATTGATCATACTTTCGGTGTCAAGTCTAAGAATTATTCACCTAGTTGTAGATGCCAAAGATTTTCTCCTATTTTTTTTTTCTAAAAATGTCCTGCTTTTACATTTAAGATTATGATCCACTTTGATTTAATTTTTGTGTAAGATGTGTAAGGTTTAGGTTAAGGTTCATTGTTTGTTTGTTTGTTTTTGTCGAGGGATGTCCAACTGTTTCAGTACCATTTTTTGAAAAGTCTATTCTTCCTTGATAGCTTTTGCACTGCTGTCAAAACCAAGTTAAATGTATTTGTGTCAGTCTATTGCTGGGTTCTCTGTTCCATTCCATTGATCTATGTATCTACCCTCCATCACTACTGCGAAATCTTGAAATTGGGTAGATTAATTCCTCCCATTTTAATCTTCCTTTACAAATTGTTTTAGCTGTTCTTCAGCCTCTTCCTACCATATAAATCTTAGAATAAGCTTGTCTATATCCACAAAAACCTTGAGGGCATTTTAAGAGTAATTGTGTTAAGCCTCTTAACTTGGGGAGAATTGACAGCTTTATTATGTTGTGTTTTCTAATCCATGAACAAGGTATGTCTCCCTATTTGTTTGGGACTTTTAAAATTTTCTTCATCAGCATTTTGTAATTTTCAGTATAGAGGTCCTATAAATGTCTTATTGGGCTTCTATTTAAGTATTTATTTAGGTCAGTTGTAAATGGCATCACATATTTTTATTTAAGCTTCTACACATTTGTTATTAATATATAATTTGATAAAATTGTGTGGATCTTGTACTCTAAAACATTTACAAACTAATATTATTTCTCAAGCTTTATGTGGATTCCTTGGTATTTTCTCCATTTAGATTATCATCTCATCTTCAGATACAGACAGTTTTAGTTTTCCTTATTCAATATAATAGGATATATTACTATTCAACATTCAGGAGGATATATTCCTTCCTATTCAACATAGTAGGAATAGTTCTTTCATCTTTTAAATAAACTTTTTAAAAATTTAACTTTTAAATTTATCTATTTATTTATTTTTGCTTTATTTTCTTACTAGAACCTCCAGTAATATATTTAATAAAAGTGGTGAGAGCAGATATCGGTGCCTTGTTTCTGATCTTACAGAGAAAGCGTTCAGTCTTTCACAGTTAAATATAATGTCGGTATAGGTTGTTTGTAGATCATCTTTATGAGTTTCTGTATGTTCCTTTTCTATTCCTAGTTTGCTTGGAGTTTCTTTTCTTCTTTTTTTTTAAATCATGAATGGGATTGGATTTTGTCAAATGCTTTCTCTGCATTAATGATTAGGATCACATGACTTTTCCCCCTTAATCTATTGGATATGGTAGATTACATTGTTTGATTTTCAAATATTTAACCAACTTTGCATAACTGGCATAAATACCACTTGGTCATGGTATATTATTCTTTTTATATATTTCTGGAGTTAATTTGCTAATATTTGGCTGAAGATTTTTACAGCCAATTTCATAAAAAATACTGGCCTGTAGTTTTCTTCTTTCTATACTATCCCAGTCTGGTTTTGGTATCAAGGTAATACTGGCTTCATAAAATTAATTAGGAACTGTTCCCTCTACTTCTGTTTCTTATCAAGTCATGTAAAATTGGTGTTAATTCTTTAAGTCTTGGGTAAAAGTGAAACATCTAAGCCTGAATATTTCTTTTGGGAGTTTTTAAATGAAAAATCAGTGTTTCTCATAGTTACAGGAAAACTGAGATTGTCTCTTTCATCTTGGCTGAGTTTTGGTAGTTTTGGGTGTAGACGCATTGGTCCATTTCATCCACATTTTTGAATTTATAGTGTAGACTTGTTCATAATAACTTGTCCCTTATTAACCTGCAGGATATGTCATGGTATCCTTGGTTGCATTTCTGATATCTGTGATTTGTGCCATCTCTCTTTTTATCTTGATCAGTCTTGCTACATCTTTCTTGATGAGATTGTTTATTTTGAAGAACCAGCCTTTTGTTTCATTGATTTCCTCCCCCCCCCCATTTTCCTGTTTTCAGTTTCATGGATTTTTGTTTCATCTTTATTATTTCCTTCTTTCTGCTTGTTTAGTGTTTCTTCCTCTTCCGTTTTTACTATTTTAATATAGAAAATTAGACTATTTCTTTGAAATATTTTCTTTCCCAATTTAGTGCTATAGACTTCCCTTTCAGCATTGCTTTCACTTCATTCCACAAATGTTGATCTGTTATATCTCCATTTTCTTTTATTCTACGCATTTAAAAATTTTTCCTTGACTTTTTACCCATGAGTTATTTGGAATTGTGATGTTTAGTTTTCATGTGATTGAAGATTTTCCTGTTGTCTTTCTGTTATTGATTTCTAGTCTGGTTCCATTATGGCTAGAGAATATACTCTCTATGATTTTAATTCTTTTAAATCTGCTAATGTTTTTTTTTTATCACCCAGTGTATGGTATATGAGTGAATGTTCCATGGACACTTGAATATGTATTCTGCTTTTATTGAGTGTGTTCTTTAAATGTCAGTTATATCCTGTTGATTGATGATGTTTTCAGTTCTTCCATACCCTTGCTGATTTTTCTCTCTGGGAGTTCTATAAATTGCTGTGTTGAAGTCTCAAATAATAATTGTGGATTTGAAATTCTCTCCTTTTACCTTTTTCAGTGTTTGCTTCATGTGTTTTGAAGTTCTGTTGTTTGGTGCACACACATTTAGTATCACTAGGTCATCTAGGTGGATTATTCCTGTTATCTTTATGTAATGACCCTCTTTGCCCCTAATAATTTCCTTTGCTCTGAAATCTACTTTATCTGATATTAATATAGCCATTCCTGCTTTTTCTGATGAATGTTCACATGATATACCTTTTTCATCCTTTTACTTTGAACTACCTATATCATGATGTTTAAAGTAAGCTTCTTATAGACAGTATAGAGTTGGATCATGCTTGTGATTTTTTCATCTACTCTTCCAATCTCTGTCTTTGACTTGGTTATTTAGATCGTTTACAGTTAATGTAATTATTGCTATGTTAAAGATTAGGTCTACCATTTTATTTTTTGTTTTGTCTTTTACCTTAGTTTCTCAATCCTGTGTTTCTCTTATTTTGCCTTCTTGTGGGTTACTTAAACATTTTTTGGTAAGTCCATTTTAATCTAATTTATTTATAATCATTTGTGTATACTGTTTGTATAGTTTTCTTAGTGGTTGCTTTTGGCATTACACTATACATATGTAACTTATCATAGCCTACTGGAATCTGTCTTTTATTACTTCAAGTGAAGTTTCAAAATTTTACTTCCATTTAGGTCTCTTAATAGTCCCCCGTTTTAAAGTATGATTTTCTGTAGTATTTCCTTTATATACATTGAGAACCACATCAGATGGTGTCATAATTTTTGCTTTGACCGTCATAGGGAATTTAAGAAACTCATGAGGCTAATGATAGTCTCTTATATTTATCCCACTTGTTTTCACCCATTCCATTTTTCCCCTTTTCTTTCTGAAGTTGCCAGTCTTCTGTTATTGTTTTTTATGTTTTCATAACAGTAGGTGATATCTGGGCTTTCCAGTGCCATTGGATTTGAGTTTCAGGAAACACTGAGCCTGGCTCACTTAATGCTACTGAGTTGGAGGGTTTGTATATGTTGGGCCTGTTGGCACAGCAGATGCTAGCAGATTAGACTAATGCTGATGGGACTAGTGCCACAGGAGGATGCATTCCCATTCAGGCTACGCTGCTGCTACAGTAGATCAAATCCCCCTCTACCCCAAGTGTGGGGCAGTGACCTGCTGCTGTCACTGCTTCTTTATTAGGCTGCTTTCGCCTCAGGTGTGTGGTGGGATCCCTTGGAAGCTGCTGCTGCTGTGAATCACAGGGTTAAATTCATTTTAGAAATACTTAAATATAAATATATAGCCTGGCTCTTGTAGGACCTCTGTATTTGTTTTTTATTGCTTTCATACGAATTACCGCAAATTGAGTGACTCAAAACATCGTAAATTTATTACCTTACAAGTCTGACATTGGTCTCAGTTGAGTAAAGTAAAAGTGTTGGCAGGATCGACAGATGAATGGATAAAGCTGTGGCACATATATACAATGGACTATTACTCAGCCATAAAAAGAAATGAAATTGAGTTATTTGTAGTGAGGTGGATTGACCTAGAGACTGTCATACAGAGTGAAGTAAGTCAGAAAGAGAAAAACAAATACCGTATGCTAACACATATATATGGAATCTAAAAAAAAAGAAAAAAATGGTTATGAAGAACCTAGGGGCAGGACAGGAATAAAGACTCAGCCATAGAGAATGGACTTGAGGACACAGGGAGGGGGAAGGGTAATCTGGGATGAAGTCAGAGAGTGGCATGGACATATATACACTACCAAATGTAAACTAGATAGCTAGTGGGAAGCAGCCACAAAGCACAGGGAGTGGAATCCTGCAGTGTTTGCTGATGGTCATTTGACTGGTGTGAGCTGAAACCTTTTTGACGTTGGATTTGCATGTGGCTAATAATTCCTTATACTGAGCTTTAGGCATGTCCTTTTTTTTCTTTTCCTTTTTTTTTTAAAGAGTGACTACAACTTCCCTCTTCATATTGACGTCTTGAAAAATTTGTCATGTGTTGAATTTCCTTGCCTATTCCCTACCCCAGGGCATTTTTTGAGGGCAGGCGTCATTTACAGCCCAGCAGTCCTTGTGACTATTAAGCTACCATTAGCACTGGGTTTAAAGCTGCTGTTGTGGGAAAGAGCCACAAGGTGGCAGCATTATTTCGTTCTCAACTCTTGTTACTAGGGCAACAGAGTCTTCCTGGAGGTAGTGTTCCAAGGTTGTAAATTAGAGTGGAATGTGCTGGGACAAGCCCCCAGAAGTTTATGTCTCCTTACTTATGTTTGCTTTTTAAATTTAATTTCTATTTCTTATCGGAGTAAATTTGATTCGAGTGTTGTGATTGTTTGGCTGTACAGAATCTGCTCAATGATTCATGCATATGTCTGTTCATCTTCGGATCCTGTTACCATGTATGTTATTACAGAATGTTGAGTAGACCTCCCTTGGTATTTGGTAGGTGTTTTGTCATTATATATTTTCTATGTATTAGTGATTATATAATTCATATAGTTTATATGTTATATGTTTATGTACATTTAACATACATTAATCTATGTATGTTAGCCCCTTAGTCCTAAATTATCCATCCTCCCACCTTTCATTTTGGTTAACCATTAGTTTGTTTTATAAGTCTGTGAGTGTCTTTTTCTGTGGAAATATGTTCATTGGTAGCAATCTTAGGATAACATGTATAAATGATATCATAGGATATTTGTCATTCCCTTTTGACTGACTTAACCTAATATGATTATTTCTAGGCTCATCTGTAGTCCTGTAAACGGCACTGTTCATTTTTTTCCCGAGGCTACTATTCCATTCGGTACGTATACCACTTCTTCTTTGTCCATTTATCTGTTGATGGGCATTTTGTTTGCTTCCATGTCTTGCCTATTGTAAATACTGCTGCAATACACGATTTTCCATCCCGTGTCTTTTGGATTCTGGCTTTCACAGGTGACAGGCCCAATAGTGGGCCTTCCAGATCATATGGTGACTCACTTTTTACCTTTAAACACACTGCCATTCTGTTCCTATTATTGGCTGTTACCAGTTTACATCCCACTTAGACCGAGAGGTTATGCTGTTCTCCACAACTTCTTCAACATCTATTGTTTGTTGACTTTTTGCTGATGGTCATTCTGACTGGTGTGAGGTGATACCTTTGTGTAGATTGGGTTTCCATGCGTCTGACAATTCCTGATGTTTTGCGTTTATCAATGTCCTTTTCATTTTTTTTTAAGATTGAGCTAAACTTACAACTTCTAATTGCCTTCTTGAAAAATTTGCCGCGTTTGGATTTTTTGGCCATTCCCTGCCCCAGGATATTTTTTGAGGGCATGAGTCATTTACAGCCCTGCAGTCCTTGTGAATATTAGTGACCATTAGCAGTAGATTTGAGCTGCTGTTTGAGGAAACGGCCTTAGGGTGGGAAGACTTCTACGTTGCCAACTCTGCTTGCTAGGGAAACAGAACCTTGCTGCAAGTTGTGCTTTTAGGTTGCAGATTAGAGTGGAATGTGCCAGGACAAACCCCCATAAGTTTTAGCCTCCTTAATTCTTGTCTGTGTCTTTAAGTTGTAGTTTTTATCAGAGCAAACTTGATTGAAAAATGTCTTTTTTTCTAGGTGTACAGAATCTTGTTCATTTACACATATACATATATCTATTGATCTTTGGGTTCTTTTCCATGTAGGTTATTACAGAGTGTTGAGTAGACCACTCTTGGTATTCCATAGGTCTTTGGGGATTATATATTTTATACATATTAGTATATGTGTGTTAACCCCAATATCCTAATTTATCCATTCCTCACACCTTTTCTTTGGCTTAACCATAAGTTTGTCTTCTCAATCTGAGATTGCCTTTCTCTGTGGAAATATGTTCATTTTTATGAATTTTCAGATAACATAAGTGATATCAAAAGGCATTTGTCTTTCGCATTCTGATTTACTTCACGTTGTGTGATTATCTCTAGGCTCATGTGTGGTGCTGCATATGCCATTCTTTTATTTTTTTTCGTGACTTATATTCCATTCTGTCTATATACCACTTCTTCTTTGTCCATTCATCTGTTTATGGACCTTTTTTTTGCTTCCATATCTTGGCTATTTCAATATTGCTGCAGTGCACATTTGCCTGCCTCTGTCTTTCCGATTCTGGTGGCCTTAGGTTATAGGCCCAAAAGGTGCCCTGCCGCATCATATGGTAGCTGAATTTTTACCTTTTAAAGCAGCTCCGTTCAGTTTGTGTTAGTGCTGTTACCACTTTACATCCCACCAGCAGCTAGAAGGTACACAGTTCTCTAAAAGCCCTTCAGCATTTACAGTTTGTAGACTTTTTGCTGATGGTCATTTGACTGGTGTGAGCTGAAACCTTTTTGGACGTTGGATTTGCATATGGCTGAGAATTCCTTATAGTGAACTTTAGGCATGTCCTTTTTTTTCTTTTCCTTTTTTTTTTAAAGAGTGACTACACCTTCCCTCTTCATATTGAGTTCTTGAAAAATTTGTCATGTGTTGAATTTCCTTGCCTATGCCCTACCCCAGGGCATTTTTTGAGGGCAGGCGTCATTTACAGTTTTTTTTTAAATTTAATTTATTTTATTTTTTATTTTATTTTATTTTTGGCTGTGTTGGGTCTTCATTGCTGCGCACTGGCTTTCTCTAGTTGCGGTGAGCGGGGGCTACTCTTTGTTACAGTGCGCAGGCCTCTCATTGTGGTGGCTTCTCTTATTGTGGAGCACGGGCTCTAGGGTGCGCGGGCTTCAGTAGTTGTGGCACGCGGGCTCAGTAGTTGTGGCTCGCGGGCTCTAGAGCGCAGTCTCAGTAGTTGTGGCGCACGGGCTTAGTTGCTCCGCGGCATGTGGGATCTTCCGGGACCAGGGCTCGAACCCGTGTCCCCTGCGTTGGCAGGCGGATTCGTAACCACTGCGCCACCAGGGAAGGCCAAGAAGGTGTTTTTTAACGTGTAATTTGAGCAAGTGGTTCCGTGTTATTAACATGCCCGGGGCGGGGTGGGGGGTCGGTGTGACAGGGCTGCCCTCCTCTGCAGGTCTAGTTCCAGTCTCTGAAAGGCATTGAGGATTCTGTTTGAGGATTCTGTCTTCCTTTGTGTTTTCTGCTCCCCACGCTCCCTCCTGTAACCCCTTTCTGCCATCCCCAGTCCCCCCACCCCCCCAGTCACACGTTGCAAACCCCAGACCCGTTTTTTCCGTTGTGATTAAACCGTCACCTGAAGCCGCCTCCAGGAGCCTCTGATCTGAACCCCCTAGTGGCATTAACGTGGCCCTCGTGCTATTAACTTCAGCCTCACAGACTTTCCCCGCTGAGAACAGCTTTGCTGGGCACTGAGGGTCTGTGACTTTTATCTCAGTTAGGCCGTTAAAAAACTGAAACATGGTTTAGATAAATAAATAACTCCTCCTTCCCTTCCTCCTGACTCTGAGCTTGGAGCTGGTGAGCTGTCTGGGGAGAAGGTCACGGGATGGGGGCTGGGGGATGGGGAGAGAGGACAAGGTAACCGTGCCTGACACGGATCTGTAACTACACGTGGACAGAGCTCTATACTGAACGTGTCTGGTCCCTCCTTTGCTCCGAGGCGTTCCCGTTTTCTGGTTGGTGTGAGGGGTGGGGCAGAGTGGAAGGTGGACCAAGGTTGCAGTAGCTTTGTCTGACTCTAGGTCTGTGACATCCCCCTTCAAGCACATCCCTCTTCCCCACTGTCTCCCCATCTCTTCCCTCCGCCCCTTTCCGTGACTGTCTCCCTGTGTTTCCACCTTGTTGCTTTTCTGTGGTCCCTCTGTTTCTCTTTCACCCTCTACCTGTCTCCGCCTTTTGTCTCCTTCCGAACCTTCCAGCATCCCCTGTGCTGCGGTTGGCGCATGGTTTGGGGCATCGCCCTCCAACGCGGGCTGCAGGCGACTTGTCAGACTGCTTTGTGAAACAAAAAAATGTAGAAATCTTTCATTTCCTTGGCCTCTGAGGCTTCGCTGGGGTGGCGGGCAATTGGCAGGCCTGTCGGCTACACCCCACACTGGTCGTTGTTTCATATTCTTAGCTATAAAAGTGGGGATACAAATGGTACCTGCTTCATAAGGCCGTAGTGAGGATCCAGCAGGAAGTGGATGCGAAGCCCTGAGCACAGTGATTGATTCTCAGCAGATGCTCAATGAATGAAATCTCTTAAATGAAATCGTTTATTATAAAAATTTTTAGTCCGGGGTAAAAGTGGACCAGAACAATGAGCCCCCATGCATATACATCAGCCAGATTCGGTATGTTTCAACATTTTGTGTACCTGCTTTGTCCATCCCCTCTTCTTGTGGTTGCCGGAATATTTTAAAGCAATTAGCAAACCCCTCGTAGCATTTCAGCCCTATGTGCATCTCTAAAAAATCTGAATGTTTTCTCATACAACCTTAAGACCTTTATGCCAACCAATGAAAATGATGATTCTTACTTTAATACTGAGTCCATATTCAGGTTTTTCTGATTAACTTTAAAATGTCCTTTTACTCTTGTGTTTTTTGAATCAGGATCCAAATATTGTTCTTGTATTGTAATTGGTAATAACATCCCATTAATCCAGAACAGCCCCCCACCCCACCCCCACCCCCACCCCCAGGTAATTGACGTATTGAAGAAACTGGGCCGGCTGTAGAGTGTTCCACATTCTGGATTTCTCTGTTTGCTTTTTCGTGGTGTCATTTAAATTGCACTTCTGCTTCCTAAATTTCCTATGAGCTGAAAGCCAGCTCCAACAGCTGGATTAGCGTGTTAGGTTCGGACTTTGTAGCAAGAGGCACATGACACGTAGGGGCCGCTCTGCCGTCCGTCACTTCTCTAAAGTGGGCTCAGGTGCGCTCAGCTCTCCGGCTCCTCATTCAGCTGTCATCTGCCATTTCATTTTCACTGACGATCTCTGCATAAATCGATTATTTTATTAGGAAGTTAGGAAGCGGTGAGTTTGCTAATCATGCCATTCCTTCCACGTTGACTGCTTTTTACTCATCCACTTGTGCTATATATTTGCCTGTAAAGACAGTCAGGTGCGGTTGGCAGATTTCTGCGACGTCTCCCGTGACTTTTAAAAGCCTCCAGGGGTTACTCCCAGGGGTAACCCGCTGAAAGAGATTTTGCAGATATAATTAAGGTTGTGTTCTGGGTGGGTTGAATTTGCTCACACCAGCCCTTTAAAAGCAGAGAATGTCCTCAGGCCGGCAGCAGAAGTCAGAGAGATTGAAGCAGGAGAAAGGTGGGACGCACCCTTGGCAACTTTGCAGGTGGAGGGGGCCCCATGAGAAGGATTGTGAGTGTGTCGAGGAGCTGAGGGTGACGCCTCCTCCTTGGCAGGCAGCAAGGGAACGGGGACCTCAGTCCTACAGCCCTCGGAACTGCATTCTGCCAACAGCATGAATGAGTTTGGGAGCAGATTCCTCCCTGGAGCCTCTAGATAAGAACCCAGGTTGCCAGCACCTTGATTCTGGCTTTGTGAGCCCCTAGGCAGAAAACCCAGCAGAGCCAGCCAGGACTTCTGACCTCCAGAACTGGGAGGTATTTATTAGTGGTGTTTTTAAGTCACTGAGTTTGTGGATATTTGTTACACAGCAATAGAAGACTAATAGAGCAGGATCAATGCTTAACTTCTTTGTTTTTAATTGCCGGTTTCCAGAATAAAAAAGGTTAAGTAAATGACAGCTGCCTTTATCTTCCTCATCCTTACATAGAAACCATACGTCTTAACGGACATCAATGAAGTGGATTCCTAATTTGCTGTCAGTAAAACTTACTCATTTAGAGATTGACAAGTGTCCTGGGTTTGGCTCATTGAAAGAATGGTTTTAAAGGGATACTGGTTATCAAATAGACAGTAAAATCAATTTGTCGGTTAAAATCAATTTGTATGGTTAAGATGTTTTGCTACCATTTTCTTCTGTGATATACTGAAATAATTTCATCATATGCAAGTGGGGCACATAACATTTGATAAATTCCATCTGTCTGTTGACAATCTACTCACTTCTCTGACTGCATACCCTCTCCTGTTAGAGAAGGATGTTTCCGATTATAAGGAGACTCCAAAATAGATGCTTAATTCATAAAGTATGCAAATGTTACTCTCATATATAAAGAACATCATGGTTAAAGTACTATGACGTCACATCATTATTGCCATGGAAGACATTTCATTTTCTCACACTGACTTCAGAGCTTAATCCAGAGTCTGAATATTGATCTTTTTGAATTCGTGTGAGAATTGGTGTCTTTGAAACATGGTTTTGGTCAAAACAAAATTTTGCAACTTTTACTCTTTGAAAAACAGCTTTATCGAGGCATGATATTACATGTTATAAAATTCACTCACTATGAGTGTAAATTTGATGAGTTTTAGTAAACTCTGAGTTGTGCAGCCAGCACCACAGTCTAATTTTAAAACATTTCCATGTGTCAAAGAGACCCCCTGTGCCCACTTGTAGTCACTTCCTGCTCCCATCCCCAGGCAACCAATAATCTGCTTTCTGTCTCTATAGTAATTTTCCTTTTCTGAACATTTCATATGAGTGGAATCTTACAGGTTGTAGACTGTTTGTCTTTTGCACATGGCTTCTTTCATTTAACACCAGGTTTTGGAGGTTGATCCACGTTGTGTGTTCCGGTCTCTCGTTCCCTTTTGTTGCTGAATAATATTCCATTACGTGGATAGACCACATTTTGTTTATCCCTTCGCCAGTTGATGGACATTTGAATTATTCCCACTTTTGGTCTATTACAAACGATGCTGCTGTGTTCACATTCACGTACAAGTGTGGATGTATGTTTTCATTTCTCCTGGGTATGTAACTAGGAGTGGAACTGCTGGGCTGTATGGTGAATTCATGTTTAACTTTCTAAGGAATCACTAATTGCTTTCTAAATTATACTACATTTACATTCTCACCATCATTTTATGAGAGTTCCGGGTTTGCCATAGCCTCATCAACACTTGCTGTTGTCTTTGATTCTAGCCTTCCTAGTGGGTGTGAAGTGGTGCTTCATTGGGGTCTTGATTTGCATTTCCCTAACAGTTAGTGATATTGGACATGTTTGTGGTGATTAGCCATTCTTATATCTTCTTTGGTGAAATATCTATTTGAATCTTATGCCCATTTAAAAAATTGATTGTCTTTATTTATGTTATTTATCATGTGTATAATTCACAAATACTTCCTCCCAGTCAGTGGCTTCTTTTTCATTTTCTTCATAGTGACTTTTGAAGTACAGAAGGTTTTAATTTTGAAGTCCAGTTTACAACTTTTTGGAATGAATTTTAGTGTCTTATCTAAGAACTTTTTGCCTAACTGAATTCCCCAAAGATTTTTTTCTCTTTTTCTTCTAGAAGTGTTTTAGCATTTTAGCTCTTAGGTCTTTGTTTGATTTTTGAGTTGTCATGTATAACGTGAGGTAAGAGTCTAAATTCATCTTTTTTTGCATGTGGCTATCTAGTTGTCTGAAAAATGTTTGTTTTTTTGTTTGAAGATAAAAACGTTTTCTTCCCCCGTTGGATTGTCTTGGCACCTTTGTTGAAAATTGATTGACCATAAACTTAAGGACTTATTTCTGGACTCTTAGTTTTGTTCTGTTGATGTATATGTCTGTCCTTATGCTGGTCCCACAGTGTCTTGATTACTGTAGCTTTATAGTAAGTTTTGAAATCAGGAAATAAAAATCTTCTCACTTTATTCTTTTCTTTCTTTTTTTTTTCAAACTTGTTTTTGGCTCTTCTGGATCCTTTGCATTTCCATATGAATTTTAGCATCAGTTTTTCAATTTCTGCCCCCCCTCAAAAAAAAGCCTACTCAGATTTTGGTAGGGATTTTGTTGAATGTATAGATTTGGAGACAACTGTCATTTTAACAACATTAAGTCTTCCAATCCATGAATGAAATGTCTCTACAGTTGTTTACGTCGTCCCTAATTTCTCTCAGCAGTGCTTTGTAGTTTTCAGTCTTATGTGTCTTCTTAAATTTATTCACAAATATTTTAATGTTTTTGATGCTATTATGGATGAAATTGTTTCTTTAATTTCATTTTTGGTTGTTCATTGCTAGTACATGGAAATAGAATTGGATTTTGTATGGTGATCTTGTATCCTACAATCTTGCTGAACTAATTTATTAGTTCTAGTAGATTTGTGTATGTGTGTATGTGTGTGAGTTCTTCAGGATTTTCTACATGTAAGATCCTGTCTCTGAATAAAAACAAATGTACTCCTTTCTTTCCAGTCTGGTGCCTTTTCTTTTCGATTTTTACTTTTCACTTTAATTTCTTAAATATTTATTAACGTTGGTCTCAAACATATTTAGCATGCTTTCAAAGAACATTCGGGTTGAAAGAATGCATAAATTATATTTGGCGTTTGGGGCTAAGGCATAAGAAATATACTTGCCATGGACTTTGAAAAAAAAATGTATGTTTCATTATAAAAAGGATACATTGGAAAGACAGAAATTGCTACCTTACAAAGTTCTTTTTTTTAAATTATTATTTATTTATTTATTTATTTATTTATTTATTTTTGGCTGTGTTGGGTCTTCGTTTCTGTGCGAGGGCTTCCTCTAGCTGCGGCAAGTGGGGGCCACTCTTCATCGCGGTGCGTGGGCCTCACTATCGTGGCCTTTCGTTGCGGAGCACAGGCTCCAGACGCGCAGGCTCAGTAGTTGTGGCTCACGGGCCTAGTTGCTCCGCGGCATGTGGGATCTTCCCAGACCAGGGCTCGAACCCGTGTCCCCTGCATTGGCAGGCAGATTCTCAACCACTGCGCCACCAGGGAAGCCCTGGGTTTTTTTTTAATTGAAGTATAGTTGATAGAATGTTGTGTTAGTTTCAGGGGTACAGCAAAGTGATTCAGCTATACATATATATATTGTTTTTCAGATTCTTTTCCATTATAGGTTATTACAAGATACTGAATGTAGTTCCCTGTGCCATACAGTAGGTCCTTGTGTTTATCTATTTTATATATAATGGTGTGTATCTGTTAATCCCAAACTCCTAATTTATCCCTCCCCACGTTTCTCCTTCGGTAGCCATAAGTTTGTTTTCTATGTCTGTGAGTCTATTTCTGTTTTGTAAATCAGTTCATTTGTATCATTTTTTTAGATTCCATGTATAAGTGATACCATGTAATATTTGTCTTTCTCTGTCTGACTCACTTCACTTAGTATGATCATCTCTAGGTCCGTCCATGTTGCTGCAAATGGCATTATTTCATTCTTTTTTATGGCTGCATAATATACCATTGTGTATATATTGATATATACCACATCATCTTTATCCATTCATCTGTGGACGGACATTTAGGCTGCTTCCATGTCTTGGCTATTGTAAGTAGTGCTGGAGTTTGTTTTTTAAAAAAGCATATAAACTATACAATTCCTAGTTAATATATCATGATACTAAAATCCAGAATTTGGGGGCAGTGCACAGGTCTCTGCTTTATGTGCTTTGTTGAATGAGACATTGAGAATCTAATATATATTAAGTGCTCCACTGGAAATGTCTTATTAAACAAAACAGCACATAGGGGAGACTAGAACAGCGTCAGGCCACAGAGGACTTTCCACCTGCCACCAGCTCACTCTGCAAAAGGATGGATGTGAAACCCACAGACCTCTGGCATGCCAGTATCAGACAGCTGTAAGGAGTGTTTACTACTGCCCAGAAGTCTCCGAAATTCTTGGAAGGGGCTACTGGTGATGTTTCAGAGCCATGAGTTTAGATCCCACGGCAAGTGTGGGGAAACCACTCTTAGCCAAAAGGAAAGTCTAGCCAATCAGCCAACATCTGCAACTGACTCAACTTTGTAGCTGTCTCGTTGCCTGGGTCCACATAATTAAGGGAAAATGCTACATGCTCTAGCAATATTAGCAAAGCTGGGGTCTTAATATATATTCCTAGAGAGTTCTAAGGACCCAGGAAACATCACCTCTACTGGAAAAGTTGACCGTCAGCTTTTTGAACTGACAGTAGAGGGATGATTGGGCGGTTTTAGGACTTTAGGAGCCCCAAACGCCTGAAATTCCAGGTGGCAGTGCACTGTCATTAATATCCCCTGGTTTTAGCTCTTTGGGAGATACCTTTTCTGAGGGTTTTATACATTATTTTTGATTTATTTTAGTATTCCTACTTCTAGTCAAAGTCAAGACCAGGAAATGTAGAGATATGCTATGAGGTGGTTCTCGGGCTTTGTTTGAAATCTACTAAAAATTCCGTCATTCATTCAGTGACTTTCACTGTGTACCATGCATCCGTGAATAGTACTGCTATGGGTGCCCCTATGGAGCTGACATTCTTTGTTTAATATATTTATTTAATTATTTATTTGGCTGCGCTGGGTCTTAGTTGTGGCACGTGGGATCTTTTAGTTGCAGCATGCGAACTCTTAGTTGTGGCATGTGGGATCTAGTGCCCTGACCAGGGATCGAACCCGGGCCCCCCTGCACTTAGCCACTGGACCACCAGGGAAGTCCCTGGAGCTAACATTCTACCGGGGGGTTGGGGGGGGGGGGCGGGAGACAGACCAACGAATACACACTGTCCGCACAGTAGTAAATGTTGTGGAGAATTGTAGAGGCCAGAGGGGGGCAGGGCTTGCCGGTATGTGCGGCAGTTTCAAAAGGGTGTTTGGAGAAGGCACCACTTATAAAGGGACGGTTGAACAGCGTCCTGGGGAGGTGTGAGGGCTGAGCCCCTGTGTACTGGGGGGAAGTGGGTCCAGGCAGAGGGCTCAGCAGGGCAGAGACCCTAAGACTGGAACCACGTGGTGGAGGAAGAGCAAGGTGGCTGCAGCCAAGGGGCTGAGTGCGAGGGACCGCGAGACAGGTGGGGGGTGGTTGGCGAGGCTTTTTAGGCAATCACGAGGATCTCCACTCTTACTGGTCCTGGGATGGGGCACAGGAAAGTTTGAGCACTGGGGCGGCACACCCTGACTCAAGTGCTCATGCAGCATCGTCTCGGTGCTGTGGAAGCAAGAAGCAGGAGATGCTGCAGCGCTCAGCAAGAGATGATCCCGGCTTTGGGACCAGCGGCCAGCAGTGGAGGTGGTGAGAAGTCATCTGACGATGGGAGGATAGATTTGCAGTGAATTGTGCTGTGGTACAAAAGCGGGTGGGAGGCACAGGGGCTTGCAGGGTACCATGTGCTTGGGTTCAGCTGGGGTCAGAAGGTGAAAGAAAGGCTCAGGCAAGAGCCTGAGGGTGTAGGGCGATGACTGTGTTCATGCATCTCGGAATTAAGGTGACTTGCTTGCTTTGCACAGTGGGCCGTCTGCTGAAGAGTATTGTCACACCCGCTCTGTGTTCTGCGTGATGCTTTTAGGTCAGCCTTAGAGTTCAGAGCTTTGTCCCAACTCTGCTCGCTGATGAACAGAGAAGATTCTTGTGATTTGGTGGTTTCCAAGAGAAATCCCAGCAAAGTGTGGATGGAGGTGGGGGCAGAGAGAATTGCTTTAGTCCCTCAAAGAGACTGTTTATAACAGTAGAACACAGTGAGAGCAACTAGGACAGCTTCTTCAAGAAGCACATATTCTTTCTTCCCTTGTAAGAGGCACTTACTCTCCAAAGAAATCTTTTTTTTTTTTCCTTACTGGAAATATTTCACTGCTTTGATTTTATTTTTTAATTCATTGTCTTCAAAGTTTGCTCTTTCAGAATTCATTTGCTTACCATATAATCTATGACTATTTCAGAAGATTGAAATTAGGTTTGTTTTGTGGCTTCTACTTTTAAACCAAGAAGTGGGTTCAGAATTGGTGATGGAAGAGAACTTGAAATAGGATAGCTTATTGGGAACATTGATTTGGGCCCTTTTCTTCTAGTGTTACTTTTTAGCTTATCTCTTTCAGAATATGCCTGATTTCCTTCTCGTGAGATACCACATGTCTAAGGATCCAGTTGTTACTTAATTTTTCTTTGTTTACTGATAAATATGCTGTATGCTTTTGTTCTTTTAAAAAGCAATTTTATTGAGGTATAAAACACTCACAATAAAATACATCCAATTTAAGTATAGAGTTTGAGTTTTGACAAAAGTGTGCACCCGCGTACCTGTTACCACGATCCATATATGGACCATTTCCATCACTTTAAAAAGTACACTCTGGGCCCGTTTCTAAATAGCTCATCCCACCCAGCCCCAGGCAAACACTGATCTGCTTCTGCTTCCAGTCACAATAGATTATATTTGCCTTTTCTAGAACATCCTATCAATAGAATCAAATCCTATGCACTCTTTTGGGTCTGGCCCCTTTGCCTCAGCACCATGTTCTTCCTTGAGGTTCATTATCATGTTGCTTGTGTTGGGATTTTTGTTTCTTTTATTGCTGAATAGTATTCCAATGTATGGACTTATTAACACACTTCACTTTTCATGGACATCGGGTTGTTTCCAGTTCAGGGAAATTATGAGTAAAGCTGCTATGGATATTTTTCATCAAGTCTTGTTGTGAACAAATGCTGTCATTTCTCTTTGGTAAGTGCCTAGGAGAGGCATTGTTGCATCTCCTGTGATAGGTACACACGGTATTTTTTTGTTTTTTGGTCGTACCATGCAGCTTGCGGGATCTTAGTCCCCCGACCAGAGATTGAACCTGTGCCCCCTGCAGTGGAAGCATGGACCCCTAACCACTTACCGCCAGGGAATTCCCAGTACACACACATTATGATTGTTATGTCATCTTGATGAATCTACCACTTTTATCATGATGAGAAGTCTGTCCTGGTAATAATATATTTGTTCTGACGTCTACTTTGTCTAATATTGTTATAATCACTCGAGCTTTCTTGATATTGGTGTTTGCATGGTATGTCTATTCTCTGACCTCTGCCTTGTAATTAGACTATTTAGACCATTTACACTTGAATAATTACCAATTTAGTTGGATTTAAATCTCGTATGTATTATTTGTTTCCTTGTTGCTTTTTTCTTCTCCAGTCTTCTTTTGGATTGAGTATATCCTAGTAAGTTGTCATCACCACTGGCTTATAATAGCTATATAGCTCTTCATTTCATTTATTTTTCTGGTGTTTCCAGGCACCTCGTCTTCCGTGAACTCCTGGTGCCTTTGCCTCGGCAGGACCACCATGGTCTGCTTGGGTCCCCCTCCCAGCACCACATTTCAGAAAGTGCCTCCAGGCGAAGAGCTGACGCAGCCTGGGGTCCTCCTAGTTTGCTTCCCTTCTTTCAGGGACTCTAGCCCCTTCTGTGTCTGAAAACAGTTACTTCATATACTTTGTCCAGTTTTCTGGTTGTTATTGTGGGAGCTTCGGTTCGGCTCTGGTTACCATATTATGTTCTGAAGTGTAATTTTATTTTTGAAATAAAGTATTTGGTTCTTGGCAGGAGAATGTGTTAAATATGTGAAATTGGGACTGCCTGTAAAACCCTAGATGCATAACACCATTGTTATGACTTCACAAAGTGATGTAAAGATGGTGATGATCAGTTTCCGGCTTACGCATAGCAGCACGTGTAAACCTCAGAAGCAGAAGCTTTGAAAAGTTCTGTATCAGTCCCGTTTGAATGATAACAGCCCATAATCGAGCCCTTAGGTGCTCAGTGTTCTACATACAGATCTTTTTTAAAAAAAATCATCTTACGTGTGTGTTTTTTAAATTATTTATTTATTTATTTATTTATTTATTTTTGGCTGCGTTGAGTCTTCGTTGCTGTGCACGGGTTTTCTCTAGTTGCGGCGAGCGGGGGCTGCTCTTCGTTGTGGTGTGAGGGCTTCTCACTGTGGTAGCTTCTCTTGTTGCAGAGCACGGGCTGTAGCACGCGGGCTTCAGTAGTTGTGGTGCGTGGGCTTCAGTAGTTGTGGCTCACCGGCTCTAGAGCGCAGGCTCAGTAGTTGTAGTGCACGGGCTTAGTTGCTCCGAGGCATGTGGGATCTTCCCGGACCAGGGCTTAAACCCGTGTCCCCTGCATTGACAGGCGGATTCTTAACCACTGTGCCACCAGGGAAGCCCCTGAGGTTTTAATTTAATTTTAATTCATTTAAATTGAAATAGCCCCATGTGGCTAGTGGCTGCCGTATTAGACAGCAAAACTCCAGGTAGCAAGGGAGCAGGGGTAGAAAGACAGCCCTGTGATGGAGCAGTCAGGGGAGCCTCCCAGCAAAAGACTGACCAGCCTCTTGCCTCACTGTGGCAGGGGAAGCCCCAGGCTGGAAATGGCAAATACTTGGCACAGGCACCACTCCGAACCATTCCTGCGCCCATGGCAGACATTGCTAGTCAATCACCACACACTTTCTTGCTAGTTCAGCCATAGCTCAGGATCCTTCTCAATACAACACTCCAGGCAGTCCCCAACTACAGATCAGTAGATGCTAGCATTTGAGAGAAATATTACTGGTCATCCCTAGGCCAGGAGGCCCATCTGGGAGGTCCAGGATCTCACCAGGCTGTAAGGTGGCTGGCAAGGGACGTGTGGCCAACCTGGGTCAGTGAGGCAACCACAAATATGGAGAGTGGAGAGGCAATGTGCTGGAGGAGCCAAGATTTTTCTATTTCTTCAAGAAACACTCAGAGCATGATTTAGGGAGAGAGGAAGGGGGTGGGGGGAGAGGTGAAGACTTGTCAAAGCCAGCTGATGTGCAAAGCATTTGGAGATTTTTATTGAGCTGGGTGCAATATTGTGATTTATGAAGAAAAATACATATTTGGTCATTCAGACCAAAAATATATATTTGGCCATCTCCCACGTGGCCCAAACCTTAAAATATTTACATTTTCGCCCTTTTTGGAAAAAAAAAAATTTGCTGACCCTTATTCTAGAGAGGGTTCTGAATTGCCCACGAAAGTGGACTTGCTGGATTAAAGGAAATATGCATTGAAAATTTCAGCAGATGCTGCCCTTCATACTTGCACTAGCAGTGTATGAGATTGCCTGTTCCCCAGTATCCTCACCAACACAGAGTAATATCAAACTTTTCCATGTGGCCAATTTGATAGGTGAAAATGGTATTTCACTATAGTTTTAATTGTACTTACCTTATTAGCAGTAAGATTTAGTATTAGGCAGTAGGTATAATAAAATATATATTTGGTCTTTGTCCCTCATTCCTGGCACAAAACTTCTAAACCCCGTGGAATTTCCAGATAGGAGTGTCTTTTGATATTCATAACAAAACCCTTTCAACCACACCTGAGTTTGTGTTAATGAGGTGACTTTTGGAAAGCCCCTAAGGAAGGGGCTGGTTGCCAGGGGAACCAACCAGAATTAGAGGATTGGAACTTTCAGTCGCTTCCACCCTCCCCCCCACCCCCTTGAAGGGGAGAGGGGCTTGAGGTTGAATCAGTTAATCCTGTCTACATAACGAAGCTTCAGTGAAATTAAAAGAATGGAGTTTGGGGCTTCCCTGGTGGCGCAGTGGTTGAGAGTCTGCCTGCCAATGCAGGGGACGCGGGCTCGAGCCCTGGTCTGGGAAGATCCCACATGACACGGAGCAAGTGGGCCCGTGAGCCACAACTGCTGAGCCTGCGCGTCTGGAGCCTGTGCTCCGCAACAAGAGAGGCCGCGATGGTGAGAGACCCGCGCATCGCGATGAAGAGTGGCCCCCGCTTGCCACAACTAGAGAAAGCCCTTGCACAGAAACGAAGACCCAACACAACTAAAATAAATAAATAAATAAATAATTTTTAAAAAAAGTTCTTCAAAATTATTAAAAAAAAAAAAAAAAAAGAATGGAGTTTGGAGAGCTTCTGGATTGGTGTACCCAGGGAGGTGCCAGGTGGGACAGCATGGAAGCTTTGCACCCCTTTCCCCATACCTTGCCCTGTGCGTCTCTTCCATATGGCTGTTCCTGAGTTAGATCTTTTTATAATAAACTGGTAATCTAGAAAGGAAAAAAAAATATTATATATATATATATATATATATATATTTGGTCATCTCATATATATTTGGCTTTCCAAAAGTCACCTCATTAACATAACAAAAGGCACCTTTTTTTAAAAATTAATTTTATTTGAGCGTAGTTCTGCTGTACAGCAAAGTGAATCAGCTATACATATACATATATCCCCTCTTTTTTGGATTTCCTTCCCATTTAGGTCACCACAGAGCATTGAGTAGAGTTCCCTGTGCTATACAGTAGGTTCTCATTAGCCTGGAAGGGCGACGCTGCACTCTCCCCTCCGTTGCCAGGCAGGCTGTGCTTCTGTTACTGCAGCCCAAGGCCCCGAGAGCCTGCTCTGGTTCCTTAGGGGCCCCTGGGAGGGGTGTTTGTCACAGGTCTCTCCGCAAGCCCAGTTCTCTCGACCGTGACTGTCCTCGATTGCGGCGTCTGCTACACGGCCTGGGTCAAAGAGCCTAAAAGTGCGGGGATTGGGACCCAACCTGGTAGGAGGAACTTGAGTCCCGTGATCCCCCTAAGCCCCTGTAACCCTGCGGTGGGCGTGGGTCCCCCTCAAGTCACGCTGCCTCCCACACCCACAGCTTCCTTCTGTCTTTGGCTGAGTCCCCTCTGGTTCCTCAAATGGCCACCAGGTGGGAGCAGAGACCTGCGGTGAGGCTGGGACTGAGGCCTCCTTGAAGATGGGCTAGGAGGGCTCCAGGCAGGGCTGGGGGCCTCTCTCACTGGGGGGTCTGGGCTTGCCGGGTGGCTGGGAGCTGGGTGCGTGCCTGGGGGTGCAGGCCTCTTTTGGGGTGAGTGTGCTGTGACTGCGTGGGGTGTAGATGGGCACACCTGTGTGCAGAGGCCTCTGCAGCTGTTGGGTGCGTGTGCCCTTGAGCATGCCCGTGTGCAAGCATGCAGGGGGTACCTGTGTGTGACTGTGGGGCCTGGGTCTGCAGAATCCTCCCTGTTCCCCTGCAGGCCTGAGAAGGCTGACGATTGGGATAGCCTGGCCCTTGAACTTTATGTTTCCAAAGCGGCAGGTGGCTCCGAGGCTCGGACCTCAGGACCCCCTGCCCGCTGCGTTCCCTTAGGCTGTGTCCAGCCAGTGTGGCGGCTTGTCCTACTTTGCCAGGTTTGGGGTCCTGCTGAGCCTTTTTTATTTATTTATTTATTTTAACATCTTTATTGGAGTATACTTGCTTTACAATGGTGTGTTAGTTTCTGCTGTGTAACAAAGTGAATCAGTTATACATATACGTATGTTCCCATATCTCTTCCCTCTTGCATCTCCCTCCCTCCCACCCTCCCTATCCCACCCCTCTAGGTGGTCACAAAGCACCAAGCTGATCTCCCTGTGCTCTGCGGCTGCTTCCCACTAGCTCTCTGTTTGACGTTTGATAGTGTATATATATGTCCATGCCACTGTCTCACTTTGTCACATCTTACCCTTCCCCCTCCCCATATCCTCAGGTCCATTCTCTAGTAGGTCTGTGAGCCTTTTGATTTGTGTCAGGATGGGGACTCATTGCTGTTCCTGGGGGCCTCGGGGTAGGAAAGGCCAACAGTGCACTGGGGGTGCTCCTTAGCCCCAGGCTGGGGGTTCGGGGAGGGGGAGGGCCGCCACACCGGAGTTTGTGCCCCTGGTCCTGCCAAGCCACTGGGAGGGTGGATGCTAGCCCACTTGTCACCCGCTTAGCATCCTGGGCTTCCAAGGTCCTCCTCCAGCCAGGCCCGTTTCCCTGCTCCCTTTGGTGCCTTTCTACTGCCCTCACTACCTCCACCGCCCTCTTCCGTTCTCCCTGAAAACCACGCTAAGCAGACATTTGTCAAGGTCACAGTGACCTCCATGCTGCCAAGCCCAGTGGACAATTCTCCGGCCTCCTCTGACTTGACCCTCAGCAGCACTTCAGGGGCTGGTCCTTCCCTCCTCCTGCCATCACTCCCTTCCGCAGCTCAGGAATTCCGCTCTCCTGGTTTTCCTTCTGTCCCGCTGGCCCTCCCTCTCAGCCTCCTTTGCTGGTCCCTGATCTCTCCAAGTCTGGGTGCCCCATCCCTACACCTCTTCTGTCTCCCTCTTTAAACGCCCACTTCCTTGGTGATCTCATCCAAGCTCATGGCTTTCAAATGACTCCCGTTCAGTATAATTTAATTAGTTGGTTTTTTATCATCTGTCTTCTCCCAAAGGAAAGCAAGCTCTACAGGCAGGGCTTTTTTTGTCTTAAGTCAGGTTTATTAAGGTATAATTTACATACAGTTAATGTCACCCTTTTTAGTGTTCACTTCTGTAAGTTTCTGACAAACACGTATAGTTGTGAAACTGTCTCTGCCATCAATTACAGGACAGTTCCCATCACCCCCAAAAGTTCTCCATACCCTTGTGGTCATCCCCTCCCCCATGTCCCGCCCTGGGCAGCCACTAATCTGTTCTTTTGTCCCTTTTCCCTAGTTGTGCCTTTTCTGAAAAGTCATATAAATGGGATTGTACTGCGTGTAACCTTTGGAATCGGCTTCTTCCACTTATCACAATGCACAGCGCATTTGAGATTCACCCATATTGTTGCAGCTGTGAGCCGTTAGTTCTTTTATTCTATTGTATTTTATTGCACAGCTTTGTTTATCTGTTCGGAGGGGGACCAGTTGTCCTGGTTTCCGTGGGAGGGAATGGTTTTTCTGGGACATGGGACTTTCAGTGCTAAAACCAGGGTGGTTGGTTATCTTAGTTCTTTAGTTGAGGGACATTTGGGTTGTTTCTAGGTTGTTGATGATTTTGAATACCTACTCAATATAACCAGTGACAGAGGGTTTTTTGGTGAACACAAATGTCCATTTCTCTTGGGTAAATACCTAGGAGTGGGGTTGCTCAGTTGGATGACGAGTGTACGTATCACTGTAAAAGAGGCTGCCAAGCTGTTCTCCAGAGTGGCTGTATTGTGTAGCATTGTGGGAGAATTCCACTTGCTCTGCATCTTAACCAGAACTTGGTAGTGTGTCAAAAAAAATTAAAAACCGGTTTTTTAGCCATCTTAATAGGTGTATAATGATATCTCCTCACGGTTGGCAGAGATTTCCTTTATTCGCCTTGAGTAGTGTTGTGCCCCCAGTGCCTGGGTTAGTGCCTGCTATGTAGTAGACACTCAATGAATTTTTTTTTTTTTTACTGAGTGAATGAATGTATGGATGGATGAATGAATGAAGTCAAAGGGGCTTCCGGTATCTAAATCTGTTATAGCAAATACATAGCACACGTACCGCCAATTCCCCCATGCCCCATTCTGTTTCCATGGCAGACGTCACTCATCAATTGAGCCATTTTATCCACCTGCTTCATTTCAGACAGGTACGATCCAGTCCTTTGTGTAGCAAGTGAGATGAGCCCCATGAGCTAATGCAGCTTTAGTTCAAGCCTCTCATTGGCTGAAGAAGAGGCCAGGCTCAGAGCAGGGTCCAAGGCTGCCCAAGGACTCACAGCGAGCCAGTGGCAGGACTAGATCTCCAGGCTGGGCTCTCCCCAGAAAAATGCACGACGTCTCTGACAAGGCTGGAGTAGGATGGGAGGCATGGACGTGGATCTGGGCCTGAGGCCGGGTTGGAGCATTGTGGAGTGCTCCCTGGGCCCCGGCCGGGTGGGAAGGCTGATGCCGGCGCTCTTCCTGCAGGTGCCCAGGAGCTGCTGGGATGGCCTACCCGCCCACGTTGGCTCCCTGGCCCAGCGGGCGTACTGGGCTCTGCTGAGCCAGCAGAGGGACCAGAGCATCGTGGCCCTGGGCCAGAGCGGTGCTGGCAAGACCACCTGCTGCGAGCAGGTCCTGGAGCACCTGGTGGGGATGGCAGGCAGTGTGGATGGCAGGGTCTCAGGTACAGTGGTCTCCAGGTGACGTGCAGCTGGGACGTGGTGGGGGCGGTGGCGTGGGGGAAGGGAAGGGAGAGTCAGAGGGGGTGCTGGGCGGCTCTTTCTTATATCTGCTCAGCTAGCGTTCACTGAGCACCTGTGTGCAGACCCTGTGCTGGCTTCTGGGCAGGGCCACCCCTAGTCTGTTGGGTACTTTTGTGTGAATTAGAAACAGGTACTCCTTGCCTAAGACACTCACTGCCACATGTGGAACCGTCGTCACGCATTGACATTGTTAGAACCAAACACTTGACCACCACGTTCTGGGCCATCATCCTAATAAGTATACAGGCCTATGGCTATCTGATATAAATGCTGTGCCCTTAGGTGTGGTGTCCTTGTGCAGCGCACAGCCCACTGGACTGTGCAGAGGACCCGATAAGTAAAAACAAAGACAAGGAGGCACTGACAGCCGGAAGGGAGACTCAGCTGCACATCTGTGCCAGACTCCAGTGCTCTGCACCGCTTGCTGGCCGAGCTGGGGAGGGGAGAGGCGGAGGGAGCACAGAGAAGGGGCCGGGGGGCTTCCTTGAGGAAATGATGTTTGAGCTGGGCATTAAAGAAAGAGTTTCAACATTGTAAATCAACTATACTTCAATAAAAAATAGTGTCAGTTGGTGATAATAATTACAATATTGATGGGGATCGTGGTAAATGCTTGCTGAGGACTTACGCGCCAGGCTCTATTCCAAGCAGGTTAACTTATTTATTATTTAAAACATCCCTATAAGGTAGACATTATTATTATTTGAATTTTATAGATGAGGCCATTAAAACGCAGGGAGGTTAACCAGCTTGCCCAAGGCCACACAGCTCATACATCCTAGCACCGAGATTCAAACACAGACAGTTTGGCTCCAGAGCTGTTACCCCTGGGCCAGTGTTCTCAATGTATTGTTGCCCCTCTGAGGAGCCTTTTTAGTTGTTCTTTCTCCTAATCGTCTCCCACCATGAAAAGTTAATGCCATAGATTCACCATATATTTGTTTATGCAGTGTGTGTGTATGTGTGTATATATATACAGACACACACAGACGTGTGTGTGTGTGTGTGTGTGTGTGTGTGTATCTGTGCTCTATTCTATACATAAGAAAGGAAAACTGCCCCCATCCTCAAGAATCAGTTTCTGCCCTCTTGGGGGCAGTATTCCCCCTGCTGAGAATATATGGCCCAGGCAGTATTGCTTTTCTAATAATAACAAACAATACTAACACCACCACATTTGGAGCATGTTCTGAGCACTTTACATTATTAAATCTTTTAGTCTTTGTGGCAACCACATGAGGTAAGTAAGTACTATTATTACCCCCATCTTATAGATGGGGTATCTGAGGCACAGGGAGGTTAATTTATTCGCTCCAAATCAGGTGACTAACAACGGGGAGAGGCCATATTCAAGCTTGTTTAACCATTGTACTATCCTGCTTCTCCACTGGGCTTATTCCAATGCTTTATTGATCACCTGTTCTGCACCTGGCCCAGGTTAGAGCCCTGTGAGGAGCTGGGGATACAGCAAGGAGAGGCCCTCCCAGAATGTAGATCTGCTGAAAGTGTGTGTTGGGGGAGTGGGAGTCAGGCTAGGCTGTATCCAGGTGCCTAGCACATAGTGGGTGCTTGTTAAATAGTTATGTTAAAAAGCTTGGGACTGCTGGGCTTTTTGAGCTGGCTGTGATGGGCGTTCCCCGACAGCAGGTCCAAGAATGTTAATGCTCTGCCCTCCTCCTAGACTCCACCAGGCCCAGGAGGCCCTAGGGCAGCCCTTGTCACTCAGATCGTACCAATCCTAGGTGTGTGTATCTCCCCTTCTGGGCTCACTCTTGCTCACCCCGCGCCCCTGCTTGCAGCACAGGGCCAGCCCAGCAGCGGAAGAGGTGTGGCTTAGAGCTGAGTTGGGGGAGTGGAGGGGCCCCTGCTGGGGCCTGGGGCCAGAATGGGGTCCTGTGAGAGGTGGGGGTGGCAGCAGCCGGGCCACGGGTGATGCCCTGTCTGTGCCCCACCAGTGGAGAAGATTCGAGCCACCTTCACTGTCCTCCGGGCCTTTGGCTCCGTGTTCACCGGCCACAGCCGCCGTGCCACCCGGTGCTCCATGGTGATGTCACTGGACTTGAACGCCACAGGCCGAGTCACGGCCGCCCAGCTCCAGGTGAGGCCTCTGGGTGGGAGGGAGAGGGGGCTCTTTGGGGCTGCAGTAGCCTCAGCCCCACTCAGCAGGGCCCACGCCTCCAGCTGGGACCCTGGAATGTGTCTAAATGGTCATCGCTCCCCAGGCCAAGGCCAGCTCCTCCCCACCTCACTCAGTGCCCAGACATCTCCTCCCGGAGCAGGCCAGCTCGTCTGTGCCTCGGAGTATCACAGGGATGAAATATTCATGAGTAGATACATAATTCAGCCGCTCATTAGCTGGGTCTTAAAAGCGTAAGCTGAAATTAAACAGGCGCTCGCTGGCCTTCTGCGGCAGCCCGTGTGTGACAGGCACATGGCCTGTTTGTTCCTCTCTCTGAAATCACCTGGCTCCTCCCCTTCCCCCCCCCCACGCCCCCGCCAACATTCTGTTTGAACAGAAAACAGGATTAGGTTATTAGAAGGGTTGTTTGTATGCGGAGCTAGGAGAATACCCAGACTCGCTGGTGCACGATAAATCCCTTTCTGTCCCGGCCCTGAAAGTCTACCGTGCATCACCATGTGGGTCAAGTTATTAAGGGCTTCGGTTGCATAAGAGTGTGTTGGAGGGCGGCTCTGGGTTAATTGTTAGTACCCTTGGATTCCTTCATCGGAATGAGCCCGTTGCATTCGTTGATTGCCTGCGTGGACGCTGAATCAGTGAGACAAAGGCCTGGCACGTTTTGATTTGGAGGCGTCCAGCCAAGTTGGGGCCTGAGGTGCTGCCTCGAAGAGTGGGCCTGGGGGTTGGTGGGGGTGTGCGGGCAGCCTAGCGGGGCCTCGTGCTGACCGGCGCCTGTCCTCTCCCCTGGCAGACGATGCTGTTGGAGAAGAGCCACGTGGCCCGGCAGCTGGAAGGGGAAGGCAATTTCGAGGTTTTCTCCCAGATGCTATCCGGATTGGACCTGGCTCTCAGGTGAGCGACTGGGCTGAGCAGGGACAGCCGAGGGCAGTGAGACAAAGGGCCTCCGCTCTCCAGGGCCCCAGCCCTGCCTCTGCCCAGAGGTGAGAGGCAGTGGAGCCCAGTGGTTAGGAATCTGGCCTCTGATTCTTGCTGCCTGGTACTGCTCCTGGGCTGGGTGAACCTGGCCAGGTGTCACCTGCTCTGAACCTCCGTTTCTTCCTCTGTAAAGTGGAAATAGTACCTTGACTGCTGACCTTACAGGATTAAGTGAGATAATTCACATATGGCTCTTTATACACGCTGGGGGGTGGTGGTGGATGTCTGCTGTGACGGTGACATTTTGGTACAGGTTCTGACAGCAGCGTGGGAGGTGGGCAAGGAACAGCAGACCCCAAATCTTCCAGAAGCTCCTAAACTCTGTGAGAGCCTTGGGTGCACCTGAGGTAGCTCAGGGCGAGGAGGCACCAGGTGGAACAGCAGAGAAGCCACAAGACTCATCTGGGAGGGCCTTCTGGGGGAGGTGGCCCAGGGAGTCATCTCTGCCCCTCGCTGACTCCTGGGAATTCTTGGACATGTGGCTCCCTGTCTCTGAGCCTTGGTTTCCTCATCTGTTGAACGAATGAGTAAGGTTCTATCTAGTGAAGCTCCAGGGAGTGCTCACCCCAGGCGAGGGGTGATAATTTTCAATTTGCCTCTGCGTCCCCCATCATTTGTCTCCTGCCTTCCACCCCCGTCTGAAGGGCAGGCCCAACCTGTCCTGAGCCTCTTGGCTAAGGCCAGAGGGGCACCTTACCCTTTGGAGAGAGGGCAGATTAGGGAGGAAACTCCCAGTTTTCAGAGCAGGGTAACTGAGGAGTAAGGAAGCTTCTGGAAGGCCTTCACTTAAGAAGGGCCCATTGAGGGCAGCAAGTGAGGAATATTCGGGAGGCAGGGCCAGGGCCTGAGGCAGACCCCGGGGCCACCTGGGGCACTCTGTGGAGCCCCGTGCCATGATGCCCACCTGCCCTGCCAGGCCACTGGTGTGGGTGGGTCCTCCCTTACTTCTGGTCCCTTCTCTGTTTCCAGGACAGAACTGTACCTGCACCAGCTGGCAGACAGCAGCTCCTTCGGCATGGGCGTGTGGCCTAAGGTAAAGAGGAGGTCCTTCTGGGTGTGAGTGGGTGTCTGTGTCCCCATGGCCAAGATGGGCGGGTCCCCTGTGTGGCTCGTCCCTCTGCCACTGGGGTGAGTAGTTGGCAAGGGCTGGTCACGTGGGGGAGGCAGGGTTGCCTTTATGGGGCCTGGGCTTGTCAGGGAAATGAGTCTTGTGCTGATAAAGGGAACCAGGAGGTGGTTTGTGTAGAGGTTAGGGCGCGGTCTCCGGGACAGGCTGTCTGGGTTCAAACCCCGGCTCTGACACTTACTGGATATGAGACCTCAGGCATGGACCCTAGCCTCTCTGAATGTCTGTGTCCTCTTCGGTAAAATAACAACAGAACGGGCGGGCAGGCTGAGGGGAGGACAGAGCGTGGCATGGCCTGCCCGCCTGGGCCACGGGGAGAAGGTCGGGGCGCCGCCCGTGCCCTCGTTCCGCTGCCTGGCGTCCTTTGTGGAGGCAGGGCTCCCAAGGAGCTCAAAGGCCAGGGAAGGACACACGGGACGGTCCAGAGCCACCCTACCGCTCCAGTGGTGCAGCACCCTCTCTGAATTCCTACTGCCACCAAAACACATCCCTAAGGCCTTTGGGAAGAATTGCTAGGACCCAGGAAGGCGGCCCCTTGCTGTGGTCCAGACTTCAGCAGCTGCCGATGACCAGAGGGAGCCAGCCGGCCGGCCGTGAGCAGGAGGACAGGACACGGGGACAGGGACAGCCACAGCCGGGCTTCCCGCAGCTGTGCCCACCGCCAGAACCAGCTCCAGCCAGTCACAGCCCCCGAGATGCCAAACAGTGACGGGCGAGAGGCCGGCAGGAAACTGACACCCCCTCACTGGAGAGCCTGCCCGGTCGGGGTGCGGGGCACCATCCCCGTCTGAACTCACCCCACAGCTCAGCCGTCTCCCAGTGACCCAGACGCGTCACCACGGCCCCAGGGCTGATCCCCGACCAAGGTCAGAACTCCCCCCAGGGTGACGGCCCCCATGCCACTCCTGTGGTGGAAGGGACGGCAGGCAGAGACCAGGAGTAGAGTCTTTTTTATTAATGGCTGCGTTTTCAAAGAACCGTTTTGTTACCAGGAAAGCTCCCCAGGAAGGGATTGCATTAGTGCAACAAGGGGGAGCCTTGATGCCAGGCTTTCCAGACACTTCCAGGTGGAGACTTTTGGCCTAGGCCGGCTGCCGGGGACTCGGGGGCTGGGAGGACACACGGCCCCTCCCCCGCCCCGACGGGGCGCTAAGGCACCCGGCCCGCCTGGGGGGGCAAAACCCCGTGCCGTCAGCAGGCCGGCGGCTTGCAGCCCTCAACCTGCAGCCCTTTGTTCAGGAGGAAGGCGTCCTGCATGGGGTCACAACCCAGGAAGAGCTTCACCATGCCCTTGGCATCCTCGGAGCCCCCTGGCCTCAGAATGCAGCTTCTGTAGTCCATGGCAACGTGAGGAGAGGGGGCGGGGCTGCAGGAGGGTGGAGCACCCCCTTCACGGAGGGTGTGGGTGTGGCCACCTCTGCTGTGACTCAACAAAGGGCAGGGGAGCAGGGGGTTCTGGGCAGGGCCCTCAGAGCCTGGCAGGCCCAGGCGGGCGGCACAAGCATCTAGGCCCAGGCCAAGGACCTCCGTGTTGGTCTGCACGGCAGGCCGGCCTCTCACCTTGCCACTCAGGACGCCCTCCTGCTTGAAACGAGTGTGTGGACCGTGTCCGCGGAGTACACCTCGCTGCACAGGTAGCCATAGGACTGGGCGTCGTAGCTTCCTGCCAGGTGGCCGAAGGTCGCAGGCAGGTGGGTCCCTGGGACACACGCGGAGAGGCTCCTGCCCGGCCCCCTGGCCGCTCCGTGCCCCTTCCCCAGAGCCCAGAGCTTGGGGCCTCAAAGCAGCCCTGTCTGAGTCCCCTGCCACTAGAGGGAGTATTGGCCCAACACTTCTAGAAAACGGGGACCTTGCGGGCAACTCAGTGGAGGGACACAAATCAATCTTTGCCGACTTTCTGCTGAAGCTCACGAGGGTTCACCCCTAAGCCTCTTACAGGGACAGCTGCCCGAGGCTCCGAGGGATGAGTCAGGGCTCGCCCTCCAGCACGGGGAGAGCGCGGGTTAAAGCGCTCACGAGGGAGTGAACTGCGTCTCCGCACCGACACGCACGGGCAAACCTCGTCGACGCGTTCCGTCCGGGGTATGAAGCCCTCTCCTGCCTCTTCCAGGCTCTCCAGAAAGCACGTGCAGATACGCCCAGCCCACCCTCGGACTCCACGGGCCACAGCTGGAGGGACCAGCCCAGGAACCCAGGCAGGAAGAGGCCAGAGGTCAGCGGGCCTCGACCAGAGCCCGTCAGTCGGTTCCCCTTCACACACCACCAGAGGATCCTCTTGAACTGGGCAGTAGCCGCCAACCGACCGCTAAGGTGGGCCCGGCGTGTGCTTGGCTACCTGGCGTGGCTGGGACCCTGAGGATCTCCTGGCAGAGGCGGGCATTGTCCTAGGCCGGGTCCGAGGGCGTCTGCGTGTGCAGGGCCTGGTCCACCTTGGCCGGGACGATCTGGCGCAGGTTGAAGAGGCCTGGAGGGCGGGAGGAAGGAGACGGGGGCGCTGGCACTGTGTCCAGGCCGTGCTTTCCAGCCGGGCGGTCCGGGAGCCCCTTTCCTTTCCCTCGGCCCGGCCGCACGGGAGTTGGCCAGCCGGGACTTGATGAGCTTGTCCAGCAGCTCCTGGGGGACGGCACTGCCCGTGCCCCGCCGAGACTGGCAGCAGCGCCAGGGCTTCACAGGGTGCGGCGCTCCCGGCCCCAGAGCCTACCCTCTGGTTCTCATCACTGGCTGTCACCAGAGTCGCAGGCAACGTGCCTTTGTTTTCGTTTGTCTTTTTTCCGGCCCGCAGCCACGCAAAGCTGTGAAGCCCTGCCACTCGCTGCCACGTGGATGCACCGTGAGAACACGGTGCTCAGCGAGAGAAGTCAGACACAGAAGGACACACAGGGTGTGACCCCACTGAGGGGAAACGTCCAGAACAGGTAGATCCACAGAGTCAGAGTGGGTTCCTGGTTGTCAGGGACAGGGGAGGGGAGGGAATGATAACTAAGGGCGTGAGGGACCTTTTTGGGGTGAGGGAAATGTTCCAGAACAGGGCAGTAGTGACGGCTGCACAGCTCAGTAAAGTGTCCCCACGCGCTCCGGTTGCAGTCTGTGAGAGCATCGCTCTCAGGACGAAGGGCTGACTGCAGGAAGACTGAACGAGCACTGGGTCCTGGGCCCAGACGCTCAGCTGGGGACCCCCCCATTGGGAAGTCACTGGGACTTGCTGAGCCTCCACCGAGACTTGCAGCAGCCCCAGGACCTCACAGGGCGTGGTGCTCCCGGCCCCAGAGCCTAACCTCTGGTTCTCATCACTGCCTGTCACCAGCCTTGCATGCAACGTTCCTTTCTTCTATTTTGTCTTTTTTAAAGGCAACTCTTGAATACCTGTATTTAACATGCAGGGAACCAGTCCTGACTCCTTGATCTGGGACTTGCAGCCTCCAGAGTCTCGAGGACATCCACTTCCGTCGTTTACGCGCCCAGTGCGTGGGGTTTGATGATGGAAACTGACACCGAGAGCGTCTCCTCGTGCGGGGTGACATCAGCGGAAGAATCCCGTGGCGAGGGCCTGCCTGAGGACCACGGGAGAGCCCGGGCCCTCCCCGCCCCCTGCCTTCAGCCCCTCGCCCGCCCCCTCCTGGGAGCGGAGCTGGTGCATCGCTTGCCAGAACTCATGGAAGTAGGTCTCCAGCTCATCATGCTGCAACAGGGAGGGCGGGTTGGGCGTAGGCTTGGTGAAGTTGGCCACCATGGCCGCGATGGCAATCTGGCGCCTCCCGTCCTGCTGCAGGCAGCCCGGCTGCAGGCCAAAGCAGGCCATGTGCCCGGACTTCCCTTCCCTGGGGAGGGACGCGGGTGAGGCCCCGCTACCACAGAGGAGCCCCGGCCCACGGCCGACAGGTTCCCCCACGCATGCACCGAGGGTAGAGGTCCAGGTAGAACTTGCTGATGGATGACCTTGCCCGAGGCCGCGTCCCGGACCGTGTAGAGCCTCACATCTTCATCTTCGTGACGCATGTTGGTGCCTTCCTCCAGGTCGAAGGTCAGCCCCAGCAGCTCCTGGGAGATGCCCAGCCGCCCGCGCGTGACCACCTGCATGGGGAAGGACTCATTGAGCAGGTACTGGTCCACGTGGTAGCGCGTCTCCTCCCCCTGGTTCATGTAGTAGCGCAGGTCCTAGACGTTGATGGGCCCGTCAAAGTGCAGGCCCCGCCTCTGGCACTCAGCCTTCTTTAGCTCCAGGATCACGGCCGCTCCTGCTCCCCGAGGGGCTTCAGCTTCTGGGCCAGCTCATCTGCGGGCGGAGGGGAGAGGCTCAGCTATGTCCCTGTGGCAGCCGCCCAGCCGCCCCCCACCCCACGCCCCTCGAGGCAGAATGAAGGGTTGGGGAAGGCGACCCCCAAGGGCTGACACAGTGGGGTCTCAGGCAGCACCACGTCCAGTCAAGGTCCACCTGACCCCCGTCCCCACTGGGACTCGGGGAGGCGGGGTTACCTAGGAAAGTGGCCACCACCTGGCTGGTCTTGGCCATGTTCATCTCCAGCACAGAGTCGGCACGCGTGCTGAATCCCAGCAGGCGGGACTTCTGAGCCTGCAGCCTTACCAGCTCCCCGAGGATCGCGCAGTTCTCCTGGAACCCAGAGACAGCCAGTGCTGGGGACCGTGGGCCACGCCCTCCCCACAGGCCCCGGGCCAGGTCTCTGTGGGTGGGAGGGCTCTCAGGCCACTGGCGGGCACAGCCAAACCCCCTCCCTCCTCCTCCTGGCCTGGATTTCTAGACACTTTGGTGCTGTCCTAACATGTGGTCTTTATGAACACAGGTCCTTTTGGAACCAGAAACGGCATGAACCATGATGAGCTCTAAGGCCAAGGGCAGGAAGAAATGTGACCAGGCTCTCCAGGAGCCACCCAGGGGCCTCCCCGGGCTCAACAATACAAACTTGGCTGCCGTGCAGACAGCAGCTCATCCCCACGGCGCCCGAACACCCAGCCCCTGGACGGCGAGAGACCTGTTGCTGCAGGTGGCCCGTGGTTGGCTGGTGAGGCCTGGCCCCAGGCGTACGCCACCTTCTCTGGGGCCACCTCTCTGGGTCTGCGGTGGGGTTCTCCTGGGAGCCCCCAGTCACCACAGGACCAACGTGGCCTGTCTGCAGCCCAAGAAGGTGGGGACACAGGTCTGTCCCCCGTGGACATCACCCGCGAGGCCGAGCAAGCACCAGTGGTGTCTGCGGGGAAGATGAAGGGCTCATGCACAGCCCCCATCTACTGAAGATGCTAAACGGGAGAAGCACAGACTGCAGCCACATGCGGTATGGACCAAACGCAAGTGTCCTTGCAGGAACCGATGTCTGAATGTCGAGGCTGTTCCCGGGCCACAGTGAGAAGGCCCAGGCCCCACGCAAGGCACAGAGAGGGGATGGGGGGAACATCTGCGAATCTGAGCTCATCGGGCATCACCCCAGAAGGAGAGGGAGAGAGCCAGAAGGAGATACGGAGGGAGAGGGAGAGAGAGGGAGGTACAGACGTCTCTCCCTTCCCTGGGGGTTCTCTAGTGCAGCCAAGCCTGAAAACCACTGCATTTCGGGAGATGGGTCCTCGTGGAAAAGTTAAATAGTAGCTCATGGCATTATCGACACATATTAAAATGGCCCCAAATCTTGGGGAGTCAGGGAGGGGAGCTGGCGGCTGCCTCGTAAACGAGGAGAGATTGGGCGTCAGAGGAGGTGCCTGCCTCCACCACCTCCGCCGCCGCCGCCTCCCCCAGGGCCCCGCAGACTTCATCTCCCAGATGTGGTCCTGGGCTGGAAGGTAGCGGGGAGGTCAGGCCGTCCCAAGCATCAACGTTGACTTCAGGGCTGATCTGAAAGGCGCCTGGTGTTTGTTGAAGCAGAAAAAAGAGAAAGCAGTGGGCAGAGGATGGGAGGGGGAGGGAGCCCCCATCAGCCCTTCTCCCTGTCTCCCTCTCTGTCTCCCTCTCTGTCTCCCTCCCTCCCTCCCTCCCTCTACCTCCCTGCCTCTCACTCTCCCTCCATCTCTCCCTCTGCCTCTCTCCCTCCCTCTCTCCCTCCCTCTCTCCCTGTCCCTCTTGCCCTTTTCTGTCCCTCTCTCCCTCCCTCCATCCCTGTCTCTCTTTCCCTGTCCCTCTCTCCCTCTCCCTCTATCCGTCCCCCCTCCCTTTCCCCGTTTCCATCTCCCTCTCTGCGTCCCTCTTTCCCTGTCCCTGTTTCCCTGCTCTGCTCTCCCTCTCCCTCTCCCTCTTTCCCTCTCCCTCTCTCCCTGTCCCCCTTTCCCTGTCCCTGTTTCCCTGTTCCGCTCTTCCTATACCTCTTTCCCTCTCCCTCTCTCCCTCTCCTGCTCCCTCTCCCTCTCCCTCCACCTCCTTCCCTCTCCAGAGAGGGAAGGAGGTGGAGGGAGAGGGACAGGGAGCAGGAGAGGGAGGGGGGAGAGGGAGAGAGGGATAGAGGGAGGGAGAGGGACAGGGAGCAGGAGAGGGAGGGGGAGAGGGAGAGAGGGATAGAGGGAGGGAGAGGGACAGGGAGCAGGAGAGGGAGGGGAGAGAGGGAGAGAGGGATAGAGGGAGGGAGGGAAAGACAAATCTCTCCCTCCCTCCCTCTATCCCTCTCTCCCTCCCTCTCTCCCTCCCTCCCTCCCTCTCTCCCTCTTCCTCGCTCCCTCTCCTCCCTCTCCCTCCGTCTCTCCATCTCCCTCACTCCCTCCCAGAGACAGAGAGACGAAGAGGCAGAGACAAGGGAGAGGGAGAGAGGGAGAGGGAGAGAGAGGGGGAGAGAGGGAGAGACGGAGAGAGGGAGAGAGAGAGAGGTTTCTTCCTCCCTTTCCCTCTCTCCTCCTTCTCTCCCTCTCTCCCACTCTCCCTCTTCCCTCTCCCTCCCTCCCCCCTCCCTCTCTCCCTCTCCCCCTCTCCCTCGTCTCTCCCTCTTCCTCCATCTCTCCCTCTCTGGGAGGGAGTGAGGGAGAGGGAGAGACAGAGGGAGGGAGAGGGTGAGACAGAGGGAGGGAGAGGGAGGGAGGAAGGGAAAGGGCGAGGGAGGGAGAGGGAAGGAGGACAAGACGTCTCTCCCTCTCCGTCTCCCTCCCCCTCCCTCTCTCCCTCTCCCTCCCTTCCTCTCCCTCTCCCTCTCCTAGAGGGAGGGAGGGAGAGGGAGAGACAGAGGGAGAGGAGAGGGGGAGTCGGAGAAGGAGGTAGGGAGAGGGAGAAGGCGAGAGGGGGCCTGCTTCCCTCTCTGTCTCCCTCCCTCCCTCCCTCCCTCTCCGTGTCCCTGTCTCCCCCCTCTCCCTCTCCCTCTCCCTCTGTCTCTCCCTCTGGGAGGGAGAGAGGGAGAGGGAGAAGGAGGGAAAGTGATGGAGGGAGGGAGAGGGAGAGAGGGTGAGGGAGAGAGGGAGAGAAGGAGCAGAGAGGGAGAGGGAGGGAGGAAGAGAGCTCTCCCTCTCTCCCCCCTCTCTCTCCCCCTCCCTCTCTCCCTCTCCCCCTCTCCCTTGTCTTTGCCTCTCCCTCCGTCTCTCCCTCTCTGAGAGGGAGTGAGGGAGACGGAGAGACGGAGGGAGAGGGAAAGGGAGGAGAGGGAGGGAGGCAGAGGGAGGGAGGGAGGGAGAGACGTCTCCTCCCTCCCTCTCCTCCCTCTTCTCCCTCTCCCTCTCCCTCTCCCTCCAACTCTCCCGCTCCCTCCATCTCTCCATCTCCCTCACTCCCTCCCAGAGGGAGAGACGGAGGGAGAGGCAGAGACAGGGGAGAGGGAGAGAGGAAGAGGGAGAGAGAGGGGGGAGAGAGAGGGGGGAGAGAGGGGGAGGGAGAGAAGGAGAGGGAAAGAGGAGAGGGAAGAGGGAGAGGAAAGAGGCAGAGGAAAGAGGCAGAGGGAAGAGGGAGAGGAAGAGGGAAGAGGGAGAGAGGAGAGAGGGAGATAGGGAGAGGAAAGAGAGAGGGAGAGGGAGGGAGAGGGAGAGAGGGAGGGAGAGAGGAAGAGACAGAGGGAGAGAGAGAGAGGGAGTGGGAAAGAGGTAGAGGGAGAGCGGAACAGGGAAAGAGGTACAGGGAGAGAGGGAGGCAGAGAGGGAGGAGAGGAAGCAGGGAGAAAAGAGAGAAAGAACACACCGTCTACATTTCTGTCAAACGACACCGGGGATCCTTACACAACCAGGAGAAAGTAACACAGGGAGGCTCTTTCTCAGCTGGAACTGGAACTGCAGACAGGGCCAAACACCACCAGGCTGGCCACACGTGTCCAGCCGCCGCTCCAGCCCCGTCAGCCGTGAGTCCGGTCACCAGGGCTCTGAGTGTCTGCTCCAGGGAGCTGGGGTTCACCCTCTCACCCGGGAGGCCGGGCCAAGAGAGCAGGGCCCCGGGCTGGACACATAGGGGAAAACGCATCCCCACAGGACAGCTTGTGCGAGCAGATTCAGCTACCAGATTCTAGAGGCCCGGGACCACCCTGTGGCCCGTGAAACCCAGGAGCCACGAGGGTCTTGCAACGTGATTCCTGTCCATTGGACTGTAAAGTTTGTGTAGGGAATCTTGGAAACAGTGGTAACAAGGCTGAATTGGAACGAGCTTTAGGCTATTATGGACCACTCTGAAGTGTGTGGGGTGCTAAAAACCCTCCCGGCTTCGCTCTCGTTGAATGTGAAGATCCCCGAGATGCAGCCGATGCTGTCCGAGAACTAGATGGGAGAACACTATGTGGCTGCCGAGTAAGAGTGGACCTGTCGAATGGGGAAAAGAGAAGTCGAAATCGTGACCGCCTCCTTCTTGGGGTCGTCGCCCTCGAGATGATTATGGGAGGAGGAGTCCTCCACCTCCCACACATCTCCAAGATGGAGAGCCTTCTCCGTCAGCCAGAGCAGGTCCCTTTCTAGATATAGGAGAAGAGAGAGATCCCTGTCCCAAGAGAGAAATCACAAGCCGTCCCGATCTTTCTCTAGGTCTCCTAGCCGATCTAGGTCAGATGAAAGGAAATAGAAGACCACTTTGCAAGAGGAGTGGTGTACAGGCAATAACTTCATTTGGCAGGAGTCTGTACAGAAAATTCAAGTTTTGTTTGAGACTTCCGAAGCTTGGTGCACTTTTTAAATGTTTTAGTTGTTCACATTTGTTTGTCTCTTGGGACAGTGACACATAAAGGTGTCATTCTCTATGGTTTGAAATGGGTCCTGGGAGGCATGTAATATGAAGAATTGTTACCTTACAATGTTCCCTTAAGCAAAATTGAACTTGCTTTGAATTTTTGGTCTTGCCTAGACTGATAATAAAACTCTAACTCCTGCCCACCTAAAGTGTGATGTTTACTATTATGGAAACAACACTGGCAAACATTGAAAAGACTTTCTGTAGCTGGGATATGGTATGCAGCTGTAGTTAAGCAAGCAGTCTTTAAAAGGTGCTGTGAACCCAAGCCAGCAGGTAAAAATGAAAGCCGCACCCTTACCCTAGATTAGAGGTTTAAAAATTCCACTAGTCTTCACACCGGACAAGAGATTGTCCAGGGAGTTTAAAATCTAAGAAGTTTCAAGGAAGTTAGTTTACCTTTGAGTTAGGTCATACGTCCCCTCTGTGATTGCTGTACATGAATACATAGCTCTTTGTAATATTTTTTGGAAATTTGAGATTATCAAGATACCAATGTCCTGCCAGATTAAGAGTATATTGTAGAGCTGAACTTTGAGTTACTGTGCAATTTTTTTTTTCATGCTGTCATTTGTAATATGTTTTGTGAGAATCCTTGGGATTAACGTTTTGGTTGCAAAAGAAAAAAAGAAAAGAAAAGAATCCGCCTGCCAATGCAGGGGACACAGGTTCAAGCCCTGGTCCGGGAAGATCCCAGGTGCCGCAGATCAACTAAGCCCGTGGGCCACAACTACTGAGCCTGCACTCTAGATCCTGGGAGCCAGAACTACTGAGCCCCCGTGCCACAACTACAGAAGCCCACACGCAACGAAGACCCAATGCAGCAAGAAAAAAAAGACGATACTGGCCAGGTGATCAAGGGTAAAATCGTTTGTCATAAGTCCCGTTGATGGTGTGTATCCTTGATGTGACCTGAGGAGAATGGCATTTTTATCTCTGTCTGGGTCTTCCGCCCCAAACCCCATAACTCCAGACCAACCATAAGAAAACATCAGAAAACAAACAGACTAACAAATTGAGGGACAAAACACCTGACCAGTCCTCCTCAAAACTTTCAAGGTATCAAAACCCAGCGACGTCTGAGAAATGTCACAGCCCAGAGGAGACTGGGACAGAAAAAGGATGTTAGGGGAACACTAGGGAAATTCTAATAAAGTGTGGACTTTAGTTAATAACAATGTATCCATCTTGGTTCCTTAGTTGGATAAACATGTCACACTAAGGTACTAATGAGTTGGAAATAGGGGTACTGGGTCAGGGTCCACGGCACTCTGTACACTCTGTACAGATCTTTGCAACTTTTTTGTAACTCTAAGCTCTTGTAAAATTAAGCGAGTACTGAACAGAGCTAAGAATGTTATTTCCCTGATTTGAACATGCCTGAGTTTCTTTTCATGGTCACATTTTTGCTATTTGGATGTGTCTTGGAATCAGTAGCAAAGGAGAGTTGCCAGCCCCTGGGAAGATGTGGGTGGTTCGCAGGTGGCTTGCTCTGGAGCTGAAGACCACGGTGGGAAGTCTGCAGCCTCGGGCTGCACTTAGAAACATGGGAGGGGATGGGCCAGCTCAGTTAGGGATGGAACCTATAAATAAAACTTTTTTCTTTTCCGTTATGGCTTATCACAGGATACTGAATATAGTTCCCTGTGCTAGACAGTAGGACGTTGTAGTTTATCCATCCTATATTTAATAGTTTGCATCTGCTAACCCCAAACTCCCAATCCAACCCTCCCTCACTGTTTCTCCCCCTTGGCAACCACAAGTCTGTTCTCTATGTCTGTGAGTCTGTTTTTGTTTTGTAGACGAGTTCATTTGTGTCGTATTTTAGATTTCACATATAAGTGAGATCATATGATATTTGTCTTTCTCTTCTGACTTACTTCACTTAGTATGATAATCTCTAGGTCCATCCACGTTGCTGCAAATAGCATTATTTCATTCTTTTTATGGCTGAATAATATTCCATTGTATATATGTACCACATCTTCTTTATCCATTCATCCATCAGTGGACATTTAGGTAGCTTCCATGTCTTGGCTACTGTAAATAGTGCTGCAATGAACGTTGGGGTGCATGTATCTTTCTTCCTTTCTTTCTTTCTCTCTCTCTCTTTCTCTTTCTTTCTTTCTCTCTCTTTCTCTCTTTCTCTCTTTCTTTCTTTCTTTTTTCTTTCTTCTTTTATTGTCACACGGCATGTGAGATCTTAGTTCCCTGACCAGAGATGGAACCCATGCCCCCTGCACTGGAAGCATGGATTCTTAACCACTGGACCACCAGGGAAATGCCAGGGGTGTATGTATAGTTTTGAATTAGAGTTTTCTCCGGATCTATGCCCGGGAGTGGAATTGTGGGACCCTATGGCAGCTGTATCTGTTCCTGCACGCCTCACATCAACCACCTGCACTCCAATCCTTGCTCTCAACGTCATCTTCGGGGAACCCAACCTGCGACAGGGACCTTGACAAGAAGAAATGGCTCAGGGAAAAGCTACCTGCACGGGGAGGAGATAGAGACCATCGCCCCTGGGGTGCGGAGGGGAGAGTGGGTGCAGAGGTTTGTCATTTCACCCCCGATACTCATCTCAGCCCTCGTGGCTGCCCCACTCTAGGTCACCTCGGGATACAGAGGTGAGCCGGTTAGAGTCCCTGCCTGTGCAGGAATCGGGGCACCAGCGGGTCTGAATAATATTAGTGCAGGGTCTCCCCCGTGGCACTGGGGTTATTCGGGGCGGGTCATCCTCTGCTGAGGGCCCCTCCTGGGCACTGTGTGGGGTTTAGCAGCATCCCTGGCCTCACCCATTTGATTCCAGGGGCCCTCCCTCCCAGTTGTGACAACCACAGATTTTCCCCACACATCACGGAAGAACTGGGTGAGGCGGGGGCAGGATGGCTCTGGGCGAGGACAGCTGTGTTGAAGCAACCAGCCTGGCCCAGGGCAAGGTCTGCCCCAATCCCGTCAGCGCCTGCATTTAGAACTGCCCCTTTCCTCTCCCACCTCCCCTGCCCTGCAGTGGTCTCCGAGACATCATCCCCATGTAATAAATCACACCTTCTCAGTTTACTGTTTGCTGCCCTCGCTAGAACGTGAGCTCTTTGAGGACAGGGATGCTGTTATGTCCCCAGCACCTAGAAGAGTGTCTGCTGTGTAGTAGATGCTTCATAAATACTTGCTGAATAAAGGAGTTGAATAAAGGGATGAGTGGATGAATGAATGAAGGTAACAATGGAAGGAGGGGGGAGATTCCCTTTCTGGCTCTCGGGGGTTGGGAGATCAAGTGAAAGATCTGTCCTAAATAGGCTGACCAGCCTTCTGGGGTTCCCCGGGACTGAGAGTTTCCCCAGAGTTCCAGCGCTCAAACCTGAGCGGTCCTGGGCAAACTGGGGGCGGGTGTTGGTCACCCTATCTAAACACAGTAACAATTCCAGCTGCAATAGCAATGGCCAATGACCTCTACGGTCTTATTGACCATGCACAGTTCTCTACCTGGCGGGGAAGGGTGGGCCGGGATTGGAATTCTGGTGATCCAGGGCGGGTGAGGGCACACCCCGGGCTTGTGGAGGGGAGTCCAGGAAGGTTCTGGAGGAAGTGACAGTGACACAGGAGGGAGGGAGGAGTCTAAGGAAGAACATCCCACATGACAACCTGTGCCAATGGCCCTGGGCCCAAGGTCACACCTTGCTTTTTTTTTTTTCTAATTTACTTTTCCCCACATGGATATGCAATTGTCCTAATGCCATTTATTGAAAACTCCTTAATTTCCCCACTTTCTATCATATCAAGTTCTCATATATCTGTTTCTGGACCTTTTTTCTATACCATAGAGCTATACGTCCCATCCTTGCACCACTAGGGCTGTTTCATCACTATAACTTTATTTATTCATTTTGTTTTGGCCGTGCTGTGTGGCATGTGGGATCTTATGTCCCTGACCAGGGATCGAACCCGCGTCCCCTGCAGTGGAAGCTCGGAGTCTTAATCACTGGACCTCCAGGGAAGTCCCCAGGGCTTGCTTTGACATCCATGGAATGGTGGCAGGTGGGCACGGGGAGCAGCTGTCTGTGAGCCATCCTGTGTAGAAATGCAGGGTGGAGGGGAGGACAGATGGAGCTGGAGGGGAAGAAGCGGAGGAGGGAGGGAGGAAGGGAGGGAGGCCGGGCGAGAGACAGACAGAGAGTTTCCGGAGACAATAGCTCTGGCCGTGTCCTAGGGCATGAAAGCTGAAAATAGCTCCTAGTGCCGGGAGCCTTGGAGCCGGAGGCTGGGAGCCAGGGTGACTGGCTCTCCTCCCTGGTGTGTGTGTGTTGCGGGGGGGTGGGTGGCTCTGGGCTTCTCAGGCTGGGAATGGGGTGCACAGAGCAGGAACGGAGCAGGGACCCTTCTCTCTGGAACCTCGTGGGCCATCCTCAGCTCACAAAGCTGAGCCACTCCTTGCCCTACGAGTGGGGGGCTTATCCTCCCTGTCCCCTGGATCATACCCCCTCACACACAACTTCCCCGTGTGTGTTCCCAGCAACCAAGAGAATCTGTTTTTAAAAGATTTGGGGGAGGGGGGTAACCATACAAACAAGAGCAGAATGGATACTTTTTCAGGATATGAATGGCTCTGTGTAAGCCCACCCCCAGGGTAACCACAGTCCTGACCTCTAACACTCTTGACGAGTCAGCCTTGGTCTGGGCTTGCGGACCCACGGAAGCTTCCTCATTCCCTCCTTCAGGTCCCGACTCTCCCTCGGCGTCTTTGTGAGAAGCACCCGGGGAAGTGGGACTGCTAGGCTGTACTGCTGCTAGAACTCCACCTGGGCTCCACCAGGCTCCAGCCCCCCGCCCTGTCCACCTAACTGACCCTGAGGCACCTCAACTGGTAGGAGCAGCATCACCTTCCCTCCTGGGACTCGTGATACTTAAGGGAGACACCGAAAGACAAGCCTTTGGCTCCCTGGCTGGCAAAGAGCAGGTACTCAATTGTCATAAGTGTCCGTATCAGTGAGGGTTCTCCAGACAAACAGAATCCATATGGGGTGTGTGTGTATATACACACACACGTACATATGTACAAGCATACAAAAATATACAGCTGTGTACACATGCAGTATGCGTACACACATATACACATATAGTATATACAATACACACATACATATATACACACATACAAAGATATTTAGTTGTGCATATAGACAGTATACATACATACACATATAATATATGCAATACATACACGTACATACATATAGACACACATATACACCTACATATAAAAGCATATAGCATAAAAATATATATGTACTGTATATAGAAATTCATCGTATATATACATACATATATCATATATATAAGATATATACACATACATATATACAATGTGTACACACACACCTATATGTAAATATGCGCATGTACATACACATATAAATTCATACGCAAGTGTGTATATAATAGTATATTCATATATACATATAATACCTAGAAACATATTGGGGGGGAGGTGTCACGGTACGTCAAGGGGGGGAGTCGAACCCGCCACCCCAGGCCCCGAGGGCTCTCCCCGGGTCTCCACTTTGGGCCGGTGGGTGTGGCCGGGGGCAGCTGAAGACGTGCGTGCGTGCTTGCGTGCGTACGTGCGTGCGTTCGTACGTGCGTACGTGCGTGCGTGGGGGCGGGTCCACGGGGCGGGAGGCGCTCGCCGCGAGTGAGTGGTTCAGCCGGGTCCCGGCTCATTGTGCTTGCTCACGCCGGCCCCAGTTGGCAGCAGCGCTGGAGGCCCCGGGCCTGTGACCACAAAGAGGGAGCCGGGGGCCGGACGGGAGCAGGCCGGCGGCGGCGGCGGCGCCGGCTGAGGCCCAGGCCAGGCTCCCTCCCCTCAGCCTCCCGCCCGCCCGCCTGTCCCGCCCCCGCCGGCGGCGCCCCGCCCCTCCCCCAACCGCCAGACTAGCCTGGTGCGGGGGCCGCGCGCGAAAACGTGGGGGAGAAGCTGAGGCTGGAGTCGCCCGTGGTGGCTGAGCCCGCCATCTACCCATGGCTGCTGCTGGTCTACGTGAGTGCCGCCCGTCCCCTCTTCCCGGACCTCCACCTCTCTTCCCCCACGGCGCGCGCTGAGCCCACCGAGAAACGGAGCGACTCGAGTCGCCAGACCCTCTTTGGAGCCCCCCTTCCCGCCCTGCCTGGTTCTCCGCGGCCGTTTCCAGCCCCCGTGCGCAGGGTGGGCAGAGGGGAGCCGGGGCCGGCCGGGGCCACAGACTCGGCCGCGGGGACCCCGCGCTTCCGAGGGGCGCCCGAGCCGGTCTGCCGTTGGCCCTGTAGGGCTGGGGACCCAGGTCCCCCCCTCCCCCGGCCTGGACTGCCGGCGGGCTTGCCCTTCCGTACTTTATGATCTGACACGTCGGGTTTCTTTTTCCTGGCCAGCTTTACCATTACCTGACCAGCTTTCCCAGCATCCCCTGATAATGTGTTAGATATTCAAGTTTTAGGGCCCGGTCCCAGCCCTATGGAATCAGCAACTCTGGTGGGGCTCAGTGATCTCTGTTACAACAGGCCCTCCAGATGATTTTTATTCACCTTAAAGTTTGAAAATATCTGCATTGTCAGCTGGCCGAAGCGTCCACCAGCAGGTGAAGGGGAGTGGCGCCTGGAAAAGATAGGGACTAGCCAAGGTAAGTACAGTAGCATTTGCCATGGTAGTAATGGAGAATGCCTTTTCTCCACTGGTTGGCACAGACTAGTATCTGGGAGCAGTGGCAGGGTTATTTAGGATGCTTTACATTGCAGTGTAGAGTGACCGCTGTCCTGGTTTGCCAGGGACTTCCCCTGTGTGAGCACTTAAAATCTCATCCTGGCAAACCCCTTAGCCTTGGGTTTGAAAAACTTAGGGAATAACATGAAATTTAGGGGAAACATGATCTAGGTTTTGGGCAAGTCACAAGTGCTAATTAAAGCTAAGCAAGTATGGACAACATCTAGCCTTCTTTACCCCTTTGCGGGGAGGTAAATCTTGATTGGGTGAGAGGACTTATTGTTAAGAGATCTTTGTAGAAACATCCCCTTCTGCTTAGTCCGCTGGTTCTCCGTTCTGGCTAGACATTGGCATCGTCTGAGGAGAGTTAAAATGATTGTATTGGTCTAGCATGACCAACCGTCGGTGTGAGGGTTTTTAAAAAGTGCTTCAGAGGATTCTAATGTGCAGCCAAATTTAGGTGCCACTGCTTAAGCTTTTGAACCGCTGCTACGTATTTTCACCTCATCTTGCTGTGAGAATATCCAACTGTAGTTGAGGTTTGTTGTTTTTCTTTTTCTTTTTTTAACTGTCTTATTATAAGATTTACTGTCTTAAATAAGATTGAATGGACAGAAAATCCTGCTAGTCCATCTGGTATAGCTGGATACCCAGAGTAATATCGTTAAGATATGTACCATTTAAGTATTGTGACTGGCCTTTTAAAAATTAACATATGCATTAAATTAGTATTGATAGTATAGATCTCTTTCGAAGTTGTCATGTTGGGGAGCTATACCTCTAATCTGCTGCCATTGCTAAATATCTGGACACCTCTTACTAGGAATTGCTTTTAAAAATCTTTAGGGATTAAAACCAAGATTGCTGTATTATTTGTACTGGGACCACAAAAACCTCACAGAGTTCCCCCGCTGTACCTTCTACCCCCATCTCTAACCCTTGGCAACTTCTAATCTGTTCTCCATCTCCACAGTTTTGTTATTTTAAGAATAATATAATCATGAATTACTTAATCTTCGGAGATTGGCTTTTAAAAACTTTTCCCTCGGCATCATTCCCTTGAAGTTCATTTCAATTTTTGCATATATTAATAATTTGTTCCTTGTTGTTGCTCGGTAGTATTCTATCATAAGATTTTATCACAATTTGTTTCAACATTCACCCATTGAAAGACATTTGGGGAGTTGCCAGTTTGTGGCTATTAGAAATAAAACTGCTCTGAACATTTATGTGTAAGTTTCTGTGGGAACTTCATTAAGTTTTTGTTTCTTTTGGATAAATGCTCAAGAGTACAATTACTGCATTGTAGGGTGAATCTACTTTTAGGATTAAAAGAGACTGTCAAGCTGTTTCTCAGAGTGGCTAAACCATTTTATTTTCCCACCAGTGATGTGATATAATTTTTCTACGTACTCGCTAGCATTTGATGTTGTCACTATACTTTAATTTTAGTTATTCTCTGATATCTCATTATGGTCTTAATTTGCATTTCCCTGATGGCTAACGATGTTGAACATCTTTTCATGTGCTTCTTTGCCATGTGTATATTCTCTTCCATGAAATGTCTGTTCCTGTCTTCTGCCTATTCTCTAGTTGGATTTTTTTAAGTTGTTTGGAGAGTTCTTTGTATATTATAGATACAAGTCATTTGTCTCCTATGGGATTTTCAAATATGTTTTCCCACTGTGTAATTTGAGTTTTCATCCACTTAAAAGGATCTTCTATGAAGCATTTTTAACTCATTTTGATGAGATCCAATTGATCAGTTTTTGCTTTTATTGATCATACTTTCGGTGTCAAGTCTAAGAATTATTCACCTAGTTGTAGATGCCAAAGATTTTCTCCTATTTTTTTTTTCTAAAAATGTCCTGCTTTTACATTTAAGATTATGATCCACTTTGATTTAATTTTTGTGTAAGATGTGTAAGGTTTAGGTTAAGGTTCATTGTTTGTTTGTTTGTTTTTGTCGAGGGATGTCCAACTGTTTCAGTACCATTTTTTGAAAAGTCTATTCTTCCTTGATAGCTTTTGCACTGCTGTCAAAACCAAGTTAAATGTATTTGTGTCAGTCTATTGCTGGGTTCTCTGTTCCATTCCATTGATCTATGTATCTACCCTCCATCACTACTGCGAAATCTTGAAATTGGGTAGATTAATTCCTCCCATTTTAATCTTCCTTTACAAATTGTTTTAGCTGTTCTTCAGCCTCTTCCTACCATATAAATCTTAGAATAAGCTTGTCTATATCCACAAAAACCTTGAGGGCATTTTAAGAGTAATTGTGTTAAGCCTCTTAACTTGGGGAGAATTGACAGCTTTATTATGTTGTGTTTTCTAATCCATGAACAAGGTATGTCTCCCTATTTGTTTGGGACTTTTAAAATTTTCTTCATCAGCATTTTGTAATTTTCAGTATAGAGGTCCTATAAATGTCTTATTGGGCTTCTATTTAAGTATTTATTTAGGTCAGTTGTAAATGGCATCACATATTTTTATTTAAGCTTCTACACATTTGTTATTAATATATAATTTGATAAAATTGTGTGGATCTTGTACTCTAAAACATTTACAAACTAATATTATTTCTCAAGCTTTATGTGGATTCCTTGGTATTTTCTCCATTTAGATTATCATCTCATCTTCAGATACAGACAGTTTTAGTTTTCCTTATTCAATATAATAGGATATATTACTATTCAACATTCAGGAGGATATATTCCTTCCTATTCAACATAGTAGGAATAGTTCTTTCATCTTTTAAATAAACTTTTTAAAAATTTAACTTTTAAATTTATCTATTTATTTATTTTTGCTTTATTTTCTTACTAGAACCTCCAGTAATATATTTAATAAAAGTGGTGAGAGCAGATATCGGTGCCTTGTTTCTGATCTTACAGAGAAAGCGTTCAGTCTTTCACAGTTAAATATAATGTCGGTATAGGTTGTTTGTAGATCATCTTTATGAGTTTCTGTATGTTCCTTTTCTATTCCTAGTTTGCTTGGAGTTTCTTTTCTTCTTTTTTTTTAAATCATGAATGGGATTGGATTTTGTCAAATGCTTTCTCTGCATTAATGATTAGGATCACATGACTTTTCCCCCTTAATCTATTGGATATGGTAGATTACATTGTTTGATTTTCAAATATTTAACCAACTTTGCATAACTGGCATAAATACCACTTGGTCATGGTATATTATTCTTTTTATATATTTCTGGAGTTAATTTGCTAATATTTGGCTGAAGATTTTTACAGCCAATTTCATAAAAAATACTGGCCTGTAGTTTTCTTCTTTCTATACTATCCCAGTCTGGTTTTGGTATCAAGGTAATACTGGCTTCATAAAATTAATTAGGAACTGTTCCCTCTACTTCTGTTTCTTATCAAGTCATGTAAAATTGGTGTTAATTCTTTAAGTCTTGGGTAAAAGTGAAACATCTAAGCCTGAATATTTCTTTTGGGAGTTTTTAAATGAAAAATCAGTGTTTCTCATAGTTACAGGAAAACTGAGATTGTCTCTTTCATCTTGGCTGAGTTTTGGTAGTTTTGGGTGTAGACGCATTGGTCCATTTCATCCACATTTTTGAATTTATAGTGTAGACTTGTTCATAATAACTTGTCCCTTATTAACCTGCAGGATATGTCATGGTATCCTTGGTTGCATTTCTGATATCTGTGATTTGTGCCATCTCTCTTTTTATCTTGATCAGTCTTGCTACATCTTTCTTGATGAGATTGTTTATTTTGAAGAACCAGCCTTTTGTTTCATTCATTTCCTCCCCCCCCCCATTTTCCTGTTTTCAGTTTCATGGATTTTTGTTTCATCTTTATTATTTCCTTCTTTCTGCTTGTTTAGTGTTTCTTCCTCTTCCGTTTTTACTATTTTAATATAGAAAATTAGACTATTTCTTTGAAATATTTTCTTTCCCAATTTAGTGCTATAGACTTCCCTTTCAGCATTGCTTTCACTTCATTCCACAAATGTTGATCTGTTATATCTCCATTTTCTTTTATTCTACGCATTTAAAAATTTTTCCTTGACTTTTTACCCATGAGTTATTTGGAATTGTGATGTTTAGTTTTCATGTGATTGAAGATTTTCCTGTTGTCTTTCTGTTATTGATTTCTAGTCTGGTTCCATTATGGCTAGAGAATATACTCTCTATGATTTTAATTCTTTTAAATCTGCTAATGTTTTTTTTTTATCACCCAGTGTATGGTATATGAGTGAATGTTCCATGGACACTTGAATATGTATTCTGCTTTTATTGAGTGTGTTCTTTAAATGTCAGTTATATCCTGTTGATTGATGATGTTTTCAGTTCTTCCATACCCTTGCTGATTTTTCTCTCTGGGAGTTCTATAAATTGCTGTGTTGAAGTCTCAAATAATAATTGTGGATTTGAAATTCTCTCCTTTTACCTTTTTCAGTGTTTGCTTCATGTGTTTTGAAGTTCTGTTGTTTGGTGCACACACATTTAGTATCACTAGGTCATCTAGGTGGATTATTCCTGTTATCTTTATGTAATGACCCTCTTTGCCCCTAATAATTTCCTTTGCTCTGAAATCTACTTTATCTGATATTAATATAGCCATTCCTGCTTTTTCTGATGAATGTTCACATGATATACCTTTTTCATCCTTTTACTTTGAACTACCTATATCATGATGTTTAAAGTAAGCTTCTTATAGACAGTATAGAGTTGGATCATGCTTGTGATTTTTTCATCTACTCTTCCAATCTCTGTCTTTGACTTGGTTATTTAGATCGTTTACAGTTAATGTAATTATTGCTATGTTAAAGATTAGGTCTACCATTTTATTTTTTGTTTTGTCTTTTACCTTAGTTTCTCAATCCTGTGTTTCTCTTATTTTGCCTTCTTGTGGGTTACTTAAACATTTTTTGGTAAGTCCATTTTAATCTAATTTATTTATAATCATTTGTGTATACTGTTTGTATAGTTTTCTTAGTGGTTGCTTTTGGCATTACACTATACATATGTAACTTATCATAGCCTACTGGAATCTGTCTTTTATTACTTCAAGTGAAGTTTCAAAATTTTACTTCCATTTAGGTCTCTTAATAGTCCCCCGTTTTAAAGTATGATTTTCTGTAGTATTTCCTTTATATACATTGAGAACCACATCAGATGGTGTCATAATTTTTGCTTTGACCGTCATAGGGAATTTAAGAAACTCATGAGGCTAATGATAGTCTCTTATATTTATCCCACTTGTTTTCACCCATTCCATTTTTCCCCTTTTCTTTCTGAAGTTGCCAGTCTTCTGTTATTGTTTTTTATGTTTTCATAACAGTAGGTGATATCTGGGCTTTCCAGTGCCATTGGATTTGAGTTTCAGGAAACACTGAGCCTGGCTCACTTAATGCTACTGAGTTGGAGGGTTTGTATACGTTGGGCCTGTTGGCACAGCAGATGCTAGCAGATTAGACTAATGCTGATGGGACTAGTGCCACAGGAGGATGCATTCCCATTCAGGCTACGCTGCTGCTACAGTAGATCAAATCCCCCTCTACCCCAAGTGTGGGGCAGTGACCTGCTGCTGTCACTGCTTCTTTATTAGGCTGCTTTCGCCTCAGGTGTGTGGTGGGATCCCTTGGAAGCTGCTGCTGCTGTGAATCACAGGGTTAAATTCATTTTAGAAATACTTAAATATAAATATATAGCCTGGCTCTTGTAGGACCTCTGTATTTGTTTTTTATTGCTTTCATACGAATTACCGCAAATTGAGTGACTCAAAACATCGTAAATTTATTACCTTACAAGTCTGACATTGGTCTCAGTTGAGTAAAGTAAAAGTGTTGGCAGGATCGACAGATGAATGGATAAAGCTGTGGCACATATATACAATGGACTATTACTCAGCCATAAAAAGAAATGAAATTGAGTTATTTGTAGTGAGGTGGATTGACCTAGAGACTGTCATACAGAGTGAAGTAAGTCAGAAAGAGAAAAACAAATACCGTATGCTAACACATATATATGGAATCTAAAAAAAAAGAAAAAAATGGTTATGAAGAACCTAGGGGCAGGACAGGAATAAAGACTCAGCCATAGAGAATGGACTTGAGGACACAGGGAGGGGGAAGGGTAATCTGGGATGAAGTCAGAGAGTGGCATGGACATATATACACTACCAAATGTAAACTAGATAGCTAGTGGGAAGCAGCCACAAAGCACAGGGAGTGGAATCCTGCAGTGTTTGCTGATGGTCATTTGACTGGTGTGAGCTGAAACCTTTTTGACGTTGGATTTGCATGTGGCTAATAATTCCTTATACTGAGCTTTAGGCATGTCCTTTTTTTTCTTTTCCTTTTTTTTTTAAAGAGTGACTACAACTTCCCTCTTCATATTGACGTCTTGAAAAATTTGTCATGTGTTGAATTTCCTTGCCTATTCCCTACCCCAGGGCATTTTTTGAGGGCAGGCGTCATTTACAGCCCAGCAGTCCTTGTGACTATTAAGCTACCATTAGCACTGGGTTTAAAGCTGCTGTTGTGGGAAAGAGCCACAAGGTGGCAGCATTATTTCGTTCTCAACTCTTGTTACTAGGGCAACAGAGTCTTCCTGGAGGTAGTGTTCCAAGGTTGTAAATTAGAGTGGAATGTGCTGGGACAAGCCCCCAGAAGTTTATGTCTCCTTACTTATGTTTGCTTTTTAAATTTAATTTCTATTTCTTATCGGAGTAAATTTGATTCGAGTGTTGTGATTGTTTGGCTGTACAGAATCTGCTCAATGATTCATGCATATGTCTGTTCATCTTCGGATCCTGTTACCATGTATGTTATTACAGAATGTTGAGTAGACCTCCCTTGGTATTTGGTAGGTGTTTTGTCATTATATATTTTCTATGTATTAGTGATTATATAATTCATATAGTTTATATGTTATATGTTTATGTACATTTAACATACATTAATCTATGTATGTTAGCCCCTTAGTCCTAAATTATCCATCCTCCCACCTTTCATTTTGGTTAACCATTAGTTTGTTTTATAAGTCTGTGAGTGTCTTTTTCTGTGGAAATATGTTCATTGGTAGCAATCTTAGGATAACATGTATAAATGATATCATAGGATATTTGTCATTCCCTTTTGACTGACTTAACCTAATATGATTATTTCTAGGCTCATCTGTAGTCCTGTAAACGGCACTGTTCATTTTTTTCCCGAGGCTACTATTCCATTCGGTACGTATACCACTTCTTCTTTGTCCATTTATCTGTTGATGGGCATTTTGTTTGCTTCCATGTCTTGCCTATTGTAAATACTGCTGCAATACACGATTTTCCATCCCGTGTCTTTTGGATTCTGGCTTTCACAGGTGACAGGCCCAATAGTGGGCCTTCCAGATCATATGGTGACTCACTTTTTACCTTTAAACACACTGCCATTCTGTTCCTATTATTGGCTGTTACCAGTTTACATCCCACTTAGACCGAGAGGTTATGCTGTTCTCCACAACTTCTTCAACATCTATTGTTTGTTGACTTTTTGCTGATGGTCATTCTGACTGGTGTGAGGTGATACCTTTGTGTAGATTGGGTTTCCATGCGTCTGACAATTCCTGATGTTTTGCGTTTATCAATGTCCTTTTCATTTTTTTTTAAGATTGAGCTAAACTTACAACTTCTAATTGCCTTCTTGAAAAATTTGCCGCGTTTGGATTTTTTGGCCATTCCCTGCCCCAGGATATTTTTTGAGGGCATGAGTCATTTACAGCCCTGCAGTCCTTGTGAATATTAGTGACCATTAGCAGTAGATTTGAGCTGCTGTTTGAGGAAACGGCCTTAGGGTGGGAAGACTTCTACGTTGCCAACTCTGCTTGCTAGGGAAACAGAACCTTGCTGCAAGTTGTGCTTTTAGGTTGCAGATTAGAGTGGAATGTGCCAGGACAAACCCCCATAAGTTTTAGCCTCCTTAATTCTTGTCTGTGTCTTTAAGTTGTAGTTTTTATCAGAGCAAACTTGATTGAAAAATGTCTTTTTTTCTAGGTGTACAGAATCTTGTTCATTTACACATATACATATATCTATTGATCTTTGGGTTCTTTTCCATGTAGGTTATTACAGAGTGTTGAGTAGACCACTCTTGGTATTCCATAGGTCTTTGGGGATTATATATTTTATACATATTAGTATATGTGTGTTAACCCCAATATCCTAATTTATCCATTCCTCACACCTTTTCTTTGGCTTAACCATAAGTTTGTCTTCTCAATCTGAGATTGCCTTTCTCTGTGGAAATATGTTCATTTTTATGAATTTTCAGATAACATAAGTGATATCAAAAGGCATTTGTCTTTCGCATTCTGATTTACTTCACGTTGTGTGATTATCTCTAGGCTCATGTGTGGTGCTGCATATGCCATTCTTTTATTTTTTTTCGTGACTTATATTCCATTCTGTCTATATACCACTTCTTCTTTGTCCATTCATCTGTTTATGGACCTTTTTTTTGCTTCCATATCTTGGCTATTTCAATATTGCTGCAGTGCACATTTGCCTGCCTCTGTCTTTCCGATTCTGGTGGCCTTAGGTTATAGGCCCAAAAGGTGCCCTGCCGCATCATATGGTAGCTGAATTTTTACCTTTTAAAGCAGCTCCGTTCAGTTTGTGTTAGTGCTGTTACCACTTTACATCCCACCAGCAGCTAGAAGGTACACAGTTCTCTAAAAGCCCTTCAGCATTTACAGTTTGTAGACTTTTTGCTGATGGTCATTTGACTGGTGTGAGCTGAAACCTTTTTGGACGTTGGATTTGCATATGGCTGAGAATTCCTTATAGTGAACTTTAGGCATGTCCTTTTTTTTCTTTTCCTTTTTTTTTTAAAGAGTGACTACACCTTCCCTCTTCATATTGAGTTCTTGAAAAATTTGTCATGTGTTGAATTTCCTTGCCTATGCCCTACCCCAGGGCATTTTTTGAGGGCAGGCGTCATTTACAGTTTTTTTTTAAATTTAATTTATTTTATTTTTTATTTTATTTTATTTTTGGCTGTGTTGGGTCTTCATTGCTGCGCACTGGCTTTCTCTAGTTGCGGTGAGCGGGGGCTACTCTTTGTTACAGTGCGCAGGCCTCTCATTGTGGTGGCTTCTCTTATTGTGGAGCACGGGCTCTAGGGTGCGCGGGCTTCAGTAGTTGTGGCACGCGGGCTCAGTAGTTGTGGCTCGCGGGCTCTAGAGCGCAGTCTCAGTAGTTGTGGCGCACGGGCTTAGTTGCTCCGCGGCATGTGGGATCTTCCGGGACCAGGGCTCGAACCCGTGTCCCCTGCGTTGGCAGGCGGATTCGTAACCACTGCGCCACCAGGGAAGGCCAAGAAGGTGTTTTTTAACGTGTAATTTGAGCAAGTGGTTCCGTGTTATTAACATGCCCGGGGCGGGGTGGGGGGTCGGTGTGACAGGGCTGCCCTCCTCTGCAGGTCTAGTTCCAGTCTCTGAAAGGCATTGAGGATTCTGTTTGAGGATTCTGTCTTCCTTTGTGTTTTCTGCTCCCCACGCTCCCTCCTGTAACCCCTTTCTGCCATCCCCAGTCCCCCCACCCCCCCAGTCACACGTTGCAAACCCCAGACCCGTTTTTTCCGTTGTGATTAAACCGTCACCTGAAGCCGCCTCCAGGAGCCTCTGATCTGAACCCCCTAGTGGCATTAACGTGGCCCTCGTGCTATTAACTTCAGCCTCACAGACTTTCCCCGCTGAGAACAGCTTTGCTGGGCACTGAGGGTCTGTGACTTTTATCTCAGTTAGGCCGTTAAAAAACTGAAACATGGTTTAGATAAATAAATAACTCCTCCTTCCCTTCCTCCTGACTCTGAGCTTGGAGCTGGTGAGCTGTCTGGGGAGAAGGTCACGGGATGGGGGCTGGGGGATGGGGAGAGAGGACAAGGTAACCGTGCCTGACACGGATCTGTAACTACACGTGGACAGAGCTCTATACTGAACGTGTCTGGTCCCTCCTTTGCTCCGAGGCGTTCCCGTTTTCTGGTTGGTGTGAGGGGTGGGGCAGAGTGGAAGGTGGACCAAGGTTGCAGTAGCTTTGTCTGACTCTAGGTCTGTGACATCCCCCTTCAAGCACATCCCTCTTCCCCACTGTCTCCCCATCTCTTCCCTCCGCCCCTTTCCGTGACTGTCTCCCTGTGTTTCCACCTTGTTGCTTTTCTGTGGTCCCTCTGTTTCTCTTTCACCCTCTACCTGTCTCCGCCTTTTGTCTCCTTCCGAACCTTCCAGCATCCCCTGTGCTGCGGTTGGCGCATGGTTTGGGGCATCGCCCTCCAACGCGGGCTGCAGGCGACTTGTCAGACTGCTTTGTGAAACAAAAAAATGTAGAAATCTTTCATTTCCTTGGCCTCTGAGGCTTCGCTGGGGTGGCGGGCAATTGGCAGGCCTGTCGGCTACACCCCACACTGGTCGTTGTTTCATATTCTTAGCTATAAAAGTGGGGATACAAATGGTACCTGCTTCATAAGGCCGTAGTGAGGATCCAGCAGGAAGTGGATGCGAAGCCCTGAGCACAGTGATTGATTCTCAGCAGATGCTCAATGAATGAAATCTCTTAAATGAAATCGTTTATTATAAAAATTTTTAGTCCGGGGTAAAAGTGGACCAGAACAATGAGCCCCCATGCATATACATCAGCCAGATTCGGTATGTTTCAACATTTTGTGTACCTGCTTTGTCCATCCCCTCTTCTTGTGGTTGCCGGAATATTTTAAAGCAATTAGCAAACCCCTCGTAGCATTTCAGCCCTATGTGCATCTCTAAAAAATCTGAATGTTTTCTCATACAACCTTAAGACCTTTATGCCAACCAATGAAAATGATGATTCTTACTTTAATACTGAGTCCATATTCAGGTTTTTCTGATTAACTTTAAAATGTCCTTTTACTCTTGTGTTTTTTGAATCAGGATCCAAATATTGTTCTTGTATTGTAATTGGTAATAACATCCCATTAATCCAGAACAGCCCCCCACCCCACCCCCACCCCCACCCCCAGGTAATTGACGTATTGAAGAAACTGGGCCGGCTGTAGAGTGTTCCACATTCTGGATTTCTCTGTTTGCTTTTTCGTGGTGTCATTTAAATTGCACTTCTGCTTCCTAAATTTCCTATGAGCTGAAAGCCAGCTCCAACAGCTGGATTAGCGTGTTAGGTTCGGACTTTGTAGCAAGAGGCACATGACACGTAGGGGCCGCTCTGCCGTCCGTCACTTCTCTAAAGTGGGCTCAGGTGCGCTCAGCTCTCCGGCTCCTCATTCAGCTGTCATCTGCCATTTCATTTTCACTGACGATCTCTGCATAAATCGATTATTTTATTAGGAAGTTAGGAAGCGGTGAGTTTGCTAATCATGCCATTCCTTCCACGTTGACTGCTTTTTACTCATCCACTTGTGCTATATATTTGCCTGTAAAGACAGTCAGGTGCGGTTGGCAGATTTCTGCGACGTCTCCCGTGACTTTTAAAAGCCTCCAGGGGTTACTCCCAGGGGTAACCCGCTGAAAGAGATTTTGCAGATATAATTAAGGTTGTGTTCTGGGTGGGTTGAATTTGCTCACACCAGCCCTTTAAAAGCAGAGAATGTCCTCAGGCCGGCAGCAGAAGTCAGAGAGATTGAAGCAGGAGAAAGGTGGGACGCACCCTTGGCAACTTTGCAGGTGGAGGGGGCCCCATGAGAAGGATTGTGAGTGTGTCGAGGAGCTGAGGGTGACGCCTCCTCCTTGGCAGGCAGCAAGGGAACGGGGACCTCAGTCCTACAGCCCTCGGAACTGCATTCTGCCAACAGCATGAATGAGTTTGGGAGCAGATTCCTCCCTGGAGCCTCTAGATAAGAACCCAGGTTGCCAGCACCTTGATTCTGGCTTTGTGAGCCCCTAGGCAGAAAACCCAGCAGAGCCAGCCAGGACTTCTGACCTCCAGAACTGGGAGGTATTTATTAGTGGTGTTTTTAAGTCACTGAGTTTGTGGATATTTGTTACACAGCAATAGAAGACTAATAGAGCAGGATCAATGCTTAACTTCTTTGTTTTTAATTGCCGGTTTCCAGAATAAAAAAGGTTAAGTAAATGACAGCTGCCTTTATCTTCCTCATCCTTACATAGAAACCATACGTCTTAACGGACATCAATGAAGTGGATTCCTAATTTGCTGTCAGTAAAACTTACTCATTTAGAGATTGACAAGTGTCCTGGGTTTGGCTCATTGAAAGAATGGTTTTAAAGGGATACTGGTTATCAAATAGACAGTAAAATCAATTTGTCGGTTAAAATCAATTTGTATGGTTAAGATGTTTTGCTACCATTTTCTTCTGTGATATACTGAAATAATTTCATCATATGCAAGTGGGGCACATAACATTTGATAAATTCCATCTGTCTGTTGACAATCTACTCACTTCTCTGACTGCATACCCTCTCCTGTTAGAGAAGGATGTTTCCGATTATAAGGAGACTCCAAAATAGATGCTTAATTCATAAAGTATGCAAATGTTACTCTCATATATAAAGAACATCATGGTTAAAGTACTATGACGTCACATCATTATTGCCATGGAAGACATTTCATTTTCTCACACTGACTTCAGAGCTTAATCCAGAGTCTGAATATTGATCTTTTTGAATTCGTGTGAGAATTGGTGTCTTTGAAACATGGTTTTGGTCAAAACAAAATTTTGCAACTTTTACTCTTTGAAAAACAGCTTTATCGAGGCATGATATTACATGTTATAAAATTCACTCACTATGAGTGTAAATTTGATGAGTTTTAGTAAACTCTGAGTTGTGCAGCCAGCACCACAGTCTAATTTTAAAACATTTCCATGTGTCAAAGAGACCCCCTGTGCCCACTTGTAGTCACTTCCTGCTCCCATCCCCAGGCAACCAATAATCTGCTTTCTGTCTCTATAGTAATTTTCCTTTTCTGAACATTTCATATGAGTGGAATCTTACAGGTTGTAGACTGTTTGTCTTTTGCACATGGCTTCTTTCATTTAACACCAGGTTTTGGAGGTTGATCCACGTTGTGTGTTCCGGTCTCTCGTTCCCTTTTGTTGCTGAATAATATTCCATTACGTGGATAGACCACATTTTGTTTATCCCTTCGCCAGTTGATGGACATTTGAATTATTCCCACTTTTGGTCTATTACAAACGATGCTGCTGTGTTCACATTCACGTACAAGTGTGGATGTATGTTTTCATTTCTCCTGGGTATGTAACTAGGAGTGGAACTGCTGGGCTGTATGGTGAATTCATGTTTAACTTTCTAAGGAATCACTAATTGCTTTCTAAATTATACTACATTTACATTCTCACCATCATTTTATGAGAGTTCCGGGTTTGCCATAGCCTCATCAACACTTGCTGTTGTCTTTGATTCTAGCCTTCCTAGTGGGTGTGAAGTGGTGCTTCATTGGGGTCTTGATTTGCATTTCCCTAACAGTTAGTGATATTGGACATGTTTGTGGTGATTAGCCATTCTTATATCTTCTTTGGTGAAATATCTATTTGAATCTTATGCCCATTTAAAAAATTGATTGTCTTTATTTATGTTATTTATCATGTGTATAATTCACAAATACTTCCTCCCAGTCAGTGGCTTCTTTTTCATTTTCTTCATAGTGACTTTTGAAGTACAGAAGGTTTTAATTTTGAAGTCCAGTTTACAACTTTTTGGAATGAATTTTAGTGTCTTATCTAAGAACTTTTTGCCTAACTGAATTCCCCAAAGATTTTTTTCTCTTTTTCTTCTAGAAGTGTTTTAGCATTTTAGCTCTTAGGTCTTTGTTTGATTTTTGAGTTGTCATGTATAACGTGAGGTAAGAGTCTAAATTCATCTTTTTTTGCATGTGGCTATCTAGTTGTCTGAAAAATGTTTGTTTTTTTGTTTGAAGATAAAAACGTTTTCTTCCCCCGTTGGATTGTCTTGGCACCTTTGTTGAAAATTGATTGACCATAAACTTAAGGACTTATTTCTGGACTCTTAGTTTTGTTCTGTTGATGTATATGTCTGTCCTTATGCTGGTCCCACAGTGTCTTGATTACTGTAGCTTTATAGTAAGTTTTGAAATCAGGAAATAAAAATCTTCTCACTTTATTCTTTTCTTTCTTTTTTTTTTCAAACTTGTTTTTGGCTCTTCTGGATCCTTTGCATTTCCATATGAATTTTAGCATCAGTTTTTCAATTTCTGCCCCCCCTCAAAAAAAAGCCTACTCAGATTTTGGTAGGGATTTTGTTGAATGTATAGATTTGGAGACAACTGTCATTTTAACAACATTAAGTCTTCCAATCCATGAATGAAATGTCTCTACAGTTGTTTACGTCGTCCCTAATTTCTCTCAGCAGTGCTTTGTAGTTTTCAGTCTTATGTGTCTTCTTAAATTTATTCACAAATATTTTAATGTTTTTGATGCTATTATGGATGAAATTGTTTCTTTAATTTCATTTTTGGTTGTTCATTGCTAGTACATGGAAATAGAATTGGATTTTGTATGGTGATCTTGTATCCTACAATCTTGCTGAACTAATTTATTAGTTCTAGTAGATTTGTGTATGTGTGTATGTGTGTGAGTTCTTCAGGATTTTCTACATGTAAGATCCTGTCTCGGAATAAAAACAAATGTACTCCTTTCTTTCCAGTCTGGTGCCTTTTCTTTTCGATTTTTACTTTTCACTTTAATTTCTTAAATATTTATTAACGTTGGTCTCAAACATATTTAGCATGCTTTCAAAGAACATTCGGGTTGAAAGAATGCATAAATTATATTTGGCGTTTGGGGCTAAGGCATAAGAAATATACTTGCCATGGACTTTGAAAAAAAAATGTATGTTTCATTATAAAAAGGATACATTGGAAAGACAGAAATTGCTACCTTACAAAGTTCTTTTTTTTAAATTATTATTTATTTATTTATTTATTTATTTATTTATTTTTGGCTGTGTTGGGTCTTCGTTTCTGTGCGAGGGCTTCCTCTAGCTGCGGCAAGTGGGGGCCACTCTTCATCGCGGTGCGTGGGCCTCACTATCGTGGCCTTTCGTTGCGGAGCACAGGCTCCAGACGCGCAGGCTCAGTAGTTGTGGCTCACGGGCCTAGTTGCTCCGCGGCATGTGGGATCTTCCCAGACCAGGGCTCGAACCCGTGTCCCCTGCATTGGCAGGCAGATTCTCAACCACTGCGCCACCAGGGAAGCCCTGGGTTTTTTTTTAATTGAAGTATAGTTGATAGAATGTTGTGTTAGTTTCAGGGGTACAGCAAAGTGATTCAGCTATACATATATATATTGTTTTTCAGATTCTTTTCCATTATAGGTTATTACAAGATACTGAATGTAGTTCCCTGTGCCATACAGTAGGTCCTTGTGTTTATCTATTTTATATATAATGGTGTGTATCTGTTAATCCCAAACTCCTAATTTATCCCTCCCCACGTTTCTCCTTCGGTAGCCATAAGTTTGTTTTCTATGTCTGTGAGTCTATTTCTGTTTTGTAAATCAGTTCATTTGTATCATTTTTTTAGATTCCATGTATAAGTGATACCATGTAATATTTGTCTTTCTCTGTCTGACTCACTTCACTTAGTATGATCATCTCTAGGTCCGTCCATGTTGCTGCAAATGGCATTATTTCATTCTTTTTTATGGCTGCATAATATACCATTGTGTATATATTGATATATACCACATCATCTTTATCCATTCATCTGTGGACGGACATTTAGGCTGCTTCCATGTCTTGGCTATTGTAAGTAGTGCTGGAGTTTGTTTTTTAAAAAAGCATATAAACTATACAATTCCTAGTTAATATATCATGATACTAAAATCCAGAATTTGGGGGCAGTGCACAGGTCTCTGCTTTATGTGCTTTGTTGAATGAGACATTGAGAATCTAATATATATTAAGTGCTCCACTGGAAATGTCTTATTAAACAAAACAGCACATAGGGGAGACTAGAACAGCGTCAGGCCACAGAGGACTTTCCACCTGCCACCAGCTCACTCTGCAAAAGGATGGATGTGAAACCCACAGACCTCTGGCATGCCAGTATCAGACAGCTGTAAGGAGTGTTTACTACTGCCCAGAAGTCTCCGAAATTCTTGGAAGGGGCTACTGGTGATGTTTCAGAGCCATGAGTTTAGATCCCACGGCAAGTGTGGGGAAACCACTCTTAGCCAAAAGGAAAGTCTAGCCAATCAGCCAACATCTGCAACTGACTCAACTTTGTAGCTGTCTCGTTGCCTGGGTCCACATAATTAAGGGAAAATGCTACATGCTCTAGCAATATTAGCAAAGCTGGGGTCTTAATATATATTCCTAGAGAGTTCTAAGGACCCAGGAAACATCACCTCTACTGGAAAAGTTGACCGTCAGCTTTTTGAACTGACAGTAGAGGGATGATTGGGCGGTTTTAGGACTTTAGGAGCCCCAAACGCCTGAAATTCCAGGTGGCAGTGCACTGTCATTAATATCCCCTGGTTTTAGCTCTTTGGGAGATACCTTTTCTGAGGGTTTTATACATTATTTTTGATTTATTTTAGTATTCCTACTTCTAGTCAAAGTCAAGACCAGGAAATGTAGAGATATGCTATGAGGTGGTTCTCGGGCTTTGTTTGAAATCTACTAAAAATTCCGTCATTCATTCAGTGACTTTCACTGTGTACCATGCATCCGTGAATAGTACTGCTATGGGTGCCCCTATGGAGCTGACATTCTTTGTTTAATATATTTATTTAATTATTTATTTGGCTGCGCTGGGTCTTAGTTGTGGCACGTGGGATCTTTTAGTTGCAGCATGCGAACTCTTAGTTGTGGCATGTGGGATCTAGTGCCCTGACCAGGGATCGAACCCGGGCCCCCCTGCACTTAGCCACTGGACCACCAGGGAAGTCCCTGGAGCTAACATTCTACCGGGGGGTTGGGGGGGGGGGGCGGGAGACAGACCAACGAATACACACTGTCCGCACAGTAGTAAATGTTGTGGAGAATTGTAGAGGCCAGAGGGGGGCAGGGCTTGCCGGTATGTGCGGCAGTTTCAAAAGGGTGTTTGGAGAAGGCACCACTTATAAAGGGACGGTTGAACAGCGTCCTGGGGAGGTGTGAGGGCTGAGCCCCTGTGTACTGGGGGGAAGTGGGTCCAGGCAGAGGGCTCAGCAGGGCAGAGACCCTAAGACTGGAACCACGTGGTGGAGGAAGAGCAAGGTGGCTGCAGCCAAGGGGCTGAGTGCGAGGGACCGCGAGACAGGTGGGGGGTGGTTGGCGAGGCTTTTTAGGCAATCACGAGGATCTCCACTCTTACTGGTCCTGGGATGGGGCACAGGAAAGTTTGAGCACTGGGGCGGCACACCCTGACTCAAGTGCTCATGCAGCATCGTCTCGGTGCTGTGGAAGCAAGAAGCAGGAGATGCTGCAGCGCTCAGCAAGAGATGATCCCGGCTTTGGGACCAGCGGCCAGCAGTGGAGGTGGTGAGAAGTCATCTGACGATGGGAGGATAGATTTGCAGTGAATTGTGCTGTGGTACAAAAGCGGGTGGGAGGCACAGGGGCTTGCAGGGTACCATGTGCTTGGGTTCAGCTGGGGTCAGAAGGTGAAAGAAAGGCTCAGGCAAGAGCCTGAGGGTGTAGGGCGATGACTGTGTTCATGCATCTCGGAATTAAGGTGACTTGCTTGCTTTGCACAGTGGGCCGTCTGCTGAAGAGTATTGTCACACCCGCTCTGTGTTCTGCGTGATGCTTTTAGGTCAGCCTTAGAGTTCAGAGCTTTGTCCCAACTCTGCTCGCTGATGAACAGAGAAGATTCTTGTGATTTGGTGGTTTCCAAGAGAAATCCCAGCAAAGTGTGGATGGAGGTGGGGGCAGAGAGAATTGCTTTAGTCCCTCAAAGAGACTGTTTATAACAGTAGAACACAGTGAGAGCAACTAGGACAGCTTCTTCAAGAAGCACATATTCTTTCTTCCCTTGTAAGAGGCACTTACTCTCCAAAGAAATCTTTTTTTTTTTTCCTTACTGGAAATATTTCACTGCTTTGATTTTATTTTTTAATTCATTGTCTTCAAAGTTTGCTCTTTCAGAATTCATTTGCTTACCATATAATCTATGACTATTTCAGAAGATTGAAATTAGGTTTGTTTTGTGGCTTCTACTTTTAAACCAAGAAGTGGGTTCAGAATTGGTGATGGAAGAGAACTTGAAATAGGATAGCTTATTGGGAACATTGATTTGGGCCCTTTTCTTCTAGTGTTACTTTTTAGCTTATCTCTTTCAGAATATGCCTGATTTCCTTCTCGTGAGATACCACATGTCTAAGGATCCAGTTGTTACTTAATTTTTCTTTGTTTACTGATAAATATGCTGTATGCTTTTGTTCTTTTAAAAAGCAATTTTATTGAGGTATAAAACACTCACAATAAAATACATCCAATTTAAGTATAGAGTTTGAGTTTTGACAAAAGTGTGCACCCGCGTACCTGTTACCACGATCCATATATGGACCATTTCCATCACTTTAAAAAGTACACTCTGGGCCCGTTTCTAAATAGCTCATCCCACCCAGCCCCAGGCAAACACTGATCTGCTTCTGCTTCCAGTCACAATAGATTATATTTGCCTTTTCTAGAACATCCTATCAATAGAATCAAATCCTATGCACTCTTTTGGGTCTGGCCCCTTTGCCTCAGCACCATGTTCTTCCTTGAGGTTCATTATCATGTTGCTTGTGTTGGGATTTTTGTTTCTTTTATTGCTGAATAGTATTCCAATGTATGGACTTATTAACACACTTCACTTTTCATGGACATCGGGTTGTTTCCAGTTCAGGGAAATTATGAGTAAAGCTGCTATGGATATTTTTCATCAAGTCTTGTTGTGAACAAATGCTGTCATTTCTCTTTGGTAAGTGCCTAGGAGAGGCATTGTTGCATCTCCTGTGATAGGTACACACGGTATTTTTTTGTTTTTTGGTCGTACCATGCAGCTTGCGGGATCTTAGTCCCCCGACCAGAGATTGAACCTGTGCCCCCTGCAGTGGAAGCATGGACCCCTAACCACTTACCGCCAGGGAATTCCCAGTACACACACATTATGATTGTTATGTCATCTTGATGAATCTACCACTTTTATCATGATGAGAAGTCTGTCCTGGTAATAATATATTTGTTCTGACGTCTACTTTGTCTAATATTGTTATAATCACTCGAGCTTTCTTGATATTGGTGTTTGCATGGTATGTCTATTCTCTGACCTCTGCCTTGTAATTAGACTATTTAGACCATTTACACTTGAATAATTACCAATTTAGTTGGATTTAAATCTCGTATGTATTATTTGTTTCCTTGTTGCTTTTTTCTTCTCCAGTCTTCTTTTGGATTGAGTATATCCTAGTAAGTTGTCATCACCACTGGCTTATAATAGCTATATAGCTCTTCATTTCATTTATTTTTCTGGTGTTTCCAGGCACCTCGTCTTCCGTGAACTCCTGGTGCCTTTGCCTCGGCAGGACCACCATGGTCTGCTTGGGTCCCCCTCCCAGCACCACATTTCAGAAAGTGCCTCCAGGCGAAGAGCTGACGCAGCCTGGGGTCCTCCTAGTTTGCTTCCCTTCTTTCAGGGACTCTAGCCCCTTCTGTGTCTGAAAACAGTTACTTCATATACTTTGTCCAGTTTTCTGGTTGTTATTGTGGGAGCTTCGGTTCGGCTCTGGTTACCATATTATGTTCTGAAGTGTAATTTTATTTTTGAAATAAAGTATTTGGTTCTTGGCAGGAGAATGTGTTAAATATGTGAAATTGGGACTGCCTGTAAAACCCTAGATGCATAACACCATTGTTATGACTTCACAAAGTGATGTAAAGATGGTGATGATCAGTTTCCGGCTTACGCATAGCAGCACGTGTAAACCTCAGAAGCAGAAGCTTTGAAAAGTTCTGTATCAGTCCCGTTTGAATGATAACAGCCCATAATCGAGCCCTTAGGTGCTCAGTGTTCTACATACAGATCTTTTTTAAAAAAAATCATCTTACGTGTGTGTTTTTTAAATTATTTATTTATTTATTTATTTATTTATTTTTGGCTGCGTTGAGTCTTCGTTGCTGTGCACGGGTTTTCTCTAGTTGCGGCGAGCGGGGGCTGCTCTTCGTTGTGGTGTGAGGGCTTCTCACTGTGGTAGCTTCTCTTGTTGCAGAGCACGGGCTGTAGCACGCGGGCTTCAGTAGTTGTGGTGCGTGGGCTTCAGTAGTTGTGGCTCACCGGCTCTAGAGCGCAGGCTCAGTAGTTGTAGTGCACGGGCTTAGTTGCTCCGAGGCATGTGGGATCTTCCCGGACCAGGGCTTAAACCCGTGTCCCCTGCATTGACAGGCGGATTCTTAACCACTGTGCCACCAGGGAAGCCCCTGAGGTTTTAATTTAATTTTAATTCATTTAAATTGAAATAGCCCCATGTGGCTAGTGGCTGCCGTATTAGACAGCAAAACTCCAGGTAGCAAGGGAGCAGGGGTAGAAAGACAGCCCTGTGATGGAGCAGTCAGGGGAGCCTCCCAGCAAAAGACTGACCAGCCTCTTGCCTCACTGTGGCAGGGGAAGCCCCAGGCTGGAAATGGCAAATACTTGGCACAGGCACCACTCCGAACCATTCCTGCGCCCATGGCAGACATTGCTAGTCAATCACCACACACTTTCTTGCTAGTTCAGCCATAGCTCAGGATCCTTCTCAATACAACACTCCAGGCAGTCCCCAACTACAGATCAGTAGATGCTAGCATTTGAGAGAAATATTACTGGTCATCCCTAGGCCAGGAGGCCCATCTGGGAGGTCCAGGATCTCACCAGGCTGTAAGGTGGCTGGCAAGGGACGTGTGGCCAACCTGGGTCAGTGAGGCAACCACAAATATGGAGAGTGGAGAGGCAATGTGCTGGAGGAGCCAAGATTTTTCTATTTCTTCAAGAAACACTCAGAGCATGATTTAGGGAGAGAGGAAGGGGGTGGGGGGAGAGGTGAAGACTTGTCAAAGCCAGCTGATGTGCAAAGCATTTGGAGATTTTTATTGAGCTGGGTGCAATATTGTGATTTATGAAGAAAAATACATATTTGGTCATTCAGACCAAAAATATATATTTGGCCATCTCCCACGTGGCCCAAACCTTAAAATATTTACATTTTCGCCCTTTTTGGAAAAAAAAAAATTTGCTGACCCTTATTCTAGAGAGGGTTCTGAATTGCCCACGAAAGTGGACTTGCTGGATTAAAGGAAATATGCATTGAAAATTTCAGCAGATGCTGCCCTTCATACTTGCACTAGCAGTGTATGAGATTGCCTGTTCCCCAGTATCCTCACCAACACAGAGTAATATCAAACTTTTCCATGTGGCCAATTTGATAGGTGAAAATGGTATTTCACTATAGTTTTAATTGTACTTACCTTATTAGCAGTAAGATTTAGTATTAGGCAGTAGGTATAATAAAATATATATTTGGTCTTTGTCCCTCATTCCTGGCACAAAACTTCTAAACCCCGTGGAATTTCCAGATAGGAGTGTCTTTTGATATTCATAACAAAACCCTTTCAACCACACCTGAGTTTGTGTTAATGAGGTGACTTTTGGAAAGCCCCTAAGGAAGGGGCTGGTTGCCAGGGGAACCAACCAGAATTAGAGGATTGGAACTTTCAGTCGCTTCCACCCTCCCCCCCACCCCCTTGAAGGGGAGAGGGGCTTGAGGTTGAATCAGTTAATCCTGTCTACATAACGAAGCTTCAGTGAAATTAAAAGAATGGAGTTTGGGGCTTCCCTGGTGGCGCAGTGGTTGAGAGTCTGCCTGCCAATGCAGGGGACGCGGGCTCGAGCCCTGGTCTGGGAAGATCCCACATGACACGGAGCAAGTGGGCCCGTGAGCCACAACTGCTGAGCCTGCGCGTCTGGAGCCTGTGCTCCGCAACAAGAGAGGCCGCGATGGTGAGAGACCCGCGCATCGCGATGAAGAGTGGCCCCCGCTTGCCACAACTAGAGAAAGCCCTTGCACAGAAACGAAGACCCAACACAACTAAAATAAATAAATAAATAAATAATTTTTAAAAAAAGTTCTTCAAAATTATTAAAAAAAAAAAAAAAAAAGAATGGAGTTTGGAGAGCTTCTGGATTGGTGTACCCAGGGAGGTGCCAGGTGGGACAGCATGGAAGCTTTGCACCCCTTTCCCCATACCTTGCCCTGTGCGTCTCTTCCATATGGCTGTTCCTGAGTTAGATCTTTTTATAATAAACTGGTAATCTAGAAAGGAAAAAAAAATATTATATATATATATATATATATATATTTGGTCATCTCATATATATTTGGCTTTCCAAAAGTCACCTCATTAACATAACAAAAGGCACCTTTTTTTAAAAATTAATTTTATTTGAGCGTAGTTCTGCTGTACAGCAAAGTGAATCAGCTATACATATACATATATCCCCTCTTTTTTGGATTTCCTTCCCATTTAGGTCACCACAGAGCATTGAGTAGAGTTCCCTGTGCTATACAGTAGGTTCTCATTAGCCTGGAAGGGCGACGCTGCACTCTCCCCTCCGTTGCCAGGCAGGCTGTGCTTCTGTTACTGCAGCCCAAGGCCCCGAGAGCCTGCTCTGGTTCCTTAGGGGCCCCTGGGAGGGGTGTTTGTCACAGGTCTCTCCGCAAGCCCAGTTCTCTCGACCGTGACTGTCCTCGATTGCGGCGTCTGCTACACGGCCTGGGTCAAAGAGCCTAAAAGTGCGGGGATTGGGACCCAACCTGGTAGGAGGAACTTGAGTCCCGTGATCCCCCTAAGCCCCTGTAACCCTGCGGTGGGCGTGGGTCCCCCTCAAGTCACGCTGCCTCCCACACCCACAGCTTCCTTCTGTCTTTGGCTGAGTCCCCTCTGGTTCCTCAAATGGCCACCAGGTGGGAGCAGAGACCTGCGGTGAGGCTGGGACTGAGGCCTCCTTGAAGATGGGCTAGGAGGGCTCCAGGCAGGGCTGGGGGCCTCTCTCACTGGGGGGTCTGGGCTTGCCGGGTGGCTGGGAGCTGGGTGCGTGCCTGGGGGTGCAGGCCTCTTTTGGGGTGAGTGTGCTGTGACTGCGTGGGGTGTAGATGGGCACACCTGTGTGCAGAGGCCTCTGCAGCTGTTGGGTGCGTGTGCCCTTGAGCATGCCCGTGTGCAAGCATGCAGGGGGTACCTGTGTGTGACTGTGGGGCCTGGGTCTGCAGAATCCTCCCTGTTCCCCTGCAGGCCTGAGAAGGCTGACGATTGGGATAGCCTGGCCCTTGAACTTTATGTTTCCAAAGCGGCAGGTGGCTCCGAGGCTCGGACCTCAGGACCCCCTGCCCGCTGCGTTCCCTTAGGCTGTGTCCAGCCAGTGTGGCGGCTTGTCCTACTTTGCCAGGTTTGGGGTCCTGCTGAGCCTTTTTTATTTATTTATTTATTTTAACATCTTTATTGGAGTATACTTGCTTTACAATGGTGTGTTAGTTTCTGCTGTGTAACAAAGTGAATCAGTTATACATATACGTATGTTCCCATATCTCTTCCCTCTTGCATCTCCCTCCCTCCCACCCTCCCTATCCCACCCCTCTAGGTGGTCACAAAGCACCAAGCTGATCTCCCTGTGCTCTGCGGCTGCTTCCCACTAGCTCTCTGTTTGACGTTTGATAGTGTATATATATGTCCATGCCACTGTCTCACTTTGTCACATCTTACCCTTCCCCCTCCCCATATCCTCAGGTCCATTCTCTAGTAGGTCTGTGAGCCTTTTGATTTGTGTCAGGATGGGGACTCATTGCTGTTCCTGGGGGCCTCGGGGTAGGAAAGGCCAACAGTGCACTGGGGGTGCTCCTTAGCCCCAGGCTGGGGGTTCGGGGAGGGGGAGGGCCGCCACACCGGAGTTTGTGCCCCTGGTCCTGCCAAGCCACTGGGAGGGTGGATGCTAGCCCACTTGTCACCCGCTTAGCATCCTGGGCTTCCAAGGTCCTCCTCCAGCCAGGCCCGTTTCCCTGCTCCCTTTGGTGCCTTTCTACTGCCCTCACTACCTCCACCGCCCTCTTCCGTTCTCCCTGAAAACCACGCTAAGCAGACATTTGTCAAGGTCACAGTGACCTCCATGCTGCCAAGCCCAGTGGACAATTCTCCGGCCTCCTCTGACTTGACCCTCAGCAGCACTTCAGGGGCTGGTCCTTCCCTCCTCCTGCCATCACTCCCTTCCGCAGCTCAGGAATTCCGCTCTCCTGGTTTTCCTTCTGTCCCGCTGGCCCTCCCTCTCAGCCTCCTTTGCTGGTCCCTGATCTCTCCAAGTCTGGGTGCCCCATCCCTACACCTCTTCTGTCTCCCTCTTTAAACGCCCACTTCCTTGGTGATCTCATCCAAGCTCATGGCTTTCAAATGACTCCCGTTCAGTATAATTTAATTAGTTGGTTTTTTATCATCTGTCTTCTCCCAAAGGAAAGCAAGCTCTACAGGCAGGGCTTTTTTTGTCTTAAGTCAGGTTTATTAAGGTATAATTTACATACAGTTAATGTCACCCTTTTTAGTGTTCACTTCTGTAAGTTTCTGACAAACACGTATAGTTGTGAAACTGTCTCTGCCATCAATTACAGGACAGTTCCCATCACCCCCAAAAGTTCTCCATACCCTTGTGGTCATCCCCTCCCCCATGTCCCGCCCTGGGCAGCCACTAATCTGTTCTTTTGTCCCTTTTCCCTAGTTGTGCCTTTTCTGAAAAGTCATATAAATGGGATTGTACTGCGTGTAACCTTTGGAATCGGCTTCTTCCACTTATCACAATGCACAGCGCATTTGAGATTCACCCATATTGTTGCAGCTGTGAGCCGTTAGTTCTTTTATTCTATTGTATTTTATTGCACAGCTTTGTTTATCTGTTCGGAGGGGGACCAGTTGTCCTGGTTTCCGTGGGAGGGAATGGTTTTTCTGGGACATGGGACTTTCAGTGCTAAAACCAGGGTGGTTGGTTATCTTAGTTCTTTAGTTGAGGGACATTTGGGTTGTTTCTAGGTTGTTGATGATTTTGAATACCTACTCAATATAACCAGTGACAGAGGGTTTTTTGGTGAACACAAATGTCCATTTCTCTTGGGTAAATACCTAGGAGTGGGGTTGCTCAGTTGGATGACGAGTGTACGTATCACTGTAAAAGAGGCTGCCAAGCTGTTCTCCAGAGTGGCTGTATTGTGTAGCATTGTGGGAGAATTCCACTTGCTCTGCATCTTAACCAGAACTTGGTAGTGTGTCAAAAAAAATTAAAAACCGGTTTTTTAGCCATCTTAATAGGTGTATAATGATATCTCCTCACGGTTGGCAGAGATTTCCTTTATTCGCCTTGAGTAGTGTTGTGCCCCCAGTGCCTGGGTTAGTGCCTGCTATGTAGTAGACACTCAATGAATTTTTTTTTTTTTTACTGAGTGAATGAATGTATGGATGGATGAATGAATGAAGTCAAAGGGGCTTCCGGTATCTAAATCTGTTATAGCAAATACATAGCACACGTACCGCCAATTCCCCCATGCCCCATTCTGTTTCCATGGCAGACGTCACTCATCAATTGAGCCATTTTATCCACCTGCTTCATTTCAGACAGGTACGATCCAGTCCTTTGTGTAGCAAGTGAGATGAGCCCCATGAGCTAATGCAGCTTTAGTTCAAGCCTCTCATTGGCTGAAGAAGAGGCCAGGCTCAGAGCAGGGTCCAAGGCTGCCCAAGGACTCACAGCGAGCCAGTGGCAGGACTAGATCTCCAGGCTGGGCTCTCCCCAGAAAAATGCACGACGTCTCTGACAAGGCTGGAGTAGGATGGGAGGCATGGACGTGGATCTGGGCCTGAGGCCGGGTTGGAGCATTGTGGAGTGCTCCCTGGGCCCCGGCCGGGTGGGAAGGCTGATGCCGGCGCTCTTCCTGCAGGTGCCCAGGAGCTGCTGGGATGGCCTACCCGCCCACGTTGGCTCCCTGGCCCAGCGGGCGTACTGGGCTCTGCTGAGCCAGCAGAGGGACCAGAGCATCGTGGCCCTGGGCCGGAGCGGTGCTGGCAAGACCACCTGCTGCGAGCAGGTCCTGGAGCACCTGGTGGGGATGGCAGGCAGTGTGGATGGCAGGGTCTCAGGTACAGTGGTCTCCAGGTGACGTGCAGCTGGGACGTGGTGGGGGCGGTGGCGTGGGGGAAGGGAAGGGAGAGTCAGAGGGGGTGCTGGGCGGCTCTTTCTTATATCTGCTCAGCTAGCGTTCACTGAGCACCTGTGTGCAGACCCTGTGCTGGCTTCTGGGCAGGGCCACCCCTAGTCTGTTGGGTACTTTTGTGTGAATTAGAAACAGGTACTCCTTGCCTAAGACACTCACTGCCACATGTGGAACCGTCGTCACGCATTGACATTGTTAGAACCAAACACTTGACCACCACGTTCTGGGCCATCATCCTAATAAGTATACAGGCCTATGGCTATCTGATATAAATGCTGTGCCCTTAGGTGTGGTGTCCTTGTGCAGCGCACAGCCCACTGGACTGTGCAGAGGACCCGATAAGTAAAAACAAAGACAAGGAGGCACTGACAGCCGGAAGGGAGACTCAGCTGCACATCTGTGCCAGACTCCAGTGCTCTGCACCGCTTGCTGGCCGAGCTGGGGAGGGGAGAGGCGGAGGGAGCACAGAGAAGGGGCCGGGGGGCTTCCTTGAGGAAATGATGTTTGAGCTGGGCATTAAAGAAAGAGTTTCAACATTGTAAATCAACTATACTTCAATAAAAAATAGTGTCAGTTGGTGATAATAATTACAATATTGATGGGGATCGTGGTAAATGCTTGCTGAGGACTTACGCGCCAGGCTCTATTCCAAGCAGGTTAACTTATTTATTATTTAAAACATCCCTATAAGGTAGACATTATTATTATTTGAATTTTATAGATGAGGCCATTAAAACGCAGGGAGGTTAACCAGCTTGCCCAAGGCCACACAGCTCATACATCCTAGCACCGAGATTCAAACACAGACAGTTTGGCTCCAGAGCTGTTACCCCTGGGCCAGTGTTCTCAATGTATTGTTGCCCCTCTGAGGAGCCTTTTTAGTTGTTCTTTCTCCTAATCGTCTCCCACCATGAAAAGTTAATGCCATAGATTCACCATATATTTGTTTATGCAGTGTGTGTGTATGTGTGTATATATATACAGACACACACAGACGTGTGTGTGTGTGTGTATCTGTGCTCTATTCTATACATAAGAAAGGAAAACTGCCCCCATCCTCAAGAATCAGTTTCTGCCCTCTTGGGGGCAGTATTCCCCCTGCTGAGAATATATGGCCCAGGCAGTATTGCTTTTCTAATAATAACAAACAATACTAACACCACCACATTTGGAGCATGTTCTGAGCACTTTACATTATTAAATCTTTTAGTCTTTGTGGCAACCACATGAGGTAAGTAAGTACTATTATTACCCCCATCTTATAGATGGGGTATCTGAGGCACAGGGAGGTTAATTTATTCGCTCCAAATCAGGTGACTAACAACGGGGAGAGGCCATATTCAAGCTTGTTTAACCATTGTACTATCCTGCTTCTCCACTGGGCTTATTCCAATGCTTTATTGATCACCTGTTCTGCACCTGGCCCAGGTTAGAGCCCTGTGAGGAGCTGGGGATACAGCAAGGAGAGGCCCTCCCAGAATGTAGATCTGCTGAAAGTGTGTGTTGGGGGAGTGGGAGTCAGGCTAGGCTGTATCCAGGTGCCTAGCACATAGTGGGTGCTTGTTAAATAGTTATGTTAAAAAGCTTGGGACTGCTGGGCTTTTTGAGCTGGCTGTGATGGGCGTTCCCCGACAGCAGGTCCAAGAATGTTAATGCTCTGCCCTCCTCCTAGACTCCACCAGGCCCAGGAGGCCCTAGGGCAGCCCTTGTCACTCAGATCGTACCAATCCTAGGTGTGTGTATCTCCCCTTCTGGGCTCACTCTTGCTCACCCCGCGCCCCTGCTTGCAGCACAGGGCCAGCCCAGCAGCGGAAGAGGTGTGGCTTAGAGCTGAGTTGGGGGAGTGGAGGGGCCCCTGCTGGGGCCTGGGGCCAGAATGGGGTCCTGTGAGAGGTGGGGGTGGCAGCAGCCGGGCCACGGGTGATGCCCTGTCTGTGCCCCACCAGTGGAGAAGATTCGAGCCACCTTCACTGTCCTCCGGGCCTTTGGCTCCGTGTTCACCGGCCACAGCCGCCGTGCCACCCGGTGCTCCATGGTGATGTCACTGGACTTGAACGCCACAGGCCGAGTCACGGCCGCCCAGCTCCAGGTGAGGCCTCTGGGTGGGAGGGAGAGGGGGCTCTTTGGGGCTGCAGTAGCCTCAGCCCCACTCAGCAGGGCCCACGCCTCCAGCTGGGACCCTGGAATGTGTCTAAATGGTCATCGCTCCCCAGGCCAAGGCCAGCTCCTCCCCACCTCACTCAGTGCCCAGACATCTCCTCCCGGAGCAGGCCAGCTCGTCTGTGCCTCGGAGTATCACAGGGATGAAATATTCATGAGTAGATACATAATTCAGCCGCTCATTAGCTGGGTCTTAAAAGCGTAAGCTGAAATTAAACAGGCGCTCGCTGGCCTTCTGCGGCAGCCCGTGTGTGACAGGCACATGGCCTGTTTGTTCCTCTCTCTGAAATCACCTGGCTCCTCCCCTTCCCCCCCCCCACGCCCCCGCCAACATTCTGTTTGAACAGAAAACAGGATTAGGTTATTAGAAGGGTTGTTTGTATGCGGAGCTAGGAGAATACCCAGACTCGCTGGTGCACGATAAATCCCTTTCTGTCCCGGCCCTGAAAGTCTACCGTGCATCACCATGTGGGTCAAGTTATTAAGGGCTTCGGTTGCATAAGAGTGTGTTGGAGGGCGGCTCTGGGTTAATTGTTAGTACCCTTGGATTCCTTCATCGGAATGAGCCCGTTGCATTCGTTGATTGCCTGCGTGGACGCTGAATCAGTGAGACAAAGGCCTGGCACGTTTTGATTTGGAGGCGTCCAGCCAAGTTGGGGCCTGAGGTGCTGCCTCGAAGAGTGGGCCTGGGGGTTGGTGGGGGTGTGCGGGCAGCCTAGCGGGGCCTCGTGCTGACCGGCGCCTGTCCTCTCCCCTGGCAGACGATGCTGTTGGAGAAGAGCCACGTGGCCCGGCAGCTGGAAGGGGAAGGCAATTTCGAGGTTTTCTCCCAGATGCTATCCGGATTGGACCTGGCTCTCAGGTGAGCGACTGGGCTGAGCAGGGACAGCCGAGGGCAGTGAGACAAAGGGCCTCCGCTCTCCAGGGCCCCAGCCCTGCCTCTGCCCAGAGGTGAGAGGCAGTGGAGCCCAGTGGTTAGGAATCTGGCCTCTGATTCTTGCTGCCTGGTACTGCTCCTGGGCTGGGTGAACCTGGCCAGGTGTCACCTGCTCTGAACCTCCGTTTCTTCCTCTGTAAAGTGGAAATAGTACCTTGACTGCTGACCTTACAGGATTAAGTGAGATAATTCACATATGGCTCTTTATACACGCTGGGGGGTGGTGGTGGATGTCTGCTGTGACGGTGACATTTTGGTACAGGTTCTGACAGCAGCGTGGGAGGTGGGCAAGGAACAGCAGACCCCAAATCTTCCAGAAGCTCCTAAACTCTGTGAGAGCCTTGGGTGCACCTGAGGTAGCTCAGGGCGAGGAGGCACCAGGTGGAACAGCAGAGAAGCCACAAGACTCATCTGGGAGGGCCTTCTGGGGGAGGTGGCCCAGGGAGTCATCTCTGCCCCTCGCTGACTCCTGGGAATTCTTGGACATGTGGCTCCCTGTCTCTGAGCCTTGGTTTCCTCATCTGTTGAACGAATGAGTAAGGTTCTATCTAGTGAAGCTCCAGGGAGTGCTCACCCCAGGCGAGGGGTGATAATTTTCAATTTGCCTCTGCGTCCCCCATCATTTGTCTCCTGCCTTCCACCCCCGTCTGAAGGGCAGGCCCAACCTGTCCTGAGCCTCCTGGCTAAGGCCAGAGGGGCACCTTACCCTTTGGAGAGAGGGCAGATTAGGGAGGAAACTCCCAGTTTTCAGAGCAGGGTAACTGAGGAGTAAGGAAGCTTCTGGAAGGCCTTCACTTAAGAAGGGCCCATTGAGGGCAGCAAGTGAGGAATATTCAGGAGGCAGGGCCAGGGCCTGAGGCAGACCCCGGGGCCACCTGGGGCACTCTGTGGAGCCCCGTGCCATGATGCCCACCTGCCCTGCCAGGCCACTGGTGTGGGTGGGTCCTCCCTTACTTCTGGTCCCTTCTCTGTTTCCAGGACAGAACTGTACCTGCACCAGCTGGCAGACAGCAGCTCCTTCGGCATGGGCGTGTGGCCTAAGGTAAAGAGGAGGTCCTTCTGGGTGTGAGTGGGTGTCTGTGTCCCCATGGCCAAGATGGGCGGGTCCCCTGTGTGGCTCGTCCCTCTGCCACTGGGGTGAGTAGTTGGCAAGGGCTGGTCACGTGGGGGAGGCAGGGTTGCCTTTATGGGGCCTGGGCTTGTCAGGGAAATGAGTCTTGTGCTGATAAAGGGAACCAGGAGGTGGTTTGTGTAGAGGTAAGGGCGCGGTCTCCGGGACAGGCTGTCTGGGTTCAAACCCCGGCTCTGACACTTACTGGATATGAGACCTCAGGCATGGACCCTAGCCTCTCTGAATGTCTGTGTCCTCTTCGGTAAAATAACAACAGAACGGGCGGGCAGGCTGAGGGGAGGACAGAGCGTGGCACGGCCTGCCCGCCTGGGCCACGGGGAGAAGGTCGGGGCGCCGCCCGCGCCCTCGTTCCGCTGCCTGGCGTCCTTTGTGGAGGCAGGGCTCCCAAGGAGCTCAAAGGCCAGGGAAGGACACACGGGACGGTCCAGAGCCACCCTACCGCTCCAGTGGTGCAGCACCCTCTCTGAATTCCTACTGCCACCAAAACACATCCCTAAGGCCTTTGGGAAGAATTGCTAGGACCCAGGAAGGCGGCCCCTTGCTGTGGTCCAGACTTCAGCAGCTGCCGATGACCAGAGGGAGCCAGCCGGCCGGCCGTGAGCAGGAGGACAGGACACGGGGACAGGGACAGCCACAGCCGGGCTTCCCGCAGCTGTGCCCACCGCCAGAACCAGCTCCAGCCAGTCACAGCCCCCGAGATGCCAAACAGTGACGGGCGAGAGGCCGGCAGGAAACTGACACCCCCTCACTGGAGAGCCTGCCCGGTCGGGGTGCGGGGCACCATCCCCGTCTGAACTCACCCCACAGCTCAGCCGTCTCCCAGTGACCCAGACGCGTCAACCACGGCCCCAGGGCTGATCCCCGACCAAGGTCAGAACTCCCCCCAGGGTGACGGCCCCCATGCCACTCCTGTGGTGGAAGGGACGGCAGGCAGAGACCAGGAGTAGAGTCTTTTTTATTAATGGCTGCGTTTTCAAAGAACCGTTTTGTTACCAGGAAAGCTCCCCAGGAAGGGATTGCATTAGTGCAACAAGGGGGAGCCTTGATGCCAGGCTTTCCAGACACTTCCAGGTGGAGACTTTTGGCCTAGGCCGGCCGCCGGGGACTCGGGGGCTGGGAGGACACACGGCCCCTCCCCCGCCCCGACGGGGCGCTAAGGCACCCGGCCCGCCTGGGGGGGCAAAACGCCGTGCCGTCAGCAGGCCGGCGGCTTGCAGCCCTCAACCTGCAGCCCTTTGCTCAGGAGGAAGGCGTCCTGCATGGGGTCACAGCCCAGGAAGAGCTTCACCATGCCCTTGGCATCCTCGGAGCCCCCTGGCCTCAGAATGCAGCTTCTGTAGTCCATGGCAACGTGAGGAGAGGGGGCGGGGCTGCAGGAGGGTGGAGCACCCCCTTCACGGAGGGTGTGGGTGTGGCCACCTCTGCTGTGACTCAACAAAGGGCAGGGGAGCAGGGGGTTCTGGGCAGGGCCTTCAGAGCCTGGCAGGCCCAGGCGGGCGGCACAAGCATCTAGGCCCAGGCCAAGGACCTCCGTGTTGGTCTGCACGGCAGGCCGGCCTCTCACCTTGCCACTCAGGACGCCCTCCTGCTTGAAACGAGTGTGTGGACCGTGTCCGCGGAGTACACCTCGCTGCACAGGTAGCCATAGGACTGGGCGTCATAGCTTCCTGCCAGGTGGCCGAAGGTCGCAGGCAGGTGGGTCCCTGGGACACACGCGGAGAGGCTCCTGCCCGGCCCCCTGGCCGCTCTGTGCCCCCTCCCCAGAGCCCAGAGCTTGGGGCCTCAAAGCAGCCCTGTCTGAGTCCCCTGCCACTAGAGGGAGTATTGGCCCAACACTTCTAGAAAACGGGGACCTTGCGGGCAACTCAGTGGAGGGACACAAATCAATCTTTGCCGACTTTCTGCTGAAGCTCACGAGGGTTCACCCCTAAGCCTCTTACAGGGACAGCTGCCCGAGGCTCCGAGGGATGAGTCAGGGCTCGCCCTCCAGCACGGGGAGAGCGCGGGTTAAAGCGCTCACGAGGGAGTGAACTGCGTCTCCGCACCGACACGCACGGGCAAACCTCGTCGACGTGTTCCGTCCGGGGTATGAAGCCCTCTCCTGCCTCTTCCAGGCTCTCCAGAAAGCACGTGCAGATACGCCCAGCCCACCCTCGGACTCCGCGGGCTACAGCTGGAGGGACCAGCCCAGGAACCCAGGCAGGAAGAGGCCAGAGGTCAGCAGGCCTCGACCAGAGCCCGTCAGTCGGTCCCCCTTCACACACCACCAGAGGATCCTCTTGACCTGGGCAGTAGCCGCCAACCGACCGCTAAGGTGGGCCCGGCGTGCGCTTGGCTACCTGGCGTGGCTGGGACCCCGAGGATCTCCTGGCAGAGGCGGGCATTGTCCTAGGCCGGGTCCGAGGGCGTCTGCGTGTGCAGGGCCTGGTCCACCTTGGCCAGGACGATCTGGCGCAGGTTGAAGAGGCCTGGAGGGCGGGAGGAAGGAGACGGGGGCGCTGGCACTGTGTCCAGGCCGCGCTTTCCAGCCGGGCGGTCCGGGAGCCCCTTTCCTTTCCCTCGGCCCGGCCGCACGGGGGTTGGCCAGCCGGGACTTGATGAGCTTGTCCAGCAGCTCCTGGGGGACGGCGCTGCTCGTGCCCCGCCGAGACTGGCAGCAGCGCCAGGGCTTCACAGGGTGCGGCGCTCCCGGCCCCAGAGCCTAGCCTCTGGTTCTCATCCCCGGCTGTCACCAGAGTCGCAGGCAACGTGCCCTTCTTTTCGTTTGTCTTTTTTCCGGCCCTCGACCACGCAAAGGTGTGAAGCCCTGCCACTCGCTGCCACGTGGATGCACCGTGAGAACACGGTGCTCAGCGAGAGAAGTCAGACACAGAAGGACACACAGGGTGTGACCCCACTGAGGGGAAACGTCCAGAACAGGTAGATCCACAGAGTCAGAGTGGGTTCCTGGTTGTCAGGGACAGGGGAGGGGAGGGAATGATAACTAAGGGCGTGAGGGACCTTTTTGGGGTGAGGGAAATGTTCCAGAACAGGGCAGTAGTGACGGCTGCACAGCTCAGTAAAGTGTCCCCACGCGCTCCGGTTGCAGTCTGTGAGAGCATCGCTCTCAGGAAGAAGGGCTGACTGCAGGAAGACTGAACGAGCACTGGGTCCTGGGCCCAGACGCTCATCTGGGGACCCCCCCCACATTGGGAAGTCACTGGGACTTGCTGAGCCTCCACCGAGACTTGCAGCAGCCCCAGGGCCTCACAGGGCGTGGTGCTCCCGGCCCCAGAGCCTAACCTCTGGTTCTCATCACCGCCTGTCACCAGCCTTGCATGCAACGTTCCTTTCTTCTATTTTGTCTTTTTTAAAGGCAACTCTTGAATACCTGTATTTAACATGCAGGGAACCAGTCCTGACTCCTTGATCTGGGACTTCCAGCCTCCAGAGTCTCGAGGACATCCACTTCCGTTGTTTACGCGCCCAGTGCGTGGGGTTTGATGATGGAAACTGACACCGAGGGCGTCGCCTCGTGCGGGGTGACATCAGCGGAAGAATCCCGTGGCGAGGGCTTGCCTGAGGACCACGGGAGAGCCCGGGCCCTCCCCGCTCCCTGCCTTCAGCCCCTCGCCCGCACCCTCCTGGGAGCGGAGCTGGTGCATCGCTTGCCAGAACTCATGGAAGTAGGTCTCCAGCTCATCATGCTGCAACAGGGAGGGCGGGTTGGGCGTAGGCTTGGTGAAGTTGGCCACCATGGCCGCGATGGCAATCTGGCGCCTCCCGTCCTGCTGCAGGCAGCCCGGCTGCAGGCCAAAGCAGGCCATGTGCCCGGACTTCCCTTCCCTGGGGAGGGACGCGGGTGAGGCCCCGCTACCACAGAGGAGCCCCGGCCCACGGCCGACAGGTTCCCCCACGCATGCACCGAGGGTAGAGGTCCAGGTAGAACTTGCTGATGGATGACCTTGCCCGAGGCCGCGTCCCGGACCGTGTAGAGCCTCACATCTTCATCTTCGTGACGCATGTTGGTGCCTTCCTCCAGGTCGAAGGTCAGCCCCAGCAGCTCCTGGGAGATGCCCAGCCGCCCGCGCGTGACCACCTGCATGGGGAAGGACTCATTGAGCAGGTACCGGTCCACGTGGTAGCGCGTCTCCTCCCCCTGGTTCATGTAGTAGCACAGGTCCTAGACGTTGATGGGCCCGTCAAAGTGCAGGCCCCGCCTCTGGCACTCAGCCTTCTTTAGCTCCAGGATCACGGCCGCTCCTGCTCCCCGAGGGGCTTCAGCTTCTGGGCCAGCTCATCTGCGGGCGGAGGGGAGAGGCTCAGCTATGTCCCTGTGGCAGCCGCCCAGCCGCCCCCCACCCCACGCCCCTCGAGGCAGAATGAAGGGTTGGGGAAGGCGACCCCCAAGGGCTGACACAGTGGGGTCTCAGGCAGCACCACGTCCAGTCAAGGTCCACCTGACCCCCGTCCCCACTGGGACTCGGGGAGGCGGGGTTACCTAGGAAAGTGGCCACCACCTGGCTGGTCTTGGCCATGTTCATCTCCAGCACAGAGTCGGCACGCGTCCTGAATCCCAGCAGGCGGGACTTCTGAGCCTGCAGCCTTACCAGCTCCCCGAGGATCGCGCAGTTCTCCTGGAACCCAGAGACAGCCAGCGCTGGGGACCGTGGGCCACGCCCTCCCCACAGGCTCCGGGCCAGGTCTCTATGGGTGGGAGGGCTCTCAGGCCACTGGCGGGCACAGCCAAACCCCCTCCCTCCTCCTCCTGGCCTGGATTTCTAGACACTTTGGTGCTGTCCTAACATGTGGTCTTTATGAACACAGGTCCTGTTGGAACCAGAAACGGCGTGAACCATGATGAGCTCTAAGGCCAAGGGCAGGAAGAAATGTGACCAGGCTCTCCAGGAGCCACCCAGGGGCCTCCCCGGGCTCAACAATACAAACTTGGCTGCCGTGCAGACAGCAGCTCATCCCCACGGCGCCCAAACACCCAGCTCCTGGACGGCGAGAGACCTGTTGCTGCAGGTGGCCCGTGGTTGGCTGGTGAGGCCTGGCCCCAGGCGTACGCCACCTTCTCTGGGGCCACCTCTCTGGGTCTGCGGTGGGGTTCTCCTGGGAGCCCCCAGTCACCACAGGACCAACGTGGCCTGTCTGCAGCCCAAGAAGGTGGGGACACAGGTCTGTCCCCCGTGGACATCACCCGCGAGGCCGAGCAAGCACCAGTGGTGTCTGCGGGGAAGATGAAGGGCTCATGCACAGCCCCCATCTACTGAAGATGCTAAACGGGAGAAGCACAGACTGCAGCCACATGCGGTATGGACCAAACGCAAGTGTCCTTGCAGGAACCGATGTCTGAATGTCGAGGCTGTTCCCGGGCCACAGTGAGAAGGCCCAGGCCCCACGCAAGGCACAGAGAGGGGATGGGGGGAACATCTGCGAATCTGAGCTCATCGGGCATCACCCCAGAAGGAGAGGGAGAGAGCCAGAAGGAGATACGGAGGGAGAGGGAGAGAGAGGGAGGTACAGACATCTCTCCCTTCCCTGGGGGTTCTCTAGTGCAGCCAAGCCTGAAAACCACTGCATTTCGGGAGATGGGTCCTCATGGAAAAGTTAAATAGTAGCTCATGGCATTATCGACACATATTAAAATGGCCCCAAATCTTGGGGAGTCAGGGAGGGGAGCTGGCGGCTGCCTCATAAACGAGGAGAGATTGGGCGTCAGAGGAGGTGCCTGCCTCCACCACCTCCGCCGCAGCCGCCGCCCCCCTCCAGGGCCCCACAGACTTCATCTCCCAGCTGTGGTCCTGGACTGGAAGGCAGCGGGGAGGTCAGGCCGTCCCAAGCATCAACGTTGACTTCAGGGCTGATCTAAAAGGCGCCTGGTCTTTGTTGAAGCAGAAAAAAGAGAAAGCAGTGGGCAGAGGATGGGAGGGGGAGGGAGCCCCCATCAGCCCTTCTCCCTGTCTCCCTCTCTGTCTCCCTCTCTGTCTCCCTCCCTGTCTCCCTCCCTCTACCTCCCTGCCTCTCACTCTCCCTCCATCTCTCCCTCTGCCTCTCTCCCTCCCTCTCTCCCTCCCTCTCTCCCTGTACCTCTTGCCCTATCCTGTCCCTCTCTCCCTCCCTCCATCCCTGTCTCTCTTTCCCTGTCCCTCTCTCCCTCTCCCTCTATCCGTCCCCCCTCCCTTTCCCCGTTTCCGTCTCCCTCTCTGCCTCCCTCTTTCCCTGTCCCTGTTTCCCTGCTCTGCTCTCCCTCTCCCTCTCCCTCTTTCCCTCTCCCTCTCTCCCTGTCCCCCTTTCCCTGTCCCTGTTTCCCTGTTCCGCTCTTCCTATACCTCTTTCCCTCTCCCTCTCTCCCTCTCCTGCTCCCTCTCCCTCTCCCTCCACCTCCTTCCCTCTCTGGAGAGGGAAGGAGGTGGAGGGAGAGGGACAGGGAGCAGGAGAGGGAGGGGGGAGAGGGAGAGAGGGATAGAGGGAGGGAGAGGGACAGGGAGCAGGAGAGGGAGGGGGGAGAGGGAGAGAGGGATAGAGGGAGGGAGGGAAAGACAAAGACATCTCTCCCTCCCTCCCTCTCTCCCTCCCTCTCTCCCTCTCCCTCTTCCTCGCTCCCTCTCCTCCCTCTCCCTCCGTCTCTCCATCTCCCTCACTCCCTCCCAGAGACAGAGAGACGAAGAGGCAGAGACAAGGGAGAGGGAGAGAGGGGGAGAGACGAGAGACGGAGAGAGGGAGAGAGAGAGAGGTCTCTTCCTCCCTTTCCCTCTCTCCTCCTTCTCTCCCTCTCTCCCACTCTCCCTCTTTCCTCTCCCTCTCTCCCCCCTCCCTCTCTCCCTCTCCCCCTCTCCCTCCATCTCTCCCTCTCTGGGAGGGAGTTAGGGAGAGGGAGAGACAGAGGGAGGGAGAGGGTGAGACAGAGGGAGGGAGAGGGAGAGAGGAAGGGAAAGGGCGAGGGAGGGAGAGGGAAGGAGGGCGAGACGTCTCTCCCTCTCTGTCTCCCTCCCCCTCCCTCTCTCCCTCTCCCTCCCTTCCTCTCCCTCTCCCTCTCCTAGAGGGAGGGAGGGAGAGGGCGAGACAGAGGGAGAGGAGAGGGGGAGTCGGAGAAGGAGGTAGGGAGAGGGAGAAGGTGAGAGGGTGCCTGCTTCCCTCTCTGTCTCCCTCCCTCCCTCCCTCCCTCTCCGTGTCCCTGTCTCCCCCCTCTCCCTCTCCCTCTCCCTCTGTCTCTCCCTCTCTGGGAGGGAGAGAGGGAGAGGGAGAAGGTGGGAACGTGATGGAGGGAGGGAGAGGGAGAGAGGGTGAGGGAGAGAGGGAGAGAAGGAGGAGAGAGGGAGAGGGAGGGAGGAAGAGAGCTCTCCCTCTCTCCCCCCTCTCTCTCCCCCCTCTCTCTCCCCCTCCCTCTCTCCCTCTCCCCCTCTCCCTTGTCTTTGCCTCTCCCTCCGTCTCTCCCTCTCTGAGAGGGAGTGAGGGAGACGGAGAGACGGAGGGAGAGGGAAAGGGAGGAGAGGGAGGGAGGCAGAGGGAGGGAGGGAGGGAGAGACGTCTCCTCCCTCCCTCTCCTCCCTCTTCTCCCTCTCCCTCTCCCTCTCCCTCCAACTCTCCCGCTCCCTCCATCTCCCTCACTCCCTCCCAGAGGGAGAGACGGAGGGAGAGGCAGAGACAGGGGAGAGGGAAAGAGGAAGAGGGAGAGAGAGGGGGGAGAGAGGGGGAGGGAGAGAAGGAGAGGGAAAGAGGAGAGGGAAGAGGGAGAGGAAAGAGGCAGAGGAAAGAGGCAGAGGGAAGAGGGAGAGGAAGAGGGAAGAGGGAGAGAGGAGAGAGGGAGATAGGGAGAGGAAAGAGAGAGGGAGAGGGAGGGAGAGGGAGAGAGGGAGATAGGGAGAGGAAAGAGAGAGGGAGAGGGAGGGAGAGGGAGAGAGGGAGGGAGAGAGGAAGAGACAGAGGGAGAGAGAGAGAGGGAGTGGGAAAGAGGTAGAGGGAGAGCGGAACAGGGAAAGAGGTACAGGGAGAGAGGGAGGCAGAGAGGGAGGAGAGGAAGCAGGGAGAAAAGAGAGAAAGAACACACCGTCTACATTTCTGTCAAATGACACCGGGGATCCTTACACAACCAGGAGAAAGTAACACAGGGAGGCTCTTTCTCAGCTGGAACTGGAACTGCAGACGGGGCCAAACACCACCAGGCTGGCCACACGTGTCCAGCCGCCGCTCCAGCCCCGTCAGCCGTGAGTCCGGTCACCAGGGCTCTGAGTGTCTGCTCCAGGGAGCTGGGGTTCACCCTCTCACCCGGGAGGCCGGGCCAAGAGAGCAGGGCCCCGGGCTGGACACATAGGGGAAAACGCATCCCCACAGGACAGCTTGTGCGAGCAGATTCAGCTACCAGATTCTAGAGGCCCGGGACCACCCTGTGGCCCGTGAAACCCAGGAGCCACGAGGGTCTTGCAACGTGATTCCTGTCCGTTGGACTGTAAAGTTTATGTAGGGAATCTTGGAAACAGTGGTAACAAGGCTGAATTGGAACGAGCTTTAGGCTACTATGGACCACTCTGAAGTGTGTGGGGTGCTAAAAACCCTCCCGGCTTCACTCTCGTTGAATGTGAAGATCCCCGAGATGCAGCCGATGCTGTCCGAGAACTAGATGGGAGAACACTATGTGGCTGCCGAGTAAGAGTGGACCTGTCGAATGGGGAAAAGAGAAGTCGAAATCGTGACCGCCTCCTTCTTGGGGTCGTCGCCCTCGAGATGATTATGGGAGGAGGAGTCCTCCACCTCCCACACATCTCCAAGATGGAGAGCCTTCTCCGTCAGCCAGAGCAGGTCCCTTTCTAGATATAGGAGAAGAGAGAGATCCCTGTCCCAAGAGAGAAATCACAAGCCGTCCCGATCTTTCTCTAGGTCTCCTAGCCGATCTAGGTCAGATGAAAGGAAATAGAAGACCACTTTGCAAGAGGAGTGGTGTACAGGCAATAACTTCATTTGGCAGGAGTATGTACAGAAAATTCAAGTTTTGTTTGAGACTTCCGAAGCTTGGTGCACTTTTTAAATGTTTTAGTTGTTCACATTTGTTTGTCTCTTGGGACAGTGACACATAAAGGTGTCATTCTCTATGGTTTGAAATGGGTCCTGGGAGGCATGTAATATGAAGAATTGTTACCTTACAATGTTCCCTTAAGCAAAATTGAACTTGCTTTGAATTTTTGGTCTTGCCTAGACTGATAATAAAACTCTAACTCCTGCCCACCTAAAGTGTGATGTTTACTATTATGGAAACAACACTGGCAAACATTGAAAAGACTTTCTGTAGCTGGGATATGGTATGCAGCTGTAGTTAAGCAAGCAGTCTTTAAAAGGTGCTGTGAACCCAAGCCAGCAGGTAAAAATGAAAGCCGCACCCTTACCCTAGATTAGAGGTTTAAAAATTCCACTAGTCTTCACACCGGACAAGAGATTGTCCAGGGAGTTTAAAATCTAAGAAGTTTCAAGGAAGTTAGTTTACCTTTGAGTTAGGTCATACGTCCCCTCTGTGATTGCTGTACATGAATACATAGCTCTTTGTAATATTTTTTGGAAATTTGAGATTATCAAGATACCAATGTCCTGCCAGATTAAGAGTATATTGTAGAGCTGAACTTTGAGTTACTGTGCAATTTTTTTTTTCATGCTGTCATTTGTAATATGTTTTGTGAGAATCCTTGGGATTAACGTTTTGGTTGCAAAAGAAAAAAAGAAAAGAAAAGAATCCGCCTGCCAATGCAGGGGACACAGGTTCAAGCCCTGGTCCGGGAAGATCCCAGGTGCCGCAGATCAACTAAGCCCGTGGGCCACAACTACTGAGCCTGCACTCTAGATCCTGGGAGCCAGAACTACTGAGCCCCCGTGCCACAACTACAGAAGCCCACACGCAACGAAGACCCAATGCAGCAAGAAAAAAAAGACGATACTGGCCAGGTGATCAAGGGTAAAATCGTTTGTCATAAGTCCCGTTGATGGTGTGTATCCTTGATGTGACCTGAGGAGAATGGCATTTTTATCTCTGTCTGGGTCTTCCGCCCCAAACCCCATAACTCCAGACCAACCATAAGAAAACATCAGAAAACAAACAGACTAACAAATTGAGGGACAAAACACCTGACCAGTCCTCCTCAAAACTTTCAAGGTATCAAAACCCAGCGACGTCTGAGAAATGTCACAGCCCAGAGGAGACTGGGACAGAAAAAGGATGTTAGGGGAACACTAGGGAAATTCTAATAAAGTGTGGACTTTAGTTAATAACAATGTATCCATCTTGGTTCCTTAGTTGGATAAACATGTCACACTAAGGTACTAATGAGTTGGAAATAGGGGTACTGGGTCAGGGTCCACGGCACTCTGTACACTCTGTACAGATCTTTGCAACTTTTTTGTAACTCTAAGCTCTTGTAAAATTAAGCGAGTACTGAACAGAGCTAAGAATGTTATTTCCCTGATTTGAACATGCCTGAGTTTCTTTTCATGGTCACATTTTTGCTATTTGGATGTGTCTTGGAATCAGTAGCAAAGGAGAGTTGCCAGCCCCTGGGAAGATGTGGGTGGTTCGCAGGTGGCTTGCTCTGGAGCTGAAGACCACGGTGGGAAGTCTGCAGCCTCGGGCTGCACTTAGAAACATGGGAGGGGATGGGCCAGCTCAGTTAGGGATGGAACCTATAAATAAAACTTTTTTCTTTTCCGTTATGGCTTATCACAGGATACTGAATATAGTTCCCTGTGCTAGACAGTAGGACGTTGTAGTTTATCCATCCTATATTTAATAGTTTGCATCTGCTAACCCCAAACTCCCAATCCAACCCTCCCTCACTGTTTCTCCCCCTTGGCAACCACAAGTCTGTTCTCTATGTCTGTGAGTCTGTTTTTGTTTTGTAGACGAGTTCATTTGTGTCGTATTTTAGATTTCACATATAAGTGAGATCATATGATATTTGTCTTTCTCTTCTGACTTACTTCACTTAGTATGATAATCTCTAGGTCCATCCACGTTGCTGCAAATAGCATTATTTCATTCTTTTTATGGCTGAATAATATTCCATTGTATATATGTACCACATCTTCTTTATCCATTCATCCATCAGTGGACATTTAGGTAGCTTCCATGTCTTGGCTACTGTAAATAGTGCTGCAATGAACGTTGGGGTGCATGTATCTTTCTTTCTTTCTTCTTTCCTTCTTCCTTTCTTCCTTTCTTTCTTTCTCTCTCTCTCTTTCTCTTTCTTTCTTTCTTTCTTTCTTTCTTTCTTTCTTTCTTTCTCTCTCTCTCTCTTTCTCTCTTTCTTTCTTTTTTCTTTCTTCTTTTATTGTCACACGGCATGTGAGATCTTAGTTCCCTGACCAGAGATGGAACCCACGCCCCCTGCACTGGAAGCATGGATTCTTAACCACTGGACCACCAGGGAAATGCCAGGGGTGTATGTATAGTTTTGAATTAGAGTTTTCTCCGGATCTATGCCCGGGAGTGGAATTGTGGGACCCTATGGCAGCTGTATCTGTTCCTGCACGCCTCACATCAACCACCTGCACTCCAATCCTTGCTCTCAACGTCATCTTCGGGGAACCCAACCTGCGACAGGGACCTTGACAAGAAGAAATGGCTCAGGGAAAAGCTACCTGCACGGGGAGGAGATAGAGACCATCGCCCCTGGGGTGCGGAGGGGAGAGTGGGTGCAGAGGTTTGTCATTTCACCCCCGATACTCATCTCAGCCCTCGTGGCTGCCCCACTCTAGGTCACCTCGGGATACAGAGGTGACCCGGTTAGAGTCCCTGCCTGTGCAGGAATCGGGGCACCAGCGGGTCTGAATAATACTAGTGCAGGGTCTCCCCCGTGGCACTGGGGTTATTCGGGGCGGGTCATCCTCTGCTGAGGGCCCCTCCTGGGCACTGTGTGGGGTTTAGCAGCATCCCTGGCCTCACCCATTTGATTCCAGGGGCCCTCCCTCCCAGTTGTGACAACCACAGATTTTCCCCACACATCACGGAAGACCTGGGTGAGGCGGGGGCAGGATGGCTCTGGGCGAGGACAGCTGTGTTGAAGCAACCAGCCTGGCCCAGGGCAAGGTCTGCCCCAATCCCGTCAGCGCCTGCATTTAGAACTGCCCCTTTCCTCTCCCACCTCCCCTGCCCTGCAGTGGTCTCCGAGACATCATCCCCATGTAATAAATCACACCTTCTCAGTTTACTGTTTGCTGCCCTCGCTAGAACGTGAGCTCTTTGAGGACAGGGATGCTGTTATGTCCCCAGCACCTAGAAGAGTGGCTGCTGTGTAGTAGATGCTTCATAAATACTTGCTGAATAAAGGAGTTGAATAAAGGGATGAGTGGATGAATGAATGAAGGTTACAATGGAAGGAGGGGGGAGATTCCCTTTCTGGCTCTCGGGGGTTGGGAGATCAAGTGAAAGATCTGTCCTAAATAGGCTGACCAGCCTTCTGGGGTTCCCCGGGACTGAGAGTTTCCCCAGAGTTCCAGCGCTCAAACCTGAGCGGTCCTGGGCAAACTGGGGGCGGGTGTTGGTCACCCTATCTAAACACAGTAACAATTCCAGCTGCAATAGCAATGGCCAATGACCTCTACGGTCTTATTGACCATGCACAGTTCTCTACCTGGCGGGGAAGGGTGGGCCGGGATTGGAATTCTGGTGATCCAGGGCGGGTGAGGGCACACCCCGGGCTTGTGGAGGGGAGTCCAGGAAGGTTCTGGAGGAAGTGACAGTGACACAGGAGGGAGGGAGGAGTCTAAGGAAGAACATCCCACATGACAACCTGTGCCAATGGCCCTGGGCCCAAGGTCACACCTGACCAGGGCTTGCTTTTTTTTTTTTCTAATTTACTTTTCCCCACATGGATATGCAATTGTCCTAATGCCATTTATTGAAAACTCCTTAATTTCCCCACTTTCTATCATATCAAGTTCTCATATATCTGTTTCTGGACCTTTTTTCTATACCATAGAGCTATACGTCCCATCCTTGCACCACTAGGGCTGTTTCATCACTATAACTTTATTTATTCATTTTGTTTTGGCCGTGCTGTGTGGCATGTGGGATCTTATGTCCCTGACCAGGGATCGAACCCGCGTCCCCTGCAGTGGAAGCTCGGAGTCTTAATCACTGGACCTCCAGGGAAGTCCCCAGGGCTTGCTTTGACATCCATGGAATGGTGGCAGGTGGGCACGGGGAGCAGCTGTCTGTGAGCCATCCTGTGTAGAAATGCAGGGTGGAGGGGAGGACAGATGGAGCTGGAGGGGAAGAAGCGGAGGAGGGAGGGAGGAAGGGAGGGAGGCCGGGCGAGAGACAGACAGAGAGTTTCCGGAGACAATAGCTCTGGCCGTGTCCTAGGGCATGAAAGCTGAAAATAGCTCCTAGTGCCGGGAGCCTTGGAGCCGGAGGCTGGGAGCCAGGGTGACTGGCTCTCCTCCCTGGTGTGTGTGTGTTGCGGGGGGGTGGGTGGCTCTGGGCTTCTCAGGCTGGGAATGGGGTGCACAGAGCAGGAACGGAGCAGGGACCCTTCTCTCTGGAACCTCGTGGGCCATCCTCAGCTCACAAAGCTGAGCCACTCCTTGCCCTACGAGTGGGGGGCTTATCCTCCCTGTCCCCTGGATCATACCCCCTCACACACAACTTCCCCGTGTGTGTTCCCAGCAACCAAGAGAATCTGTTTTTAAAAGATTTGGGGGAGGGGGGTAACCATACAAACAAGAGCAGAATGGATACTTTTTCAGGATATGAATGGCTCTGTGTAAGCCCACCCCCAGGGTAACCACAGTCCTGACCTCTAACACTCTTGACGAGTCAGCCTTGGTCTGGGCTTGCGGACCCACGGAAGCTTCCTCATTCCCTCCTTCAGGTCCCGACTCTCCCTCGGCGTCTTTGTGAGAAGCACCCGGGGAAGTGGGACTGCTAGGCTGTACTGCTGCTAGAACTCCACCTGGGCTCCACCAGGCTCCAGCCCCCCGCCCTGTCCACCTAACTGACCCTGAGGCACCTCAACTGGTAGGAGCAGCATCACCTTCCCTCCTGGGACTCGTGATACTTAAGGGAGACACCGAAAGACAAGCCTTTGGCTCCCTGGCTGGCAAAGAGCAGGTACTCAATTGTCATAAGTGTCCGTATCAGTGAGGGTTCTCCAGACAAACAGAATCCATATGGGGTGTGTGTGTATATACACACACACGTACATATGTACAAGCATACAAACATATACAGCTGTGTACATATGCAGTATGCGTACACACATATACACATATAGTATATACAATACACACATACATATATACACACATATAAAATGCAGTTTGTATATATACAGTATGTATACACACATATACACACAATATAGACAATACACACATACATATACACTATACATACACACATATAAAATGCATAGTTGGTATGTATACAGTATGTACACATACGTATAACATATGCAATATACACACCTAGGTACATATATAGCATACGTATATACACACATACAAAGATATTTAGGTGTGCATATAGACAGTATACATACATACACATATAATATATGCAATACATACACGTACGTACATATAGACACACATATACACCTACATATAAAAGCATATAGCATAAAAATATATATGTACTGTATATAGAAATTCATCGTATATATACATACATATATCATATATATAAGATATATACACATACATATATACAATGTGTACACACACACCCCTATATGTAAATATGCGCATGTACATACACATATAAATTCATACGCAAGTGTGTATATAATAGTATATTCATATATACATATAATACCTAGAAACATATTGGGGGGGAGGTGTCACGGTACGTCAAGGGCGGGAGTCGAACCCGCCACCCCAGGCCCCGAGGGGTCTCCCCGGGTCTCCACTTCGGGCCGGTGGGTGTGGCCGGGGGGGGGGGCAGCTGAAGACGTGCGTGCGTGCTTGCGTGCGTACGTGCGTGCGTTCGTACGTGCGTACGTGCGTGCGTGGGGGCGGGTCCACGGGGCGGGAGGCGCTCGCCGCGAGTGAGTGGTTCAGCCGGGCCCCGGCTCATTGTGCTTGCCTCACGCCGGCCCCAGTTGGCAGCAGCGCTGGAGGCCCCGGGCCTGTGACCACAAAGAGGGAGCCGGGGGCCGGACGGGAGCAGGCCGGCGGCGGCGGCGGCGGCGCCGGCTGAGGCCCAGGCCAGGCTCCCTCCCCTCAGCCTCCCGCCCCCGCCGGCGGCGCCCCGCCCCTCCCCCAACCGCCAGACTAGCCTGGTGCGGGGGCCGCGCGCGAAAACGTGGGGGAGAAGCTGAGGCTGGAGTCGCCCGTGGTGGCCGAGCCCGCCGTCTACCCATGGCTGCTGCTGGTCTACGTGAGTGCCGCCCGTCCCCTCTTCCCGGACCTCCACCTCTCTTCCCCCACGGCGCGCGCTGAGCCCACCGAGTAACGGAGCGACTCGAGTCGCCAGACCCTCTTTGGAGCCCCCCTTCCCGCCCTGCCTGGTTCTCCGCGGCCGTTTCCAGCCCCCGCGCGCAGGGTGGGCAGAGGGGGGCCGGGGCCACAGACTCGGCAGCGGGGACCCCGCGCTTCCGAGGGGCGCCCGAGCCGGTCTGCCGTTGGCCCTGTAGGGCTGGGGACCCAGGTCCGCCCCCCCGCCCCCCGGCCTGGACTGCCGGCGGGCTTGCCCTTCCATACTTTATGATCTGACACGTCGGGTTTCTTTTTCCTGGCCAGCTTTACCATTACCTGACCAGCTTTCCCAGCATCCCCTGATAATGTGTTAGATATTCAAGTTTTAGGGCCCGGTCCCAGCCCTATGGAATCAGCAACTCTGGTGGGGCTCAGTGATCTCTGTTACAACAGGCCCTCCAGATGATTTTTATTCACCTTAAAGTTTGAAAATATCTGCATTGTCAGCTGGCCGAAGCGTCCACCAGCAGGTGAAGGGGAGTGGCGCCTGGAAAAGATAGGGACTAGCCAAGGTAAGTACAGTAGCATTTGCCATGGTAGTAATGGAGAATGCCTTTTCTCCACTGGTTGGCACAGACTAGTATCTGGGAGCAGTGGCAGGGTTATTTAGGATGCTTTACATTGCAGTGTAGAGTGACCGCTGTCCTGGTTTGCCAGGGACTTCCCCTGTGTGAGCACTTAAAATCTCATCCTGGCAAACCCCTTAGCCTTGGGTTTGAAAAACTTAGGGAATAACATGAAATTTAGGGGAAACATGATCTAGGTTTTGGGCAAGTCACAAGTGCTAATTAAAGCTAAGCAAGTATGGACAACATCTAGCCTTCTTTACCCCTTTGCGGGGAGGTAAATCTTGATTGGGTGAGAGGACTTATTGTTAAGAGATCTTTGTAGAAACATCCCCTTCTGCTTAGTCCGCTGGTTCTCCGTTCTGGCTAGACATTGGCATCGTCTGAGGAGAGTTAAAATGATTGTATTGGTCTAGCATGACCAACCGTCGGTGTGAGGGTTTTTAAAAAGTGCTTCAGAGGATTCTAATGTGCAGCCAAATTTAGGTGCCACTGCTTAAGCTTTTGAACCGCTGCTACGTATTTTCACCTCATCTTGCTGTGAGAATATCCAACTGTAGTTGAGGTTTGTTGTTTTTCTTTTTCTTTTTTTAACTGTCTTATTATAAGATTTACTGTCTTAAATAAGATTGAATGGACAGAAAATCCTGCTAGTCCATCTGGTATAGCTGGATACCCAGAGTAATATCGTTAAGATATGTACCATTTAAGTATTGTGACTGGCCTTTTAAAAATTAACATATGCATTAAATTAGTATTGATAGTATAGATCTCTTTCGAAGTTGTCATGTTGGGGAGCTATACCTCTAATCTGCTGCCATTGCTAAATATCTGGACACCTCTTACTAGGAATTGCTTTTAAAAATCTTTAGGGATTAAAACCAAGATTGCTGTATTATTTGTACTGGGACCACAAAAACCTCACAGAGTTCCCCCGCTGTACCTTCTACCCCCATCTCTAACCCTTGGCAACTTCTAATCTGTTCTCCATCTCCACAGTTTTGTTATTTTAAGAATAATATAATCATGAATTACTTAATCTTCGGAGATTGGCTTTTAAAAACTTTTCCCTCGGCATCATTCCCTTGAAGTTCATTTCAATTTTTGCATATATTAATAATTTGTTCCTTGTTGTTGCTCGGTAGTATTCTATCATAAGATTTTATCACAATTTGTTTCAACATTCACCCATTGAAAGACATTTGGGGAGTTGCCAGTTTGTGGCTATTAGAAATAAAACTGCTCTGAACATTTATGTGTAAGTTTCTGTGGGAACTTCATTAAGTTTTTGTTTCTTTTGGATAAATGCTCAAGAGTACAATTACTGCATTGTAGGGTGAATCTACTTTTAGGATTAAAAGAGACTGTCAAGCTGTTTCTCAGAGTGGCTAAACCATTTTATTTTCCCACCAGTGATGTGATATAATTTTTCTACGTACTCGCTAGCATTTGATGTTGTCACTATACTTTAATTTTAGTTATTCTCTGATATCTCATTATGGTCTTAATTTGCATTTCCCTGATGGCTAACGATGTTGAACATCTTTTCATGTGCTTCTTTGCCATGTGTATATTCTCTTCCATGAAATGTCTGTTCCTGTCTTCTGCCTATTCTCTAGTTGGATTTTTTTAAGTTGTTTGGAGAGTTCTTTGTATATTATAGATACAAGTCATTTGTCTCCTATGGGATTTTCAAATATGTTTTCCCACTGTGTAATTTGAGTTTTCATCCACTTAAAAGGATCTTCTATGAAGCATTTTTAACTCATTTTGATGAGATCCGATTGATCAGTTTTTGCTTTTATTGATCATACTTTCGGTGTCAAGTCTAAGAATTATTCACCTAGTTGTAGATGCCAAAGATTTTCTCCTATTTTTTTTTTCTAAAAATGTCCTGCTTTTACATTTAAGATTATGATCCACTTTGATTTAATTTTTGTGTAAGATGTGTAAGGTTTAGGTTAAGGTTCATTGTTTGTTTGTTTGTTTTTGTCGAGGGATGTCCAACTGTTTCAGTACCATTTTTTGAAAAGTCTATTCTTCCTTGATAGCTTTTGCACTGCTGTCAAAACCAAGTTAAATGTATTTGTGTCAGTCTATTGCTGGGTTCTCTGTTCCATTCCATTGATCTATGTATCTACCCTCCATCACTACTGCGAAATCTTGAAATTGGGTAGATTAATTCCTCCCATTTTAATCTTCCTTTACAAATTGTTTTAGCTGTTCTTCAGCCTCTTCCTACCATATAAATCTTAGAATAAGCTTGTCTATATCCACAAAAACCTTGAGGGCATTTTAAGAGTAATTGTGTTAAGCCTCTTAACTTGGGGAGAATTGACAGCTTTATTATGTTGTGTTTTCTAATCCATGAACAAGGTATGTCTCCCTATTTGTTTGGGACTTTTAAAATTTTCTTCATCAGCATTTTGTAATTTTCAGTATAGAGGTCCTATAAATGTCTTATTGGGCTTCTATTTAAGTATTTATTTAGGTCAGTTGTAAATGGCATCACATATTTTTATTTAAGCTTCTACACATTTGTTATTAATATATAATTTGATAAAATTGTGTGGATCTTGTACTCTAAAACATTTACAAACTAATATTATTTCTCAAGCTTTATGTGGATTCCTTGGTATTTTCTCCATTTAGATTATCATCTCATCTTCAGATACAGACAGTTTTAGTTTTCCTTATTCAATATAATAGGATATATTACTATTCAACATTCAGGAGGATATATTCCTTCCTATTCAACATAGTAGGAATAGTTCTTTCATCTTTTAAATAAACTTTTTAAAAATTTAACTTTTAAATTTATCTATTTATTTATTTTTGCTTTATTTTCTTACTAGAACCTCCAGTAATATATTTAATAAAAGTGGTGAGAGCAGATATCGGTGCCTTGTTTCTGATCTTACAGAGAAAGCGTTCAGTCTTTCACAGTTAAATATAATGTCGGTATAGGTTGTTTGTAGATCATCTTTATGAGTTTCTGTATGTTCCTTTTCTATTCCTAGTTTGCTTGGAGTTTCTTTTCTTCTTTTTTTTTAAATCATGAATGGGATTGGATTTTGTCAAATGCTTTCTCTGCATTAATGATTAGGATCACATGACTTTTCCCCCTTAATCTATTGGATATGGTAGATTACATTGTTTGATTTTCAAATATTTAACCAACTTTGCATAACTGGAATAAATACCACTTGGTCATGGTATATTATTCTTTTTATATATTTCTGGAGTTAATTTGCTAATATTTGGCTGAAGATTTTTACAGCCAATTTCATAAAAAATACTGGCCTGTAGTTTTCTTCTTTCTATACTATCCCAGTCTGGTTTTGGTATCAAGGTAATACTGGCTTCATAAAATTAATTAGGAACTGTTCCCTCTACTTCTGTTTCTTATCAAGTCATGTAAAATTGGTGTTAATTCTTTAAGTCTTGGGTAAAAGTGAAACATCTAAGCCTGAATATTTCTTTTGGGAGTTTTTAAATGAAAAATCAGTGTTTCTCATAGTTACAGGAAAACTGAGATTGTCTCTTTCATCTTGGCTGAGTTTTGGTAGTTTTGGGTGTAGACGCATTGGTCCATTTCATCCACATTTTTGAATTTATAGTGTAGACTTGTTCATAATAACTTGTCCCTTATTAACCTGCAGGATATGTCATGGTATCCTTGGTTGCATTTCTGATATCTGTGATTTGTGCCATCTCTCTTTTTATCTTGATCAGTCTTGCTACATCTTTCTTGATGAGATTGTTTATTTTGAAGAACCAGCCTTTTGTTTCATTGATTTCCTCCCCCCCCCCATTTTCCTGTTTTCAGTTTCATGGATTTTTGTTTCATCTTTATTATTTCCTTCTTTCTGCTTGTTTAGTGTTTCTTCCTCTTCCGTTTTTACTATTTTAATATAGAAAATTAGACTATTTCTTTGAAATATTTTCTTTCCCAATTTAGTGCTATAGACTTCCCTTTCAGCATTGCTTTCACTTCATTCCACAAATGTTGATCTGTTATATCTCCATTTTCTTTTATTCTACGCATTTAAAAATTTTTCCTTGACTTTTTACCCATGAGTTATTTGGAATTGTGATGTTTAGTTTTCATGTGATTGAAGATTTTCCTGTTGTCTTTCTGTTATTGATTTCTAGTCTGGTTCCATTATGGCTAGAGAATATACTCTCTATGATTTTAATTCTTTTAAATCTGCTAATGTTTTTTTTTATCACCCAGTGTATGGTATATGAGTGAATGTTCCATGGACACTTGAATATGTATTCTGCTTTTATTGAGTGTGTTCTTTAAATGTCAGTTATATCCTGTTGATTGATGATGTTTTCAGTTCTTCCATACCCTTGCTGATTTTTCTCTCTGGGAGTTCTATAAATTGCTGTGTTGAAGTCTCAAATAATAATTGTGGATTTGAAATTCTCTCCTTTTACCTTTTTCAGTGTTTGCTTCATGTGTTTTGAAGTTCTGTTGTTTGGTGCACACACATTTAGTATCACTAGGTCATCTAGGTGGATTATTCCTGTTATCTTTATGTAATGACCCTCTTTGCCCCTAATAATTTCCTTTGCTCTGAAATCTACTTTATCTGATATTAATATAGCCATTCCTGCTTTTTCTGATGAATGTTCACATGATATACCTTTTTCATCCTTTTACTTTGAACTACCTATATCATGATGTTTAAAGTAAGCTTCTTATAGACAGTATAGAGTTGGATCATGCTTGTGATTTTTTCATCTACTCTTCCAATCTCTGTCTTTGACTTGGTTATTTAGATCGTTTACAGTTAATGTAATTATTGCTATGTTAAAGATTAGGTCTACCATTTTATTTTTTGTTTTGTCTTTTACCTTAGTTTCTCAATCCTGTGTTTCTCTTATTTTGCCTTCTTGTGGGTTACTTAAACATTTTTTGGTAAGTCCATTTTAATCTAATTTATTTATAATCATTTGTGTATACTGTTTGTATAGTTTTCTTAGTGGTTGCTTTTGGCATTACACTATACATATGTAACTTATCATAGCCTACTGGAATCTGTCTTTTATTACTTCAAGTGAAGTTTCAAAATTTTACTTCCATTTAGGTCTCTTAATAGTCCCCCGTTTTAAAGTATGATTTTCTGTAGTATTTCCTTTATATACATTGAGAACCACATCAGATGGTGTCATAATTTTTGCTTTGACCATCATAGGGAATTTAAGAAACTCATGAGGCTAATGATAGTCTCTTATATTTATCCCACTTGTTTTCACCCATTCCATTGTTCGCCTTTTCTTTCTGAAGTTGCCAGTCTTCTGTTATTGTTTTTTATGTTTTCATAACAGTAGGTGATATCTGGGCTTTCCAGTGCCATTGGATTTGAGTTTCAGGAAACACTGAGCCTGGCTCACTTAATGCTACTGAGTTGGAGGGTTTGTATACGTTGGGCCTGTTGGCACAGCAGATGCTAGCAGATTAGACTAATGCTGATGGGACTAGTGCCACAGGAGGATGCATTCCCATTCAGGCTACGCTGCTGCTACAGTAGATCAAATCCCCCTCTACCCCAAGTGTGGGGCAGTGACCTGCTGCTGTCACTGCTTCTTTATTAGGCTGCTTTCGCCTCAGGTGTGTGGTGGGATCCCTTGGAAGCTGCTGCTGCTGTGAATCACAGGGTTAAATTCATTTTAGAAATACTTAAATATAAATATATAGCCTGGCTCTTGTAGGACCTCTGTATTTGTTTTTTATTGCTTTCATACGAATTACCGCAAATTGAGTGACTCAAAACATCGTAAATTTATTACCTTACAAGTCTGACATTGGTCTCAGTTGAGTAAAGTAAAAGTGTTGGCAGGATCGACAGATGAATGGATAAAGCTGTGGCACATATATACAATGGACTATTACTCAGCCATAAAAAGAAATGAAATTGAGTTATTTGTAGTGAGGTGGATTGACCTAGAGACTGTCATACAGAGTGAAGTAAGTCAGAAAGAGAAAAACAAATACCGTATGCTAACACATATATATGGAATCTAAAAAAAAAGAAAAAAATGGTTATGAAGAACCTAGGGGCAGGACAGGAATAAAGACTCAGCCATAGAGAATGGACTTGAGGACACAGGGAGGGGGAAGGGTAATCTGGGATGAAGTCAGAGAGTGGCATGGACATATATACACTACCAAATGTAAACTAGATAGCTAGTGGGAAGCAGCCACAAAGCACAGGGAGTGGAATCCTGCAGTGTTTGCTGATGGTCATTTGACTGGTGTGAGCTGAAACCTTTTTGACGTTGGATTTACATGTGGCTAATAATTCCTTATACTGAGCTTTAGGCATGTCCTTTTTTTTCTTTTCCTTTTTTTTTTAAAGAGTGACTACAACTTCCCTCTTCATATTGACGTCTTGAAAAATTTGTCATGTGTTGAATTTCCTTGCCTATTCCCTACCCCAGGGCATTTTTTGAGGGCAGGCGTCATTTACAGCCCAGCAGTCCTTGTGACTATTAAGCTACCATTAGCACTGGGTTTAAAGCTGCTGTTGTGGGAAAGAGCCACAAGGTGGCAGCATTATTTCGTTCTCAACTCTTGTTACTAGGGCAACAGAGTCTTCCTGGAGGTAGTGTTCCAAGGTTGTAAATTAGAGTGGAATGTGCTGGGACAAGCCCCCAGAAGTTTATGTCTCCTTACTTATGTTTGCTTTTTAAATTTAATTTCTATTTCTTATCGGAGTAAATTTGATTCGAGTGTTGTGATTGTTTGGCTGTACAGAATCTGCTCAATGATTCATGCATATGTCTGTTCATCTTCGGATCCTGTTACCATGTATGTTATTACAGAATGTTGAGTAGACCTCCCTTGGTATTTGGTAGGTGTTTTGTCATTATATATTTTCTATGTATTAGTGATTATATAATTCATATAGTTTATATGTTATATGTTTATGTACATTTAACATACATTAATCTATGTATGTTAGCCCCTTAGTCCTAAATTATCCATCCTCCCACCTTTCATTTTGGTTAACCATTAGTTTGTTTTATAAGTCTGTGAGTGTCTTTTTCTGTGGAAATATGTTCATTGGTAGCAATCTTAGGATAACATGTATAAATGATATCATAGGATATTTGTCATTCCCTTTTGACTGACTTAACCTAATATGATTATTTCTAGGCTCATCTGTAGTCCTGTAAACGGCACTGTTCATTTTTTTCCCGAGGCTACTATTCCATTCGGTACGTATACCACTTCTTCTTTGTCCATTTATCTGTTGATGGGCATTTTGTTTGCTTCCATGTCTTGCCTATTGTAAATACTGCTGCAATACACGATTTTCCATCCCGTGTCTTTTGGATTCTGGCTTTCACAGGTGACAGGCCCAATAGTGGGCCTTCCAGATCATATGGTGACTCACTTTTTACCTTTAAACACACTGCCATTCTGTTCCTATTATTGGCTGTTACCAGTTTACATCCCACTTAGACCGAGAGGTTATGCTGTTCTCCACAACTTCTTCAACATCTATTGTTTGTTGACTTTTTGCTGATGGTCATTCTGACTGGTGTGAGGTGATACCTTTGTGTAGATTGGGTTTCCATGCGTCTGACAATTCCTGATGTTTTGCGTTTATCAATGTCCTTTTCATTTTTTTTTAAGATTGAGCTAAACTTACAACTTCTAATTGCCTTCTTGAAAAATTTGCCGCGTTTGGATTTTTTGGCCATTCCCTGCCCCAGGATATTTTTTGAGGGCATGAGTCATTTACAGCCCTGCAGTCCTTGTGAATATTAGTGACCATTAGCAGTAGATTTGAGCTGCTGTTTGAGGAAACGGCCTTAGGGTGGGAAGACTTCTACGTTGCCAACTCTGCTTGCTAGGGAAACAGAACCTTGCTGCAAGTTGTGCTTTTAGGTTGCAGATTAGAGTGGAATGTGCCAGGACAAACCCCCATAAGTTTTAGCCTCCTTAATTCTTGTCTGTGTCTTTAAGTTGTAGTTTTTATCAGAGCAAACTTGATTGAAAAATGTCTTTTTTTCTAGGTGTACAGAATCTTGTTCATTTACACATATACATATATCTATTGATCTTTGGGTTCTTTTCCATGTAGGTTATTACAGAGTGTTGAGTAGACCACTCTTGGTATTCCATAGGTCTTTGGGGATTATATATTTTATACGTATTAGTATATGTGTGTTAACCCCAATATCCTAATTTATCCATTCCTCACACCTTTTCTTTGGCTTAACCATAAGTTTGTCTTCTCAATCTGAGATTGCCTTTCTCTGTGGAAATATGTTCATTTTTATGAATTTTCAGATAACATAAGTGATATCAAAAGGCATTTGTCTTTCGCATTCTGATTTACTTCACGTTGTGTGATTATCTCTAGGCTCATGTGTGGTGCTGCATATGCCATTCTTTTATTTTTTTTCGTGACTTATATTCCATTCTGTCTATATACCACTTCTTCTTTGTCCATTCATCTGTTTATGGACCTTTTTTTTGCTTCCATATCTTGGCTATTTCAATATTGCTGCAGTGCACATTTGCCTGCCTCTGTCTTTCCGATTCTGGTGGCCTTAGGTTATAGGCCCAAAAGGTGCCCTGCCGCATCATATGGTAGCTGAATTTTTACCTTTTAAAGCAGCTCCGTTCAGTTTGTGTTAGTGCTGTTACCACTTTACATCCCACCAGCAGCTAGAAGGTACACAGTTCTCTAAAAGCCCTTCAGCATTTACAGTTTGTAGACTTTTTGCTGATGGTCATTTGACTGGTGTGAGCTGAAACCTTTTTGGACGTTGGATTTGCATATGGCTGAGAATTCCTTATAGTGAACTTTAGGCATGTCCTTTTTTTTCTTTTCCTTTTTTTTTTAAAGAGTGACTACACCTTCCCTCTTCATATTGAGTTCTTGAAAAATTTGTCATGTGTTGAATTTCCTTGCCTATGCCCTACCCCAGGGCATTTTTTGAGGGCAGGCGTCATTTACAGTTTTTTTTTAAATTTAATTTATTTTATTTTTTATTTTATTTTATTTTTGGCTGTGTTGGGTCTTCATTGCTGCGCACTGGCTTTCTCTAGTTGCGGTGAGCGGGGGCTACTCTTTGTTACAGTGCGCAGGCCTCTCATTGTGGTGGCTTCTCTTATTGTGGAGCACGGGCTCTAGGGTGCGCGGGCTTCAGTAGTTGTGGCACGCGGGCTCAGTAGTTGTGGCTCGCGGGCTCTAGAGCGCAGTCTCAGTAGTTGTGGCGCACGGGCTTAGTTGCTCCGCGGCATGTGGGATCTTCCGGGACCAGGGCTCGAACCCGTGTCCCCTGCGTTGGCAGGCGGATTCGTAACCACTGCGCCACCAGGGAAGGCCAAGAAGGTGTTTTTTAACGTGTAATTTGAGCAAGTGGTTCCGTGTTATTAACATGCCCGGGGCGGGGTGGGGGGTCGGTGTGACAGGGCTGCCCTCCTCTGCAGGTCTAGTTCCAGTCTCTGAAAGGCATTGAGGATTCTGTTTGAGGATTCTGTCTTCCTTTGTGTTTTCTGCTCCCCACGCTCCCTCCTGTAACCCCTTTCTGCCATCCCCACTCCCCCCACCCCCCCAGTCACACGTTGCAAACCCCAGACCCGTTTTTTCCGTTGTGATTAAACCGTCACCTGAAGCCGCCTCCAGGAGCCTCTGATCTGAACCCCCTAGTGGCATTAACGTGGCCCTCGTGCTATTAACTTCAGCCTCACAGACTTTCCCCGCTGAGAACAGCTTTGCTGGGCACTGAGGGTCTGTGACTTTTATCTCAGTTAGGCCGTTAAAAAACTGAAACATGGTTTAGATAAATAAATAACTCCTCCTTCCCTTCCTCCTGACTCTGAGCTTGGAGCTGGTGAGCTGTCTGGGGAGAAGGTCACGGGATGGGGGCTGGGGGATGGGGAGAGAGGACAAGGTAACCGTGCCTGACACGGATCTGTAACTACACGTGGACAGAGCTCTATACTGAACGTGTCTGGTCCCTCCTTTGCTCCGAGGCGTTCCCGTTTTCTGGTTGGTGTGAGGGGTGGGGCAGAGTGGAAGGTGGACCAAGGTTGCAGTAGCTTTGTCTGACTCTAGGTCTGTGACATCCCCCTTCAAGCACATCCCTCTTCCCCACTGTCTCCCCATCTCTTCCCTCCGCCCCTTTCCGTGACTGTCTCCCTGTGTTTCCACCTTGTTGCTTTTCTGTGGTCCCTCTGTTTCTCTTTCACCCTCTACCTGTCTCCGCCTTTTGTCTCCTTCCGAACCTTCCAGCATCCCCTGTGCTGCGGTTGGCGCATGGTTTGGGGCATCGCCCTCCAACGCGGGCTGCAGGCGACTTGTCAGACTGCTTTGTGAAACAAAAAAATGTAGAAATCTTTCATTTCCTTGGCCTCTGAGGCTTCGCTGGGGTGGCGGGCAATTGGCAGGCCTGTCGGCTACACCCCACACTGGTCGTTGTTTCATATTCTTAGCTATAAAAGTGGGGATACAAATGGTACCTGCTTCATAAGGCCGTAGTGAGGATCCAGCAGGAAGTGGATGCGAAGCCCTGAGCACAGTGATTGATTCTCAGCAGATGCTCAATGAATGAAATCTCTTAAATGAAATCGTTTATTATAAAAATTTTTAGTCCGGGGTAAAAGTGGACCAGAACAATGAGCCCCCATGCATATACATCAGCCAGATTCGGTATGTTTCAACATTTTGTGTACCTGCTTTGTCCATCCCCTCTTCTTGTGGTTGCCGGAATATTTTAAAGCAATTAGCAAACCCCTCGTAGCATTTCAGCCCTATGTGCGTCTCTAAAAAATCTGAATGTTTTCTCATACAACCTTAAGACCTTTATGCCAACCAATGAAAATGATGATTCTTACTTTAATACTGAGTCCATATTCAGGTTTTTCTGATTAACTTTAAAATGTCCTTTTACTCTTGTGTTTTTTGAATCAGGATCCAAATATTGTTCTTGTATTGTAATTGGTAATAACATCCCATTAATCCAGAACAGCCCCCCACCCCACCCCCACCCCCACCCCCAGGTAATTGACGTATTGAAGAAACTGGGCCGGCTGTAGAGTGTTCCACATTCTGGATTTCTCTGTTTGCTTTTTCGTGGTGTCATTTAAATTGCACTTCTGCTTCCTAAATTTCCTATGAGCTGAAAGCCAGCTCCAACAGCTGGATTAGCGTGTTAGGTTCGGACTTTGTAGCAAGAGGCACATGACACGTAGGGGCCGCTCTGCCGTCCGTCACTTCTCTAAAGTGGGCTCAGGTGCGCTCAGCTCTCCGGCTCCTCATTCAGCTGTCATCTGCCATTCGTTTCATTTTCACTGACGATCTCTGCATAAATCGATTATTTTATTAGGAAGTTAGGAAGCGGTGAGTTTGCTAATCATGCCATTCCTTCCACGTTGACTGCTTTTTACTCATCCACTTGTGCTATATATTTGCCTGTAAAGACAGTCAGGTGCGGTTGGCAGATTTCTGCGACGTCTCCCGTGACTTTTAAAAGCCTCCAGGGGTTACTCCCAGGGGTAACCCGCTGAAAGAGATTTTGCAGATATAATTAAGGTTGTGTTCTGGGTGGGTTGAATTTGCTCACACCAGCCCTTTAAAAGCAGAGAATGTCCTCAGGCCGGCAGCAGAAGTCAGAGAGATTGAAGCAGGAGAAAGGTGGGACGCACCCTTGGCAACTTTGCAGGTGGAGGGGGCCCCATGAGAAGGATTGTGAGTGTGTCGAGGAGCTGAGGGTGACGCCTCCTCCTTGGCAGGCAGCAAGGGAACGGGGACCTCAGTCCTACAGCCCTCGGAACTGCATTCTGCCAACAGCATGAATGAGTTTGGGAGCAGATTCCTCCCTGGAGCCTCTAGATAAGAACCCAGGTTGCCAGCACCTTGATTCTGGCTTTGTGAGCCCCTAGGCAGAAAACCCAGCAGAGCCAGCCAGGACTTCTGACCTCCAGAACTGGGAGGTATTTATTAGTGGTGTTTTTAAGTCACTGAGTTTGTGGATATTTGTTACACAGCAATAGAAGACTAATAGAGCAGGATCAATGCTTAACTTCTTTGTTTTTAATTGCCGGTTTCCAGAATAAAAAAGGTTAAGTAAATGACAGCTGCCTTTATCTTCCTCATCCTTACATAGAAACCATACGTCTTAACGGACATCAATGAAGTGGATTCCTAATTTGCTGTCAGTAAAACTTACTCATTTAGAGATTGACAAGTGTCCTGGGTTTGGCTCATTGAAAGAATGGTTTTAAAGGGATACTGGTTATCAAATAGACAGTAAAATCAATTTGTCGGTTAAAATCAATTTGTATGGTTAAGATGTTTTGCTACCATTTTCTTCTGTGATATACTGAAATAATTTCATCATATGCAAGTGGGGCACATAACATTTGATAAATTCCATCTGTCTGTTGACAATCTACTCACTTCTCTGACTGCATACCCTCTCCTGTTAGAGAAGGATGTTTCCGATTATAAGGAGACTCCAAAATAGATGCTTAATTCATAAAGTATGCAAATGTTACTCTCATATATAAAGAACATCATGGTTAAAGTACTATGACGTCACATCATTATTGCCATGGAAGACATTTCATTTTCTCACACTGACTTCAGAGCTTAATCCAGAGTCTGAATATTGATCTTTTTGAATTCGTGTGAGAATTGGTGTCTTTGAAACATGGTTTTGGTCAAAACAAAATTTTGCAACTTTTACTCTTTGAAAAACAGCTTTATCGAGGCATGATATTACATGTTATAAAATTCACTCACTATGAGTGTAAATTTGATGAGTTTTAGTAAACTCTGAGTTGTGCAGCCAGCACCACAGTCTAATTTTAAAACATTTCCATGTGTCAAAGAGACCCCCTGTGCCCACTTGTAGCACTTTGGTGCTGTCCTAACATGTGGTCTTTATGAACACAGGTCCTGTTGGAACCAGAAACGGCGTGAACCATGATGAGCTCTAAGGCCAAGGGCAGGAAGAAATGTGACCAGGCTCTCCAGGAGCCACCCAGGGGCCTCCCCGGGCTCAACAATACAAACTTGGCTGCCGTGCAGACAGCAGCTCATCCCCACGGCGCCCAAACACCCAGCTCCTGGACGGCGAGAGACCTGTTGCTGCAGGTGGCCCGTGGTTGGCTGGTGAGGCCTGGCCCCAGGCGTACGCCACCTTCTCTGGGGCCACCTCTCTGGGTCTGCGGTGGGGTTCTCCTGGGAGCCCCCAGTCACCACAGGACCAACGTGGCCTGTCTGCAGCCCAAGAAGGTGGGGACACAGGTCTGTCCCCCGTGGACATCACCCGCGAGGCCGAGCAAGCACCAGTGGTGTCTGCGGGGAAGATGAAGGGCTCATGCACAGCCCCCATCTACTGAAGATGCTAAACGGGAGAAGCACAGACTGCAGCCACATGCGGTATGGACCAAACGCAAGTGTCCTTGCAGGAACCGATGTCTGAATGTCGAGGCTGTTCCCGGGCCACAGTGAGAAGGCCCAGGCCCCACGCAAGGCACAGAGAGGGGATGGGGGGAACATCTGCGAATCTGAGCTCATCGGGCATCACCCCAGAAGGAGAGGGAGAGAGCCAGAAGGAGATACGGAGGGAGAGGGAGAGAGAGGGAGGTACAGACATCTCTCCCTTCCCTGGGGGTTCTCTAGTGCAGCCAAGCCTGAAAACCACTGCATTTCGGGAGATGGGTCCTCATGGAAAAGTTAAATAGTAGCTCATGGCATTATCGACACATATTAAAATGGCCCCAAATCTTGGGGAGTCAGGGAGGGGAGCTGGCGGCTGCCTCATAAACGAGGAGAGATTGGGCGTCAGAGGAGGTGCCTGCCTCCACCACCTCCGCCGCCGCCGCCGCCCCCCTCCAGGGCCCCACAGACTTCATCTCCCAGCTGTGGTCCTGGGCTGGAAGGCAGCGGGGAGGTCAGGCCGTCCCAAGCATCAACGTTGACTTCAGGGCTGATCTAAAAGGCGCCTGGTCTTTGTTGAAGCAGAAAAAAGAGAAAGCAGTGGGCAGAGGATGGGAGGGGGAGGGAGCCCCCATCAGCCCTTCTCCCTGTCTCCCTCTCTGTCTCCCTCTCTGTCTCCCTCCCTGTCTCCCTCCCTCTACCTCCCTGCCTCTCACTCTCCCTCCATCTCTCCCTCTGCCTCTCTCCCTCCCTCTCTCCCTCCCTCTCTCCCTGTACCTCTTGCCCTATCCTGTCCCTCTCTCCCTCCCTCCATCCCTGTCTCTCTTTCCCTGTCCCTCTCTCCCTCTCCCTCTATCCGTCCCCCCTCCCTTTCCCCGTTTCCGTCTCCCTCTCTGCCTCCCTCTTTCCCTGTCCCTGTTTCCCTGCTCTGCTCTCCCTCTCCCTCTCCCTCTTTCCCTCTCCCTGTTTCCCTGCTCTGCTCTCCCTCTCCCTCTTTCCCTCTCCCTCTCTCCCTGTCCCCCTTTCCCTGTCCCTGTTTCCCTGTTCCGCTCTTCCTATACCTCTTTCCCTCTCCCTCTCTCCCTCTCCTGCTCCCTCTCCCTCTCCCTCCACCTCCTTCCCTCTCTGGAGAGGGAAGGAGGTGGAGGGAGAGGGACAGGGAGCAGGAGAGGGAGGGGGGAGAGGGAGAGAGGGATAGAGGGAGGGAGAGGGACAGGGAGCAGGAGAGGGAGGGGGGAGAGGGAGAGAGGGATAGAGGGAGGGAGGGAAAGACAAAGACATCCCTCCCTCCCTCCCTCTCTCCCTCCCTCTCTCCCTCTCCCTCTTCCTCGCTCCCTCTCCTCCCTCTCCCTCCGTCTCTCCATCTCCCTCACTCCCTCCCAGAGACAGAGAGACGAAGAGGCAGAGACAAGGGAGAGGGAGAGAGGGGGAGAGACGAGAGACGGAGAGAGGGAGAGAGAGAGAGGTCTCTTCCTCCCTTTCCCTCTCTCCTCCTTCTCTCCCTCTCTCCCACTCTCCCTCTTTCCTCTCCCTCTCTCCCCCCTCCCTCTCTCCCTCTCCCCCTCTCCCTCCATCTCTCCCTCTCTGGGAGGGAGTTAGGGAGAGGGAGAGACAGAGGGAGGGAGAGGGTGAGACAGAGGGAGGGAGAGGGAGAGAGGAAGGGAAAGGGCGAGGGAGGGAGAGGGAAGGAGGGCGAGACGTCTCTCCCTCTCTGTCTCCCTCCCCCTCCCTCTCTCCCTCTCCCTCCCTTCCTCTCCCTCTCCCTCTCCTAGAGGGAGGGAGGGAGAGGGCGAGACAGAGGGAGAGGAGAGGGGGAGTCGGAGAAGGAGGTAGGGAGAGGGAGAAGGTGAGAGGGTGCCTGCTTCCCTCTCTGTCTCCCTCCCTCCCTCCCTCCCTCTCCGTGTCCCTGTCTCCCCCCTCTCCCTCTCCCTCTCCCTCTGTCTCTCCCTCTCTGGGAGGGAGAGAGGGAGAGGGAGAAGGTGGGAACGTGATGGAGGGAGGGAGAGGGAGAGAGGGTGAGGGAGAGAGGGAGAGAAGGAGGAGAGAGGGAGAGGGAGGGAGGAAGAGAGCTCTCCCTCTCTCCCCCCTCTCTCTCCCCCCTCTCTCTCCCCCTCCCTCTCTCCCTCTCCCCCTCTCCCTTGTCTTTGCCTCTCCCTCCGTCTCTCCCTCTCTGAGAGGGAGTGAGGGAGACGGAGAGACGGAGGGAGAGGGAAAGGGAGGAGAGGGAGGGAGGCAGAGGGAGGGAGGGAGGGAGAGACGTCTCCTCCCTCCCTCTCCTCCCTCTTCTCCCTCTCCCTCTCCCTCTCCCTCCAACTCTCCCGCTCCCTCCATCTCTCCATCTCCCTCACTCCCTCCCAGAGGGAGAGACGGAGGGAGAGGCAGAGACAGGGGAGAGGGAAAGAGGAAGAGGGAGAGAGAGGGGGGAGAGAGGGGGAGGGAGAGAAGGAGAGGGAAAGAGGAGAGGGAAGAGGGAGAGGAAAGAGGCAGAGGAAAGAGGCAGAGGGAAGAGGGAGAGGAAGAGGGAAGAGGGAGAGAGGAGAGAGGGAGATAGGGAGAGGAAAGAGAGAGGGAGAGGGAGGGAGAGGGAGAGAGGGAGATAGGGAGAGGAAAGAGAGAGGGAGAGGGAGGGAGAGGGAGAGAGGGAGGGAGAGAGGAAGAGACAGAGGGAGAGAGAGAGAGGGAGTGGGAAAGAGGTAGAGGGAGAGCGGAACAGGGAAAGAGGTACAGGGAGAGAGGGAGGCAGAGAGGGAGGAGAGGAAGCAGGGAGAAAAGAGAGAAAGAACACACCGTCTACATTTCTGTCAAATGACACCGGGGATCCTTACACAACCAGGAGAAAGTAACACAGGGAGGCTCTTTCTCAGCTGGAACTGGAACTGCAGACGGGGCCAAACACCACCAGGCTGGCCACACGTGTCCAGCCGCCACTCCAGCCCCGTCAGCCGTGAGTCCGGTCACCAGGGCTCTGAGTGTCTGCTCCAGGGAGCTGGGGTTCACCCTCTCACCCGGGAGGCCGGGCCAAGAGAGCAGGGCCCCGGGCTGGACACATAGGGGAAAACGCATCCCCACAGGACAGCTTGTGCGAGCAGATTCAGCTACCAGATTCTAGAGGCCCGGGACCACCCTGTGGCCCGTGAAACCCAGGAGCCACGAGGGTCTTGCAACGTGATTCCTGTCCGTTGGACTGTAAAGTTTATGTAGGGAATCTTGGAAACAGTGGTAACAAGGCTGAATTGGAACGAGCTTTAGGCTACTATGGACCACTCTGAAGTGTGTGGGGTGCTAAAAACCCTCCCGGCTTCGCTCTCGTTGAATGTGAAGATCCCCGAGATGCAGCCGATGCTGTCCGAGAACTAGATGGGAGAACACTATGTGGCTGCCGAGTAAGAGTGGACCTGTCGAATGGGGAAAAGAGAAGTCGAAATCGTGACCGCCTCCTTCTTGGGGTCGTCGCCCTCGAGATGATTATGGGAGGAGGAGTCCTCCACCTCCCACACATCTCCAAGATGGAGAGCCTTCTCCGTCAGCCAGAGCAGGTCCCTTTCTAGATATAGGAGAAGAGAGAGATCCCTGTCCCAAGAGAGAAATCACAAGCCGTCCCGATCTTTCTCTAGGTCTCCTAGCCGATCTAGGTCAGATGAAAGGAAATAGAAGACCACTTTGCAAGAGGAGTGGTGTACAGGCAATAACTTCATTTGGCAGGAGTATGTACAGAAAATTCAAGTTTTGTTTGAGACTTCCGAAGCTTGGTGCACTTTTTAAATGTTTTAGTTGTTCACATTTGTTTGTCTCTTGGGACAGTGACACATAAAGGTGTCATTCTCTATGGTTTGAAATGGGTCCTGGGAGGCATGTAATATGAAGAATTGTTACCTTACAATGTTCCCTTAAGCAAAATTGAACTTGCTTTGAATTTTTGGTCTTGCCTAGACTGATAATAAAACTCTAACTCCTGCCCACCTAAAGTGTGATGTTTACTATTATGGAAACAACACTGGCAAACATTGAAAAGACTTTCTGTAGCTGGGATATGGTATGCAGCTGTAGTTAAGCAAGCAGTCTTTAAAAGGTGCTGTGAACCCAAGCCAGCAGGTAAAAATGAAAGCCGCACCCTTACCCTAGATTAGAGGTTTAAAAATTCCACTAGTCTTCACACCGGACAAGAGATTGTCCAGGGAGTTTAAAATCTAAGAAGTTTCAAGGAAGTTAGTTTACCTTTGAGTTAGGTCATACGTCCCCTCTGTGATTGCTGTACATGAATACATAGCTCTTTGTAATATTTTTTGGAAATTTGAGATTATCAAGATACCAATGTCCTGCCAGATTAAGAGTATATTGTAGAGCTGAACTTTGAGTTACTGTGCAATTTTTTTTTTCATGCTGTCATTTGTAATATGTTTTGTGAGAATCCTTGGGATTAACGTTTTGGTTGCAAAAGAAAAAAAGAAAAGAAAAGAATCCGCCTGCCAATGCAGGGGACACAGGTTCAAGCCCTGGTCCGGGAAGATCCCAGGTGCCGCAGATCAACTAAGCCCGTGGGCCACAACTACTGAGCCTGCACTCTAGATCCTGGGAGCCAGAACTACTGAGCCCCCGTGCCACAACTACAGAAGCCCACACGCAACGAAGACCCAATGCAGCAAGAAAAAAAAGACGATACTGGCCAGGTGATCAAGGGTAAAATCGTTTGTCATAAGTCCCGTTGATGGTGTGTATCCTTGATGTGACCTGAGGAGAATGGCATTTTTATCTCTGTCTGGGTCTTCCGCCCCAAACCCCATAACTCCAGACCAACCATAAGAAAACATCAGAAAACAAACAGACTAACAAATTGAGGGACAAAACACCTGACCAGTCCTCCTCAAAACTTTCAAGGTATCAAAACCCAGCGACGTCTGAGAAATGTCACAGCCCAGAGGAGACTGGGACAGAAAAAGGATGTTAGGGGAACACTAGGGAAATTCTAATAAAGTGTGGACTTTAGTTAATAACAATGTATCCATCTTGGTTCCTTAGTTGGATAAACATGTCACACTAAGGTACTAATGAGTTGGAAATAGGGGTACTGGGTCAGGGTCCACGGCACTCTGTACACTCTGTACAGATCTTTGCAACTTTTTTGTAACTCTAAGCTCTTGTAAAATTAAGCGAGTACTGAACAGAGCTAAGAATGTTATTTCCCTGATTTGAACATGCCTGAGTTTCTTTTCATGGTCACATTTTTGCTATTTGGATGTGTCTTGGAATCAGTAGCAAAGGAGAGTTGCCAGCCCCTGGGAAGATGTGGGTGGTTCGCAGGTGGCTTGCTCTGGAGCTGAAGACCACGGTGGGAAGTCTGCAGCCTCGGGCTGCACTTAGAAACATGGGAGGGGATGGGCCAGCTCAGTTAGGGATGGAACCTATAAATAAAACTTTTTTCTTTTCCGTTATGGCTTATCACAGGATACTGAATATAGTTCCCTGTGCTAGACAGTAGGACGTTGTAGTTTATCCATCCTATATTTAATAGTTTGCATCTGCTAACCCCAAACTCCCAATCCAACCCTCCCTCACTGTTTCTCCCCCTTGGCAACCACAAGTCTGTTCTCTATGTCTGTGAGTCTGTTTTTGTTTTGTAGACGAGTTCATTTGTGTCGTATTTTAGATTTCACATATAAGTGAGATCATATGATATTTGTCTTTCTCTTCTGACTTACTTCACTTAGTATGATAATCTCTAGGTCCATCCACGTTGCTGCAAATAGCATTATTTCATTCTTTTTATGGCTGAATAATATTCCATTGTATATATGTACCACATCTTCTTTATCCATTCATCCATCAGTGGACATTTAGGTAGCTTCCATGTCTTGGCTACTGTAAATAGTGCTGCAATGAACGTTGGGGTGCATGTATCTTTCTTTCTTTCTTCTTTCCTTCTTCCTTTCTTCCTTTCTTTCTTTCTCTCTCTCTCTTTCTCTTTCTTTCTTTCTTTCTCTCTCTCTCTCTTTCTCTCTTTCTTTCTTTTTTCTTTCTTCTTTTATTGTCACACGGCATGTGAGATCTTAGTTCCCTGACCAGAGATGGAACCCACGCCCCCTGCACTGGAAGCATGGATTCTTAACCACTGGACCACCAGGGAAATGCCAGGGGTGTATGTATAGTTTTGAATTAGAGTTTTCTCCGGATCTATGCCCGGGAGTGGAATTGTGGAACCCTATGGCAGCTGTATCTGTTCCTGCACGCCTCACATCAACCACCTGCACTCCAATCCTTGCTCTCAACGTCATCTTCGGGGAACCCAACCTGCGACAGGGACCTTGACAAGAAGAAATGGCTCAGGGAAAAGCTACCTGCACGGGGAGGAGATAGAGACCATCGCCCCTGGGGTGCGGAGGGGAGAGTGGGTGCAGAGGTTTGTCATTTCACCCCCGATACTCATCTCAGCCCTCGTGGCTGCCCCACTCTAGGTCACCTCGGGATACAGAGGTGAGCCGGTTAGAGTCCCTGCCTGTGCAGGAATCGGGGCACCAGCGGGTCTGAATAATACTAGTGCAGGGTCTCCCCCGTGGCACTGGGGTTATTCGGGGCGGGTCATCCTCTGCTGAGGGCCCCTCCTGGGCACTGTGTGGGGTTTAGCAGCATCCCTGGCCTCACCCATTTGATTCCAGGGGCCCTCCCTCCCAGTTGTGACAACCACAGATTTTCCCCACACATCACGGAAGAACTGGGTGAGGCGGGGGCAGGATGGCTCTGGGCGAGGACAGCTGTGTTGAAGCAACCAGCCTGGCCCAGGGCAAGGTCTGCCCCAATCCCGTCAGCGCCTGCATTTAGAACTGCCCCTTTCCTCTCCCACCTCCCCTGCCCTGCAGTGGTCTCCGAGACATCATCCCCATGTAATAAATCACACCTTCTCAGTTTACTGTTTGCTGCCCTCGCTAGAACGTGAGCTCTTTGAGGACAGGGATGCTGTTATGTCCCCAGCACCTAGAAGAGTGGCTGCTGTGTAGTAGATGCTTCATAAATACTTGCTGAATAAAGGAGTTGAATAAAGGGATGAGTGGATGAATGAATGAAGGTTACAATGGAAGGAGGGGGGAGATTCCCTTTCTGGCTCTCGGGGGTTGGGAGATCAAGTGAAAGATCTGTCCTAAATAGGCTGACCAGCCTTCTGGGGTTCCCCGGGACTGAGAGTTTCCCCAGAGTTCCAGCGCTCAAACCTGAGCGGTCCTGGGCAAACTGGGGGCGGGTGTTGGTCACCCTATCTAAACACAGTAACAATTCCAGCTGCAATAGCAATGGCCAATGACCTCTACGGTCTTATTGACCATGCACAGTTCTCTACCTGGCGGGGAAGGGTGGGCCGGGATTGGAATTCTGGTGATCCAGGGCGGGTGAGGGCACACCCCGGGCTTGTGGAGGGGAGTCCAGGAAGGTTCTGGAGGAAGTGACAGTGACACAGGAGGGAGGGAGGAGTCTAAGGAAGAACATCCCACATGACAACCTGTGCCAATGGCCCTGGGCCCAAGGTCACACCTGACCAGGGCTTGCTTTTTTTTTTTTCTAATTTACTTTTCCCCACATGGATATGCAATTGTCCTAATGCCATTTATTGAAAACTCCTTAATTTCCCCACTTTCTATCATATCAAGTTCTCATATATCTGTTTCTGGACCTTTTTTCTATACCATAGAGCTATACGTCCCATCCTTGCACCACTAGGGCTGTTTCATCACTATAACTTTATTTATTCATTTTGTTTTGGCCGTGCTGTGTGGCATGTGGGATCTTATGTCCCTGACCAGGGATCGAACCCGCGTCCCCTGCAGTGGAAGCTCGGAGTCTTAATCACTGGACCTCCAGGGAAGTCCCCAGGGCTTGCTTTGACATCCATGGAATGGTGGCAGGTGGGCACGGGGAGCAGCTGTCTGTGAGCCATCCTGTGTAGAAATGCAGGGTGGAGGGGAGGACAGATGGAGCTGGAGGGGAAGAAGCGGAGGAGGGAGGGAGGAAGGGAGGGAGGCCGGGCGAGAGACAGACAGAGAGTTTCCGGAGACAATAGCTCTGGCCGTGTCCTAGGGCATGAAAGCTGAAAATAGCTCCTAGTGCCGGGAGCCTTGGAGCCGGAGGCTGGGAGCCAGGGTGACTGGCTCTCCTCCCTGGTGTGTGTGTGTTGCGGGGGGGTGGGTGGCTCTGGGCTTCTCAGGCTGGGAATGGGGTGCACAGAGCAGGAACGGAGCAGGGACCCTTCTCTCTGGAACCTCGTGGGCCATCCTCAGCTCACAAAGCTGAGCCACTCCTTGCCCTACGAGTGGGGGGCTTATCCTCCCTGTCCCCTGGATCATACCCCCTCACACACAACTTCCCCGTGTGTGTTCCCAGCAACCAAGAGAATCTGTTTTTAAAAGATTTGGGGGAGGGGGGTAACCATACAAACAAGAGCAGAATGGATACTTTTTCAGGATATGAATGGCTCTGTGTAAGCCCACCCCCAGGGTAACCACAGTCCTGACCTCTAACACTCTTGACGAGTCAGCCTTGGTCTGGGCTTGCGGACCCACGGAAGCTTCCTCATTCCCTCCTTCAGGTCCCGACTCTCCCTCGGCGTCTTTGTGAGAAGCACCCGGGGAAGTGGGACTGCTAGGCTGTACTGCTGCTAGAACTCCACCTGGGCTCCACCAGGCTCCAGCCCCCCGCCCTGTCCACCTAACTGACCCTGAGGCACCTCAACTGGTAGGAGCAGCATCACCTTCCCTCCTGGGACTCGTGATACTTAAGGGAGACACCGAAAGACAAGCCTTTGGCTCCCTGGCTGGCAAAGAGCAGGTACTCAATTGTCATAAGTGTCCGTATCAGTGAGGGTTCTCCAGACAAACAGAATCCATATGGGGTGTGTGTGTATATACACACACACGTACATATGTACAAGCATACAAACATATACAGCTGTGTACATATGCAGTATGCGTACACACATATACACATATAGTATATACAATACACACATACATATATACACACATATAAAATGCAGTTTGTATATATACAGTATGTATACACACATATACACACAATATAGACAATACACACATACATATACACTATACATACACACATATAAAATGCATAGTTGGTATGTATACAGTATGTACACATACGTATAACATATGCAATATACACACCTAGGTACATATATAGCATACGTATATACACACATACAAAGATATTTAGGTGTGCATATAGACAGTATACATACATACACATATAATATATGCAATACATACACGTACGTACATATAGACACACATATACACCTACATATAAAAGCATATAGCATAAAAATATATATGTACTGTATATAGAAATTCATCGTATATATACATACATATATCATATATATAAGATATATACACATACATATATACAATGTGTACACACACACCCCTATATGTAAATATGCGCATGTACATACACATATAAATTCATACGCAAGTGTGTATATAATAGTATATTCATATATACATATAATACCTAGAAACATATTGGGGGGGAGGTGTCACGGTACGTCAAGGGCGGGAGTCGAACCCGCCACCCCAGGCCCCGAGGGGTCTCCCCGGGTCTCCACTTCGGGCCGGTGGGTGTGGCCGGGGGGGCAGCTGAAGACGTGCGTGCGTGCTTGCGTGCGTACGTGCGTGCGTTCGTACGTGCGTACGTGCGTGCGTGGGGGCGGGTCCACGGGGCGGGAGGCGCTCGCCGCGAGTGAGTGGTTCAGCCGGGCCCCGGCTCATTGTGCTTGCCTCACGCCGGCCCCAGTTGGCAGCAGCGCTGGAGGCCCCGGGCCTGTGACCACAAAGAGGGAGCCGGGGGCCGGACGGGAGCAGGCCGGCGGCGGCGGCGGCGGCGGCTGAGGCCCAGGCCAGGCTCCCTCCCCTCAGCCTCCCGCCCACCCGCCCGCCTGTCCCGCCCCCGCCGGCGGCGCCCCGCCCCTCCCCCAACCGCCAGACTAGCCTGGTGCGGGGGCCGCGCGCGAAAACGTGGGGGAGAAGCTGAGGCTGGAGTCGCCCGTGGTGGCCGAGCCCGCCGTCTACCCATGGCTGCTGCTGGTCTACGTGAGTGCCGCCCGTCCCCTCTTCCCGGACCTCCACCTCTCTTCCCCCACGGCGCGCGCTGAGCCCACCGAGTAACGGAGCGACTCGAGTCGCCAGACCCTCTTTGGAGCCCCCCTTCCCGCCCTGCCTGGTTCTCCGCGGCCGTTTCCAGCCCCCGCGCGCAGGGTGGGCAGAGGGGAGCCGGGGCCGGCCGGGACCACAGACTCGGCAGCGGGGACCCCGCGCTTCCGAGGGGCGCCCGAACCGGTCTGCCGTTGGCCCTGTAGGGCTGGGGACCCAGGTCCGCCCCCCCCCCGGCCTGGACTGCCGGTGGGCTTGCCTTTCCATACTTTATGATCTGACACGTCGGGTTTCTTTTTCCTGGCCAGCTTTACCATTACCTGACCAGCTTTCCCAGCATCCCCTGATAATGTGTTAGATATTCAAGTTTTAGGGCCCGGTCCCAGCCCTATGGAATCAGCAACTCTGGTGGGGCTCAGTGATCTCTGTTACAACAGGCCCTCCAGATGATTTTTATTCACCTTAAAGTTTGAAAATATCTGCATTGTCAGCTGGCCGAAGCGTCCACCAGCAGGTGAAGGGGAGTGGCGCCTGGAAAAGATAGGGACTAGCCAAGGTAAGTACAGTAGCATTTGCCATGGTAGTAATGGAGAATGCCTTTTCTCCACTGGTTGGCACAGACTAGTATCTGGGAGCAGTGGCAGGGTTATTTAGGATGCTTTACATTGCAGTGTAGAGTGACCGCTGTCCTGGTTTGCCAGGGACTTCCCCTGTGTGAGCAGTTAAAATCTCATCCTGGCAAACCCCTTAGCCTTGGGTTTGAAAAACTTAGGGAATAACATGAAATTTAGGGGAAACATGATCTAGGTTTTGGGCAAGTCACAAGTGCTAATTAAAGCTAAGCAAGTATGGACAACATCTAGCCTTCTTTACCCCTTTGCGGGGAGGTAAATCTTGATTGGGTGAGAGGACTTATTGTTAAGAGATCTTTGTAGAAACATCCCCTTCTGCTTAGTCCGCTGGTTCTCCGTTCTGGCTAGACATTGGCATCGTCTGAGGAGAGTTAAAATGATTGTATTGGTCTAGCATGACCAACCGTCGGTGTGAGGGTTTTTAAAAAGTGCTTCAGAGGATTCTAATGTGCAGCCAAATTTAGGTGCCACTGCTTAAGCTTTTGAACCGCTGCTACGTATTTTCACCTCATCTTGCTGTGAGAATATCCAACTGTAGTTGAGGTTTGTTGTTTTTCTTTTTCTTTTTTTAACTGTCTTATTATAAGATTTACTGTCTTAAATAAGATTGAATGGACAGAAAATCCTGCTAGTCCATCTGGTATAGCTGGATACCCAGAGTAATATCGTTAAGATATGTACCATTTAAGTATTGTGACTGGCCTTTTAAAAATTAACATATGCATTAAATTAGTATTGATAGTATAGATCTCTTTCGAAGTTGTCATGTTGGGGAGCTATACCTCTAATCTGCTGCCATTGCTAAATATCTGGACACCTCTTACTAGGAATTGCTTTTAAAAATCTTTAGGGATTAAAACCAAGATTGCTGTATTATTTGTACTGGGACCACAAAAACCTCACAGAGTTCCCCCGCTGTACCTTCTACCCCCATCTCTAACCCTTGGCAACTTCTAATCTGTTCTCCATCTCCACAGTTTTGTTATTTTAAGAATAATATAATCATGAATTACTTAATCTTCGGAGATTGGCTTTTAAAAACTTTTCCCTCGGCATCATTCCCTTGAAGTTCATTTCAATTTTTGCATATATTAATAATTTGTTCCTTGTTGTTGCTCGGTAGTATTCTATCATAAGATTTTATCACAATTTGTTTCAACATTCACCCATTGAAAGACATTTGGGGAGTTGCCAGTTTGTGGCTATTAGAAATAAAACTGCTCTGAACATTTATGTGTAAGTTTCTGTGGGAACTTCATTAAGTTTTTGTTTCTTTTGGATAAATGCTCAAGAGTACAATTACTGCATTGTAGGGTGAATCTACTTTTAGGATTAAAAGAGACTGTCAAGCTGTTTCTCAGAGTGGCTAAACCATTTTATTTTCCCACCAGTGATGTGATATAATTTTTCTACGTACTCGCTAGCATTTGATGTTGTCACTATACTTTAATTTTAGTTATTCTCTGATATCTCATTATGGTCTTAATTTGCATTTCCCTGATGGCTAACGATGTTGAACATCTTTTCATGTGCTTCTTTGCCATGTGTATATTCTCTTCCATGAAATGTCTGTTCCTGTCTTCTGCCTATTCTCTAGTTGGATTTTTTTAAGTTGTTTGGAGAGTTCTTTGTATATTATAGATACAAGTCATTTGTCTCCTATGGGATTTTCAAATATGTTTTCCCACTGTGTAATTTGAGTTTTCATCCACTTAAAAGGATCTTCTATGAAGCATTTTTAACTCATTTTGATGAGATCCGATTGATCAGTTTTTGCTTTTATTGATCATACTTTCGGTGTCAAGTCTAAGAATTATTCACCTAGTTGTAGATGCCAAAGATTTTCTCCTATTTTTTTTTTCTAAAAATGTCCTGCTTTTACATTTAAGATTATGATCCACTTTGATTTAATTTTTGTGTAAGATGTGTAAGGTTTAGGTTAAGGTTCATTGTTTGTTTGTTTGTTTTTGTCGAGGGATGTCCAACTGTTTCAGTACCATTTTTTGAAAAGTCTATTCTTCCTTGATAGCTTTTGCACTGCTGTCAAAACCAAGTTAAATGTATTTGTGTCAGTCTATTGCTGGGTTCTCTGTTCCATTCCATTGATCTATGTATCTACCCTCCATCACTACTGCGAAATCTTGAAATTGGGTAGATTAATTCCTCCCATTTTAATCTTCCTTTACAAATTGTTTTAGCTGTTCTTCAGCCTCTTCCTACCATATAAATCTTAGAATAAGCTTGTCTATATCCACAAAAACCTTGAGGGCATTTTAAGAGTAATTGTGTTAAGCCTCTTAACTTGGGGAGAATTGACAGCTTTATTATGTTGTGTTTTCTAATCCATGAACAAGGTATGTCTCCCTATTTGTTTGGGACTTTTAAAATTTTCTTCATCAGCATTTTGTAATTTTCAGTATAGAGGTCCTATAAATGTCTTATTGGGCTTCTATTTAAGTATTTATTTAGGTCAGTTGTAAATGGCATCACATATTTTTATTTAAGCTTCTACACATTTGTTATTAATATATAATTTGATAAAATTGTGTGGATCTTGTACTCTAAAACATTTACAAACTAATATTATTTCTCAAGCTTTATGTGGATTCCTTGGTATTTTCTCCATTTAGATTATCATCTCATCTTCAGATACAGACAGTTTTAGTTTTCCTTATTCAATATAATAGGATATATTACTATTCAACATTCAGGAGGATATATTCCTTCCTATTCAACATAGTAGGAATAGTTCTTTCATCTTTTAAATAAACTTTTTAAAACTTTAACTTTTAAATTTATCTATTTATTTATTTTTGCTTTATTTTCTTACTAGAACCTCCAGTAATATATTTAATAAAAGTGGTGAGAGCAGATATCGGTGCCTTGTTTCTGATCTTACAGAGAAAGCGTTCAGTCTTTCACAGTTAAATATAATGTCGGTATAGGTTGTTTGTAGATCATCTTTATGAGTTTCTGTATGTTCCTTTTCTATTCCTAGTTTGCTTGGAGTTTCTTTTCTTCTTTTTTTTTAAATCATGAATGGGATTGGATTTTGTCAAATGCTTTCTCTGCATTAATGATTAGGATCACATGACTTTTCCCCCTTAATCTATTGGATATGGTAGATTACATTGTTTGATTTTCAAATATTTAACCAACTTTGCATAACTGGCATAAATACCACTTGGTCATGGTATATTATTCTTTTTATATATTTCTGGAGTTAATTTGCTAATATTTGGCTGAAGATTTTTACAGCCAATTTCATAAAAAATACTGGCCTGTAGTTTTCTTCTTTCTATACTATCCCAGTCTGGTTTTGGTATCAAGGTAATACTGGCTTCATAAAATTAATTAGGAACTGTTCCCTCTACTTCTGTTTCTTATCAAGTCATGTAAAATTGGTGTTAATTCTTTAAGTCTTGGGTAAAAGTGAAACATCTAAGCCTGAATATTTCTTTTGGGAGTTTTTAAATGAAAAATCAGTGTTTCTCATAGTTACAGGAAAATTGAGATTGTCTCTTTCATCTTGGCTGAGTTTTGGTAGTTTTGGGTGTAGACGCATTGGTCCATTTCATCCACATTTTTGAATTTATAGTGTAGACTTGTTCATAATAACTTGTCCCTTATTAACCTGCAGGATATGTCATGGTATCCTTGGTTGCATTTCTGATATCTGTGATTTGTGCCATCTCTCTTTTTATCTTGATCAGTCTTGCTACATCTTTCTTGATGAGATTGTTTATTTTGAAGAACCAGCCTTTTGTTTCATTGATTTCCTCCCCCCCCCCATTTTCCTGTTTTCAGTTTCATGGATTTTTGTTTCATCTTTATTATTTCCTTCTTTCTGCTTGTTTAGTGTTTTTTCCTCTTCCGTTTTTACTATTTTAATATAGAAAACTAGACTATTTCTTTGAAATATTTTCTTTCCCAATTTAGTGCTATAGACTTCCCTTTCAGCATTGCTTTCACTTCATTCCACAAATGTTGATCTGTTATATCTCCATTTTCTTTTATTCTATGCATTTAAAATTTTTTCCTTGACTTTTTACCCATGAGTTATTTGGAATTGTGATGTTTAGTTTTCATGTGATTGAAGATTTTCCTGTTGTCTTTCTGTTATTGATTTCTAGTCTGGTTCCATTATGGCTAGAGAATATACTCTCTATGATTTTAATTCTTTTAAATCTGCTAATGTTTTTTTTTATCACCCAGTGTATGGTATATGAGTGAATGTTCCATGGACACTTGAATATGTATTCTGCTTTTATTGAGTGTGTTCTTTAAATGTCAGTTATATCCTGTTGATTGATGATGTTTTCAGTTCTTCCATACCCTTGCTGATTTTTCTCTCTGGGAGTTCTATAAATTGCTGTGTTGAAGTCTCAAATAATAATTGTGGATTTGAAATTCTCTCCTTTTACCTTTTTCAGTGTTTGCTTCATGTGTTTTGAAGTTCTGTTGTTTGGTGCACACACATTTAGTATCACTAGGTCATCTAGGTGGATTATTCCTGTTATCTTTATGTAATGACCCTCTTTGCCCCTAATAATTTCCTTTGCTCTGAAATCTACTTTATCTGATATTAATATAGCCATTCCTGCTTTTTCTGATGAATGTTCACATGATATACCTTTTTCATCCTTTTACTTTGAACTACCTATATCATGATGTTTAAAGTAAGCTTCTTATAGACAGTATAGAGTTGGATCATGCTTGTGATTTTTTCATCTACTCTTCCAATCTCTGTCTTTGACTTGGTTATTTAGATCGTTTACAGTTAATGTAATTATTGCTATGTTAAAGA